>NW_027491410.1:0-600000 GCF_021521415.1 Bidens hawaiensis
GTTTCCGGGAACTGTGCCGGATAGTACCTCACTTTGTAACCCCCATATCCCGTGGTATTCAAAAATATATTCACTTCTTACCAACGATCTTTCATGATGCGGCGGTTAGTCGTGACCCTCTCTCCATCGATGTGACCTAGTTGCTTCCCTCACCGACGATAATGTTAGGGATGGAACCTTGTCTCGAAAAGACCCCAAACCTACCCCTGACAAGACCAAAACCGAATCCACAACTAATACTAATGCCGAATCTAAACCCGCTCCCAACAACAATACCTCTTCCCATTACAACAAAAACCACAACAACAAATGTGAAGCCAACCATCAGAACTATGTCGTTAACCAATCCAATTACCAACCACAACAAAACCAAAATGCCCTGAACAGAGACCCTACACCGGACCTCATCCTTTACACTCCAATTGTAACCGCCATCATTTTGCTCAATCCCCGTGCCGACTTTGCACCCAATGCAATCGTTACGGTCACCTTATTAATACTTGTCGTTTGCCACCTAGTGCACAAGCCGTCCCACAACAGTCGGTGCCGCCTTCTGCTAGACCCGCTAATACACCATATGCCCAACGTGGTGCCCCTACCACCCGTGCATGTTAATATGGTGGAGACCCTAATCATTTCCGCAACATGTGCCCCCAGCTTAGCCATGCTCATCAAGATCAAGCTATAACCGCACCCTACTACGCTACCCATGCTCATCAAGTCCAAACCTATCAACCCCACGTCCTTCTCCTCTCGTCAATCAAGATCATTCTTACTTAACCCAAACTTATCAAATTTCGTACCCGCAAGCTCGAGTTTACTAAACATACTTTAATCAAACCCCACTCTTGTAACCCTTTCAAGATTAACCTATTTAAGCTATTACGAATCAATCTACCTCGACTGCTCAAGTTCTTATGAATCCAACTCATCAAGGTGATCCAAGTCTAATTAATTAAGCTACTAAAGGACTCTGAAGACTTTTACTGATTTCATTATTCTATCTTAATTTATTTTGTCTTTTTTTTTTCATTTATGTATTGTAACGACTCCTTATGGTATCGAATAATTTCAATTTGAATTATTTATCCTTTGCATATCTTATCTCATAAATAAAGTTTATCCTATTTTTAATATCGTACCGCTAACTTATATTCTTTCGCTTGTTCAGCACTATCCATTTTTATCTTAACTTCAAGTAATCCTTTTCCAATTTTCAATATTTATACATTTATAAATTTCACCGTTTTTATTAATCAACTCAAAAGTTCATTTTATTCTTAGAAATGTTTAAAATTTATTAAAAATTTTGCTTTCACACAAAGTTATGTCTTTCAAATGTTTTGTAACCCACACGATGGGACGAATTATGTGGACCATCTGACTATCTAAATAATTATGGGTCGACATGTAATTATCCAAATCCTCATATGGAAATCCTATATATACACCGTTGGTATATCCTCATATGGAAATCCTATATAATCCTATAATTATGGGACAACGGTTCAAATGAGAAGATGATAAGGACATGTGGATACGCCGTTGGTATATCCTATATATAAGTGCCCTTATCGTATTTTCATTTGGAGCGTTTTTCAGCCACTCGAAGTTCCATGTTATGGTAAAATTTTATTTAAAAAGTTTTTCCTTAAAGTTAAATGATTTTCAACACGATTATGTTTTAGTTTTCCTTAATTTCCTCGACGAAATTCCCTAAAGTAGGGGAGACTGTAACATTTTGAATTTTCGTATTTGGATAATCCAAATTGGTTTTGCATGTTTATTACTTTTAAATATTTATATAACTTTGAGTTTTGTAACATCCTACTTTTGGTTATAATTATAAAATAAATTTCGTTTATTTCTTAGTAGGTCGTTATCGGTTTAGATGAATAGAAAAAGAGTTGGTCTAGTGTTGGGTGAATGGATATGGGTTATGGACTTGGGTATGAAAAAAAGAAGGAAAGACCATGGGCTTAAGCCCATGATCCCTAAATATATAAACCATAATCACCATTAATTCCCTCATTTCACACATATTCCATACACCACCAAAACACACACTTAAGCTCTCTCTCTCTCTAGCCGAAATATAGAAGAGAAAACCGATCCCGACCCAAGGTATGATAGTATTTTGCTGTATGAGCTTAAACCCGTTAGGTATAGTCACGAAACGACGAGCCGACACCGTTAAACCGTTTAACTCACGAGATCCGGGTAGAATCGGGTATAAACCGAACCTAAGATGAGCTTAGGGATCACCCTAGCTCATATCTGGATCGAAGGGGACGAAAAACGGTGGAAAAAACGATTAGAATCTCGTTTTTCCGGCTAAAACAAGGTTTTCCGGCGATGACGGCGCCGGAAAAACATGTACGAGGTTGTCAGGGAATGTTCTGACATTCCCTGACCTAACCCTAGTTCGCTATGGGAATCTAACGAATTAAAAGGTAATTCGTTAGTTGATTCGTATGAGGGGGCATAACGAACTAGCCTTAGTTCGTATCTGATTCGTTAAGGGAAAGGGTAGCGAATTACCCTGGATTCGTGATAGTTAGTTCGTTAAAAGAAATAACGAATTAGAGGGTCCAATTCGTTGCTTTGACTGGTTCGCTATATGGACTGATTCGTTAAAGAGTCCAGTTCGTTAAGGGTTCAATTCATTATAGAAACCAGTTCGCTAAGATAAGCCAATTCGTTATGAATCAGTTCGAATTAAAAGTTTAACAGAATGACAGAATGGTCCCTGGAATTAGAAAAGAATGACTTAATTACAAAGAAGCCCTTGGACTTTTAAGTAGCAAATTATTTAATGATTCAAAATTCTAATGGAAAATGTGTTAAGACAGTTAATAGAAATAAAAAATGTTAAGACAGTTAAGACAGTTAATGGAAAATGTGTTAAGACAGCTTAAAGCCAGCCAGGGGCTCTGCCCCTTGGACCCCGCTAGGGGCTGCCGCCCCTAGAACCCCCGCTGCTAGGGGCGCTGCCCCCGGAACCCCGTTCATTGAGGGTCATAATTAAACTAGAAAGACGATATGTGTAGTGATAGTTTATTGATACGTATAATTATTATACAGTTAGTCGTGCACAGCTCAATAAGGGAATAACCGTAAATGGTGACCGCAACCGCATTGAGGTGAGTTTCTA
Organism: Bidens hawaiensis; assembly: GCF_021521415.1. NCBI lineage: Eukaryota > Viridiplantae > Streptophyta > Magnoliopsida > Asterales > Asteraceae > Bidens > Bidens hawaiensis. The sequence continues at coordinate 3,155 of NW_027491410.1, forward strand.
GCCCCACTTCCTTGTTATCTTTTCGGGGCTGTGTGCATACTCGATGTGGTAGTTAATACACTTACCTTACGTGATAAGTGTATGCCTTGTATGATTTATGTATTACAATTGCTTGAAGGAGCGTGAACGATCTTCGGATATTGCATGTGCCGTCAAGTGTTAGTTAAAGGTATGACTGATATGTATGATGTACGAATGACGTATGTATGATGTATGAACAATGTAAATATGAAATGTTGATGGTACGTGAACGCTCTTCGGAGATTGCACATATTGTCAAGGAAAGTATGTAAATGACATGTATGTTATAGTAGCACGAATGTAGGGAACCGACCCTAATAATGTCGGCGAATGTAGGGAACCGACCCTAATAATATCGGCGAACGTAGGGAACCGACCCTAATAATATCGGCGAAGGTTATAGGGCGAAATGCTCTTTAAAACGTATATGTATGAATGAAAGTATGTATGTAAGTATGAAGGAAAGAATGAAAGTACGTATGTATGTAAGTATGTAAATAAATATGAAGTATGTACCTTCGGGTGCATATATCAGCATGTGAATGTATGGTATGACGTTTGATTAACTAGAACTCACTCAGTGTAGCTGACTTTTATTATGCACGCAGGTGAGTAGAATGAGGAAACTTGTCTGAGGGGAAGCACATGGCATGGATTTGAAGACACTGGCATCTCAATGAAGTGTTATGTTATGATGTTCTAAAAGACAATGTTTTATGTTTAAATAATTTGAATGCCCATTAAGACAAGAAAGAGTGGTTATGTAATATAATGGTTTGAATGTTTTAATATTCCGCGAATGTTTTTATTAACTCTGATAGTATGAACTGCGTTTATGAGTAAATCCGACGTTAAAGTGAGGCACCGGTAATGGGGCCTACAAGTTTAATACTCAAACACCCCTTAACTAAACTTTAACCCATTCTTGCACCCTCCACCATAGACTATGGACTTGTTTGCAAAATTTCAACATTATCTTCTTCTCTGTACCTCTTCCCGTCGCCATCTTCATACCCCCCCCCCCACTTTGCTTGGCCCTTAATTCACGATATAATCATGGAAATTAGCTATTCCAAATCGTTTGCCAATTAGTAATGAATCCCACCGACACTCTAATTGAAGAAAATGTTAACGAATTGATATCAAACTTCGTTAATTTCTAACCAGGGATGTCCTTACCATATTACCCTATAAATACATCATGATAATTCAATTAAACTCTTCCACGAGATCCTCTCAATCTCACGGCACCAAAACCTAACCCAAATTCATCATATCACACTGCCAAGACCGTTCTTGGATTCCATGTTGGCCGCAAGTTTTGTGTTCTTCGTTCACCATCAATTCATGATCGTTTCTTGTATTTAATTGGTGCAAATTGGTTATCCTTGATCGTATAACATAAACCCTAAATCAATTGTTGTAAACATTTTCTTAATTGATCAATTTTATTGTTAGGGTTTATGTTTGATTAAGGATGATGAACATCAGGTATAAGTTATATTATTTTGTTTTCATCATATGAACAAGTTAGCCACCTGCCCCGGTGGTAGGTGCACTTTGCTTAAACCCACTGAATCGGCCAAGGCGCGGATTCGAGCCCCCTAAACACGGTTTGGGTTTTTAATTTTTAATTTTTTAATTTTATTATTTTTTTTATCAAATATTAAATAAATAACAATTAATATGCATTATTTTAATTAATCGAATCCCGGTTATGTTAAAAACCCTCGTTTTCTCGATAACCTATATGCGTATAGTTGTTTAATGTAAAGATTTAAAAAATAGTATTAATAATAATAAATGTTAACATTATTAACTTTCACTTAAACCCTAACGAGACTCAAACTCATTCTAAATCGTGTTCTACTCTGTTATAATTTATGTTATCCTTATTAATTAGAAACCTTTTTATGTGTGTCTTGAAAAGCTTAAATCGATATTCTTGTCATCTCATTAATCCATTCTTCAATGTGAGAAGATCATTTCCCTCTTTTTAAAGTCTTTTAAATGTTTTGGGGACTTTTGCGTACCTAGTTTTATGTTTCAATAATTTATATATTTTGATGAGAAAGATCACAACATAAATCACATTATCTGTTAACGTCCTAGATCACACTTTTATTTAGATATTATCATGCCAATAACCTAAAATCGATTTATAGATATATTTTGTCCATTTTAAACTTAACAAGTATTTTGATGTCCACATTATATGTTAAGGTATATATTGAGCACGACACTTATGTGGTCCCCGTTTAGTCCGAAAAAATTCAAACTCCATCATACCTCAGGCATAATTTATGTTCATCAGTATCACCCCCGAATTGACTTTGACCCCTAATGATTATCAAGACATTTTGAGCTTAAATAAACTTTTTGCAATTTTTTCTTTTGAAACATTAAAGGTTGAACCATGGACTTACTAGCTAAACGGACTTACAAGCCTTCATATATAGTGTTTTGTCACACCCCAACCTAAGGCAAAAATGTCAGGACCCGAACTGATTGTTCACAGCTCTCAAGTTACTATCATGCAATATTTAAAAATACAATATCTATTAATTTAAATTAAATATTTCAAATAAAAATCAAACCAACAAAGTACATAATCTGAGCTTAAAAGCAACAATATAATTTAAATTTAAAATTTAAAGTTATGTCTTGATTTATTTCTTCTAATATAATTATCTCTAAGTTCTTCACAAAATCTTGATATCATTTTAAACGATAACCTGCATACGCGTATAAAATAAAAATAAAGTTATCAACACAAGGTTGAGTGAGTAAAACACCAGTTAGTTAAATATAATATAATATAAAAAGTGCAAAAACTGTCCTTATGAGTTATACAATCAAGCCAATGAGCAATTAATGAGTGTCGGTAAAACCATTGCCTTGCGAAGTGGGCATTCGCTACTACTACGGTCATATGATCATACTAATAATATGAATATGATGGACCTCTGTGAATGCGTTCAAATAAACAAATCAACATATAACAAGTTAGGCAATAATTGATAACACCCAAGGTTAACGTTTGCTATTGAGAGTACTAATAATATGTAAATACTGTAGATACGAACATGTCCCCAAAACATTTAAAAGATTGTAAAAGAGGGAGTGATTACTCACCTTATTAAATAAGCAAGAGGAATGAGTTCGATAAGAACGATAGTAAATAAGCGTCACGCTCGTCGAGAAATATCAACAGAAATATCTAAGTAAGAGTATTAGCGGATAAATAACTATGGATTAATGAATGGATTCCATAGATTTAAGATTGATTGGATGTTTGTGAAAAAATAATCTATTTAAATTTATTATATATTTATAAAGGTTATTTTTAATTAAAAATTGTAATAATGTATAATTATGTATAAAAATACATCCGTTTATAATATACTTGTACTAAGAATTATTTTAACATGTTACATAATAAGATATATTTTAGTTATGTATTATAAATTAAAAACCCTATTAAAATTTTATTATTGTTAAATCCTTTATAAATTTTTAATACTTATTACACATATATATACATATGGTTTTATGACTTTATCAAAGGTACGAGAAAACGACTAATTAACACGTCGGTTATGATAAAATATTAACTAATTATTATATTTATATGGTTTATATTGTATTTTATTGATTTGAAAGAGTTAATATAATAATAAAAAGGGATTTCCAAAAATAACATAACCAAAAACAGTTGGGGGAGACTCGAACCTGCGCCCCCAGTCGGCCTAACCATGAACAAACACACCCAAACTAACTGAGCTGGGGTGTCAGTTGGTTAGATCCTAAAACGAATTAGTATATACAAAAAACAGTTTTATCCCAATTCATAAGTAAACCCTAGCAAGATCAATTGGCCAAAACGTTAATTGTTTGGCCGATTAGCCATAGGGTTAAAATAAATTTTTACATCATGACGAATAGAACCATGTATCAATTTACCTTTAACGATGTTTAACCGATGATTAAATAGAACGATGAGCCGACGGCAAGAACAAGATGGCCAATTGATATCAGTAGGTTACGATAATATAATTGATTATCGGGGTTTAACTTGCGACGTCACAGGGAAGGTGCAGGCAATTTTAACTGAAATAATACAACTTCTATATGTTATAATACCAATTAGGTTAGACGGTTTGATAAATATGCAAAATTGATCTCATTCTACGATTAAAGTGTCGGTGTAAGTCGTTTAGGTATATGATATATTATTCACAGATCAATTCCTTGTTTACACGAAGATAAACTTCAAGAAATCAACATGGATATGGGTTTACAGGTTTGGGTAACGGGTCGTATATAATATTTTGACATATTTGCATATTGGTCCCTAGACTATAGATAAGGATACATAAAGAGTTTAAACTATAGTTAGGGTTTGTGTATATATCTCAAAGTTATTATTGAACATAAATAAATATAATAAACAATAATAATAAAGTTATAATAAAAAATTAATAGGTGCGATATTTTATTGATAAAATTACCCGAACATAGAAACGAGTCGGGTAACGGTTACAAAAAATTTAAACGAAAAATTCGAATTGTTTCATGTTTAGGACTTACTTGTTTGCCCCAAATTACGTGGTTCTAATATACCCCTTTTTGTTTGACAATTTATCAACACCTTTTGTTGAATTTGAATACTTTAAGTATTTTGCAGTTTTTCTACTTTAACATTTTGATTATCAATATTTTTTTCCTGACCGGTAACGGTTCATGTATGATTGACTAATAACATTTTTGCCTTCATCGATATGACTTATATTGGAGTTGGTATCGCTTCATAACCATATAATTACTAGCGTAGGCGGTAATTTAAGTTTATATCACTTTGACATTTACTCATTTGTCAAGCATATCAACACATCAAGCAATAATCTTATTCTTTTTGATCTACTCTTTTCATGTGCTAGGATCATTAGAGATTATTTCTTATCATTTTTCAAATGTCGGATCAATTTCTCAAAATTTTATAATTTTTAAATATCCGACTCCCTCTAAACGGGATAACTTTTTGAAACTCTTTTCTAATTTTCTTAATAAAATATAAATTATTTTTGGTAAGTCAAATGACTCATTTTTGTTTTTCTTAAAATAAAAGTGAAAATCTTTTTGGTGAGTTAAACATAACTCATTTTCTCCCTCTAAAATTGTTACATATTTAAAAAAAATATTTACAAATTTATATACAAAAAACATGAATCAGTTTTGATCAAAGGAGATCATGCCCAATCACTCAACAACAAACAAAAATCGGGCACGATCAAAGGCTTTTGTAAAAAGGTTGGCAAAGGTGTAATCTGTGTGGACCCTTTCAATATTGACAAGTTTCCGGTCATAAAAATCACGAATGGAATGCATTCGGATGTCAATATGTTTTGTCTTGGAGTGTTGGACCGGGTTTTTAACGATACACACTGCTGCTTCATTATCACACTTGATAGGGGTGTTAAACAAATTCAAATCGAAATTCAGCAACTGATGCTGGATCCAAATCACTTGTGAATAGAAAGCGGAGGAGACAGTGTATTCAGCTTCAGCAGTTGAGGTGGATACGGTGACTTGCATCTTGCATTGCCAAGAGATTAACCTGTTGATGTAGATGTGGTTCTCTAATAAAAAACAAGTATTTTAAAGTCCTAAATACATATAACTAGTATGGGTAAGTAAGGTCGTCTCCATAGGGAATCAGTGGAAAGTGCAAGTAAAACTCATATTTTATCTATTAATTAATTAAGGTGGACAGACGGTGTTAAGCGGTTTAGAAAAGTTGATTTGTAAGAACACACAATTATAACTTAAAGGTTGTAAACAATTATGAGAAAATGATTCACTTCATGTTCAAGTAATGTGATGACCAACTAATCACATATTCATAAAGATTAATTACGCCGTTATTATTAAACCTATTAGTTGGGTTGTGAGTACAAACGATACACTAACTGAATTGTTGACACAACTGAACCCCAATTTACCAAATTACCAGTTTAGCGTATGAAAATCAATTATAAGCAATGGCTAACGATTACTAGTTCAATGACATATGAGCTAACCCTACATGTGATGAACACAACCAGAAAAGTGATGCAAAGTTTGATAATTAAAATCATAAACTGTTTAAACAACCAATTCATAATGTAAAACAAGAGTAAAGACAATCAATCAAGTTTAACTCATTCAAAACATAGAATCTGATCAAATTTAGTTTACAAAAAACCCTAGCCTAAATTGAATACAATGGTTTTAGCCTGACATCGGCATCACTAAGGATTCGCTTATCTGATGAAAGGATGAAAGCATGCAATGAACTGACGAACTAGAGGCTTCGGGATGGTGGAAAATCGTCCTAAGGCTTGTACTTGGTTGCTGGAAGGAAGGATATCTCAAATGGGGGCTGAAAACTCAATATATTAAAGCTAAGTTAATTTTTCCCGTCAAGAGTCTCTTTTGCGTAGCGCTAACATCCTCTGACTATGTCCTTCACGTCGCGCGAAGGACAAAATAGCCGTGCCTTCATTCCTGAACTTCGCGTAGCGCTAACATCACCTCAGGACCCCTTCGTGCGGCGCGAAGGGAGACCTGACACATCTTTATTTTGTTTTCTTCTTTTATTATGCATAGGAAAACGTGTTGATCATTATGCTTCGTTTACATCCTCATTCCAAGCCCGTAATTCACCCCGATAAGCAACCTTAGCATCTTGTATCCTGAAACACATAAACACGCTTGAAGTACCAAAGTTCACATAATATTTCAACTAAAAGCAAACAATTAATATAATAAAATACATGACTTTAACCCGACCATCACTTGTCTCCCAGGAACTGACATCCACCCGATGTTGACTTTCTATCAAGATTGCATCCCCCATAATCGTTATCGGTGTAAGCATGCAATACTTGAGGGGAGTCTTTGGGATACCAAATACCTAAGCAAGGTGTTCCCTTTAGATACTGAAAGATACGCTTTACAGCGGTTAGGTGAGATTCTTTCGGATCACACTGATATCTGGCACACTGACAGACAGGGAACATAATGCCTGGTCTGTTGCAGTGAGATACATCAGGGAACCAATCATTGGCCGATAAATACGTTGATCAACTTATTTTCCACATGGATATGTAGTTAGCACTGGTCGGGTAGCAAGCGAAGTGATGAAAGGAGTGGAGTTCTTGAACCCAAATTTTAGAACGATGTCACGAACATATTTCTCTTGATGTATTAAAATCACGCCCGATTCCTGTTCAACTTGAAGTCCTAGAAAGAAAGTCATCTCCCCCAATGAGCTCATTTAAACCCAATTTTGCATGACTTGTGCAAACTCTCTACACAATTTATTAGATGTGGAACCAAAGATAATGTCATCAACATATACATGGACCAGAATCTAATCATCCTTCACCTTCTTTATAAAGAGTGTTTGATCAATAACACCTCTTCTATAGCCATTCTTCACGAGATGTTATGCTAATGTAGCATACCAAGCACGAGGTGTCTGTTGATGACCATAAAGAGCTTTATCAAGACAATAAACATGTTTTGGATTATCAGGATCTTCAAAACATGGTGGTTACTTGACATATATTTCTTCTTTCACTTTCTCATACAAGAAGACAATCTTCATATCCATCTAATGTACTTTGAAGTTCAGGTATGAAGCATAGGCCAAAGAGAGACGAACTGCCTCATACCTAGCAACAGGAGTATACACCTCATCGTAATCAAGACCTTCACGCTGAGAAAAACCTTGAACAACCAATCGTGCCTTATTCCACATAATGTATACCCATCTTGTCCCAATTGCTTTCTTGTTTTCTGGCTTCTTAGCCAGCCTCCATACATTGAGCTTTTTGAATTGTAACAGCTCATATTGCATAGCTTCAAACCGTGAGTTTCCCTTCAGAGCTACCTTAAAGTCCTTCGGTTCGACCTTTGAAATAAAACAAGCAAAAAGACATCTATTAATAGTTTCATATTTTCTCCTTGTTTGGATGTCGGTTGAAGAAGAACTAATGATGTAATTTGTGGGATGTCTTCGATGGATGGGTAGTTGGGGTACTAGGGTGACATGTTCCACTAGAAGATCAACCATCAGACTCTTAACATGATGAAATATGCGAGGAGCATTGATCAAAACATCATTGGCTGAGTGAAAGATGTCAGGTTGATCAACTAGATGTTCTTGTCCAATGGGTTCATCCCAACGATGTTCATCAAATGGAAGAGCAACTACAGTAACCGGCGTTGACACATTTTTATTAGACTCACTAGCAACATGCTCGTCAGTAGCAACAACTTGTACAATTTCATCCAAGAGGGAGGTGTGGCAACATATTCTACCACGCTTAGTGATGCTTGAATGTTTTGTCACACCCCAACCTATGGCGAAAATGTCGGGGCATGAACTGATTGCTCACAGCTTTTCAAAGGTTACTATCATGCATTATTAAAGTGTCAATATCTATTAAATAAATTTCCAAATAACAATTATCCATGCAAAATCCAAATACACAAGTACATATATCAATCAATAACAATATATCTCATTAAGTTTTCTTCTAGCATAAATCCTTAAGTGGTCTTGTACTTCACATCAAACGATAACCTGCATATGCGTTGAAAATAAAGAAGTTTTTTCAACACAAGGTTGAGTGAGCAACACACCAGTTTAAATGTTCATATAGAAAATAAGTATTTGCAAAAAGTCATATGAGAATAACAAATTAACCAAATGAGCAAGTATAACTGAGATGTCGAGAAGCACAAAGCTATAACGTGTGGCGTATGATCATACTAGACTGAGATTATGTTGGACCTCTCCGAATACGGAAGCATACAAAGCAAATAAGCACATAAACAAGTAAGGTATAAGTTGTTAACACATAAAACAATAGTTGCAGTTTTGAGTATAAGTATATATAAGAAATATGATTTACGCATATGTCCCCAAAATGTGGAAAACGAGTAAAAAGAGGGGAATGTGGTACTCACCTCGATAAACGCACAAAATTGATTGAGAATATTAAGAATGCGGGAAAGTCACACACGAACGATAAAGCCTAATAAAGAACAAAGAGAAGTACGGACAAGCTAAGTAAAGTTCAAGATAGATTATGAAAACTCGATAAGTTGATATTAAATTAATATTATATCCCTTAAATATAAATATAGAAAAATATTATATGAATAATTATTAGTTTGTTAATTGTATATAAAGTATATAAAAATAAATCGCGTATTTAAAAAATAAATATTGTTAGTTTGTTATTTTATAAATATGTTATAATTAACGTTTGCTTATAATATATATGTTAAAATATAAACATTAGTTTTCGTATATATACATATATTTTCACATATACGGACGAAAGATGTGAGAAAACAAAAGCTCTAAAGGGTCGGCTCTTAATAAAATAGCTTTATTTGTTTATTAATATTAATAATATACTTAATAAAATGTTTAAAATAAATATCAAAAATAAAACTGAAAATCGGGGTGGCAGGGTCTCGAACCTGCGACCTGCCCCCCATAAGTTATATGAACTAGCCAGCTGGGCTTAACCAGTACATGCAATATAACCCATAACCAAGTAATTATAAACAGAAACGAATTTCAATTAGTTTGAACATAAACCCTAACAAATCGGTCTGCTCAATCTCGTTATAATAGACAAAACCGATTATGGGGCTTTTGTTTAACATCAAAACACGATCCTATGTATGTATTTATTTACCTCGAACAATGAACGGAAGCGGTTTAATCGCTTCAAACAGGTGTTGGCCACGAAAGTTAATGAACGAGCAAGAAAACAGAAAAGTTAATATTATTAAGTATAGGGCTATTGTTGGCGACGGCTGAGGAAAGGCTGGTGTGAATTTGATTGCGTTTATGAGATAGTTTATATAGAAACAATATTAGGGTTCCATGCGTGAATAATAAGCTAAGGCCCATGTTCTGGATCCTTCTAAACGTAATTGAATGAGGGATTAGGGTCAGCTAGACGTGAATTACAATCTAGAAGTATATAATTAGATTTTGGATGATGTATTTGGGCTCAAGAACAAACTAGGTTTAAATTATACGTTTGGGTTCGGGTTTGGGTAAGGATATCCATTTAAAGAAATGGGTTATACAATACTTACAATCTAATCCCTGATGTTTAAAGATGGACACGAGAAGTTGAAACTATATGATTTGGGATAAAACAATAAAGATTTAATTATAAATAATTATATATTAATAAAATAATCGATTTTGCTCGATAAACGCCAATTATATTTATTTAATAAAAATAACCCGAACATTGTACCGAATCGGGTAAAAGTATAAGTTTGAAAACTCAAGTTGTTACATGTTTGATGCGAGTTCTGTGTGAACTTGTTCCACATCGTCGGCTGGTTGAGTCATCTGAATCGGAGTCAGATACATGTTCAACAGCAACCAACTCAGTTGAATCAGTGTATTGAGGAGTAGGGTTGTTAACAACTTGATTATTATTTTCTGGATGGGGAACTGCAGGTGGTACAAATCACTTGGAAGGTCCAACAATTAGATTCACATCAGATAGACTGTTGACCAGTGTTTACATCAACAACGGTTCAGGCAGAGAAGATGGAACTTAAGTGTTTGCAAGTAGGGGTGTCCAAAGTACCTAAACCCGATTAACCCAGCTCGGACCCGAATAAGTTAATTTGGGCCGGGTTAATAGGGTCACAAAGTATTAATCATGTTATTCGGGTTAACCCGAATTCCCCCGAATTGTTAATAGGGTCGGGTTTCGGGTTCATTTTTGGAAAAAAAGTCAGATTTCAGGTTAACCCGAATAACATGATTAGTGGTGATACTTAACTTTATAAACAATGATGAAAAGGTGAAATAAGCACTATAAAAATAATATTGTAAGCTTTATAAAGGATTTAATTATTCTACTTTTTCATGAATCGTTCGGCAGAAAATTAATTTATGTTGTATTCATTTAATTAACCGAACAAACATTAACACATGTTTCACTTATTCATTTATCTCGTTCGTTTATGATGGTTTATTTAAGTTTGCTTACGTTCATTCATGTTCATTTACATATTAATAGAGAAGTATTAAATACTATTTGCATTTAGAAATTATATAACCCTAATATGTTCTATATATGTTTGTTTGTGTTTATTTAAATGCGTTCATTTATGTATGTATGTGTTCGTTAATGTATGTACATATATATTCCTTCATGTTCGTTTATCTTTGTTTAATTGTGTTCATTTGTGTTCGTATTAATTTTAAATGAACGAACATAAATGAACACGAACATGTTTAGTTTTTAACCAACGAACATGAACACAAATAGTTGTTCAATTAAGTGTTCGTGTTCGTTAAAAGTTAAAAGAACGAACACGGAAATACCTTTGTTCATGTTCGTTCGGTTCGTTTACATGCATATACATATAATTATAAGATAATTATTTGAAAAATAAATTGAAAATTGAGTGGAATGAAAAATTTTGCAACCTACAAGTTACAAACACACAATATAACTTAAAAATATAAAGTAACATGGTTAACCCGACTAACCCAACCCGAATAACCCGAACCTGACTAACCCGAAACCCGAATAACCCGAAGCTTAATAGGGTCGGGTTTCGGGTTAGATATTTCTAAGGAAAACCCGACTAACCCGATCCGGTTAACCCGAAACTCGATCGGGTTGACCCCATGAACACCCTTATTTGCAGGTGGTGGGGTTGACATGCCACGAAACTCGTTGAACAGGTAGTCATAGTCAAACAACCAGTTAGGTCCCGTGCGAGCATCAATAGCGTTATGCTCTTGCCAGTCAACATTGAAGGATTCCACTATCATCTTAGTCTTCTTGTTGTAAACACGATAAGCGGTTTTGTTGGGAGCATATCCAACAAAATAACACTCGTCGGCCTTTTCAGCAAACTTATGATCTTGCTGAGCACCTGTATGGAGTATGGTGCATGGGCAACCAAATGTTTGAAGTAGTTAAATTGCGGCTTAGCCTTGTAGTAGACTTCTAAAGGAGTCTTCTTCAAGCGCTTGTTGATGATCACACGGTTTTGTATGAAGCAATCAAAAATGATAGCATCATCCCAAAATAACAATGGAATTGGAGTCTGACAACATAGTTCTTGCAGCTTCGATCAGTGTTCTGTTTCGGCGTTCAGCTACTCCATTTTGTTTAGGAGTGTATGGTGCACTAAATTGGCGATTTATTCCATTTGAATGACAGAATTCATCCACAGTCTTGTTACAAAACTTAGTTCCGTTGTCGCTTCTGATACACTTCACCTTCTTGTCTGTTTTCCACTCCACAAGAGTAATGAACTTGATTAAAAACTGGGCGGTTTCATCATTGTGCCCTAAAATGAAAGTCCAACTGAAACGAAAATAATCATCAGTAATCACAAGACAATATGTGTAAGGCCCCGTTGCCAGTTCCCTACATTTGGACATTGGATTTACTCATAAACACAGTTCTAAATATCAGAGTTAATAAAAACATTCGCCGAATATTAAAACTTTCATAAAACATTACAAATTAATCCATAACTTTGCCTTATCAAACAATTTGTCTTTCAAATCAAAACATAATTTATAAAATGTCTTGAGTCTTCATTTGTCACGTCTCCCCACTCAAGCTAGCTGTCTCATCCTACTCACATTCGTGCATACTAAAAGTCAGCTACGCTGAGTGAGTTCTAGTTAATCATACAACATACAACACATTCATTTTTACATACTTTCATAAATACTATCATACTTTTATCATACACTTACTTGCCTTCATAACTTACGTTTTAAAGAGCATTACGCCCTACTTTTCTTTAGTATTATTAGGTCCTGGTTCCCTCTTACCTCGAATATTATTAGGGTTCGGTTCCCTCTTGCCTCGAGTATTATTAGGGCCCGGTTCCCTCTTGCCTCGAATATTATTAGGGTTCGGTTCCCTCTTGCCTCGAGTATTATTAGGGTCCGGTTCCCTCTTCATTACCATACAACCATACATCATTTTTTTCATTCATACATATTTGCATATAGATCACTATCCATGCATACTTTATCTTATATACTTATTCCATACTTACTACATATACCTCCCTTAACAATACGTGCAATACCCGAAGGTCGTTCATGTACTATTAAGCAATAATTCGTCATATAACATAAATATATCACATTCATCATTAAGGCATACCCTTACCATTTAAGGTAAGTGTATTAACATTCACATTGAGTATGAACAGATCCCCGAAAACATAACAAGGAAATGGGGCTAGAAACTCACCTGAACTCTGTTTCTTTCTCCGTTATTCGTTAATCCCTTCTTTAATTGAGCTCGGCTAACTGTATATAAGTTACATGTATCAATCCTCATCTGATCTAATCTAACAGCCTAGTATTAGATTACTTTTACTTTGCATTTTATGGTTTTCCTTTATTTTGACATTCTAGTATTTTATCTCTTTAGGTCCTTACAATGCATACCATCAAGTGTATACTCGTATACATATACGGGTCGCCATGTATCCGAGTCTCAATATAAGCGAACTTAGATATAAGCAGACTTAGATATAAGCAAACTTAAATATAAGCGAACTTAGATATAAGAGAACTTAAATTTAAGCGAACTTAGATATAAGCGAACTTGTTATCAGGCGAACTTAATCAGCAGGCGAACTTGTAGCAACAGCTACGGGTTTGATCTTAAACCCCCTGACCATTTTTGTTTCAACATGTAGACCTTAAATATGACATTATCCAATCCGTAAATGTTCCCACGGCCATTTTCAGATAAGGCTTGACCCGGGGAATCGTAAAGTTTGGACTTTTAGGCTAAAAATGTTCAAAACTAGATCTAGGGTTTTCTTTAACGAGCCGTTCATAACCGCGGGTTCGTTAAGTTCATTTTTAACATCAAGTTTGCTACTTTATGGTTCGTTTCTATCCGATCTACTCTACGTTTAAGTTTCAAGGCTAACCGTTCATAAGAACGTAAACTTTAATATGAAGAACATATCTTTATGCGTTCGTTAGGTCTCGGTTATCTTGGTTATGAACTTTAGATCTTGTATCAATCTTGTATAATGAAGATCTATCAAGAATCAACGTTTGTTTGGCCTTGGATCTCTCTCTCTCACCCCACGGCCGAAAGTGGCTATGTGTGTGTGTGTGTGTTTGGAGTGTGTAGGCGAATATGGAAAGATGGAATGAGGATTTAGGGTTTTAGGTTGGTTTAAAGGAGTATTTATACTCCTTAAAGCCCATGGACCTAAGGCCCATCCCATCCCTTAATCCATCTTAATTATTCCAAGTCCATATTCTTTCTAATATTTAATCCTAATTAAATATTTACACACAAAAACTAAACACAACTTTCTTTATTTATTATTATAAATTCAGGATGTTACAAGTCTTCCCTCCTTAAATAGGTTTCGTCCCCAAAACTTAACTATTACTTAAACAGATTAGGGCAAAACTTGTGCATCTCATCCTCAGCTTCCGAAGTAGCATCTGATCCTTTGCGGTGCTTCCATATAACTTTCACTAAGGGTATAACCTTGTGACGAAGTTGCTTCTCCTTGCGATCGACAATCTCTATCGGTTTCTCAATGTAGTTCAGCTGTTCATCAATCTCAATTTCCATCAATCGCACGTGAGGCGTGTCATCAGCTAGACACTTTCAGTGTATAAAGTGGAATATTGTCGATCACAGATTTGTGAGACACTAAGCAGATATTGATTCAATTTCTCCACCAATTTGACATCATCAAACGTTAGGATTCCATTTAACACTCTTCCCCTTTTTGTTATGTTTCTTCCCACGTCCCCGGAAAATGAAATGTGTCCACCTTTAATCGGTTTAGCATCGAATAGTAAGGACTCGTCTCTCGTCATGTGTCGGGTGCAGCCATTGTCTAGATACCAAATACTATTGGCAGACCTTCTTGACTTAGATGTCTCGGGAAACTCAGCCACAAAATTACCAAAATTTATTTTATTATCGGGAATTATGAAGTGTTGGGGTGTTTCAGAATCAGAAGAGCAGTCCTTAGAATCCCATGCCAATGCAGGTTTCCTAGTTTTAGAAGATTTTCTGGACTGTCTTCTTCTTGGTTTTAAAACAAAATCCTCAGATCTTTCAATCTTTGGATTTCTTTTTATGTTTCTTTTTTGTAAGTCCATTGACTTATCAATCTTGGAACTCCTTTTTGATCTTTCCTTTTTGGTTATCCAAAAAGGTGGTTTTCTATTTTTTCTGTTTATGGATATCACGTCCATTTCACTAGCAGAACTATCAATTTGACCAGTTCTTGTTCTTGGGCTTGCTGTAGCCTTAGAATGGAATTGATTAAGTCGATTATTCATTTCTTTCTGCTTTCTATTCCAGTTCTTTCAATGGCTTGCAAGGTGAGATGGGTTGCCACAAACATAACAACATTTCCTTCTTGAATATCTATAGAACTCATCAGAACTATGATATACATGTTGTGGTGAAAAAAGTGATGCTTAGAAAGGAACAAAGAGGTTATATGATCTATAACCACGATCATCAAAATCATTTAAATAGAATGAATCAACATAATATTGTTGATGACAACCATAGTACGTAGTTGTTATCAAAGTAATTGTATAATTGAGGATGGATATATTAATTAGTGGATTGAAAGAAAGAGGGTTTGTGAAGTGGAGAATATTTACTAGATGTGCTAGCCTTTTTACTTTCAAATGATTTCTTTTACTATATTCTCCCACAGTTTTACAATCTTTTGATGAACAACTAGTTACGTTTGTTTCATCAATCATATTTTCATGCACATCTATTGCTGAAAGTTTCATCATATATTGTTTCACAATCACTATCAGACAAAAAACATCTTTTTCATTCAAGTCAATTTGAGAAGTGTCAACATCACACTCTCACATAATGCATGATCATTCAAAATGTTTTTCATTGTTTTATTACTACAGACAAGGTTAATAACTGATTTTTTTAGATTCACACTTGAATCAAAAAGTGAATTTAAAATCTTTTTCTTTCCATAACCCATTTCCTTTTCCACACATTTAATTCTGTCTACAACCTGCCAAAGAAGACAAACTACCATTAGGACTAACTGATGAAGGAGTGGGATCAACAGGTATGGAGACACGAGGAGTAGATATCTTTGGTTTTGGCACATAATCAATACCATAGACCATCTCATCCTATAGTGGGGTGTTGAAACCAAAGTGAGGTAGGCTAGTACAATTCTCATTAAAAGGCGTTGGAACAGTTGTATTATCATAGCCTATACATGTCTTTTCTTCACCCCAATTTGTGCTCCAATGATTCCATTAAGCTTATCATAGCTAACTCAAATTTTTCTATTTGAGCTAAATCTAATTCTAGCTTCTCAATTTTAGCATTTAACTCTGCAACATGTCTTTCATGATGCTCAGCTAGTTTATCAGATTGAAATAATTTCTCACTAAGTTTAGCCATATCATTATTGTGAGTTTTAATCCTAGTGGAAAAAACATTTTCAACCTTTTTGTAATCATTATTCTGACATCTAAGAACAAGATTTTCGTCTATCAAAGCAAATTTAAGAGTTATATAGCTCTTAACTTTATCAATACAAGCTTGAATGCAAAGTTTATGTACCTCCGGAAATCTCTCAGACTGTTTGATGTGTTTCAGCAGCAGGGCTTGATGAGGTAATGTCTTCATTTGCAAAAGCCATCCCAACAAAGTTTAGAGGGTTGATCAGCTCAACAAATTTGTCATCTTCCCAATCCAGCTTGTTTCCCTCAGCTGACATAGTGATCATGGCCTTCGAGCTAGACCCAGAGTTCCCTTTAAATGTGTTTCCTTTTCTCGATTCTTGGAACTCTTTGTTATAATGCGGAGTTATAATCATGCCTCTTGTCACTTCTTCTTCCCTCATTATCAGACACCTCAGTAATCTTGATGTTGTTTACTGCCTTTGATAAATTTGTGCACTCTCTTGCAAAGTGTCCAGTTTTAATGCAGTTGTAGCATATGAGCTTGTCTTTGTCGAAACCAATCCCATTCCCATCAGAGTCTCTAAAACTGTTCTTGTCATATTTCTTCATGAAGTTAGAGGCTTTGTGAACAGCCATGACCTTCTGATACTTAATGTCCATATTTTTGAGATACTTCTTATTGATTTCAGGAATGTCTCCTTGTTGAAATGAAGGAGGTAGCAGCTTTCCTTGTAGCAATTCCTCATAGCTTGCCATGAAGTCATGAAACAGTGCCACATGAGAGTCATCAACTTGAGGAGCTAAGTGGGATGAGCTGCTTGTAGGTTTCTTGATTTCATGGGCTTCCAAAGCTTGCTCAACAGCATCTAGAAATGAGCTTGAACTTGATGGTGCTTGTGGAATTACAGTGGTCTTGAATGCTGAGTTTTGAGCTTGTTGACTGGTAAACATGTTGACCCCACTAACTGCATGAACTGTGGGGTGTGCTTGGCTTAGAAAAGTTGTGTTGATTCCTGAACCAGTAGATATACCATCATGAAGAGAACTTATGTGGTTCCCCATTCTGAGTTTGTCTTCCATCTTAAATGACTTGATGATAGATGTTAAATCTGAAAGAGGAGTTCTTGGAAGATTTGGTGTTCTCTTAATGGTGATTGTTCCGGGTGTATGGTAAAGGGTTCAACAGCTTGTCATTGATTTCAGATTGATCATAATCAATTCCTACACTTCTTATCGTTGTAATCAATGTTTCAAACCTATGAATGAGATATGTAACCATTTCTCACTGCACATTATTAAACATGTTGAACTTTCCTTTCAACATTGTTTTCTTACTGTTCTTCATCTCAAAGTTTCCTTCAAACTTGTTCACCAAAGCATCCCATAGGCCTTTAGTAGTGGTGTGATCCCTCAAAGTTTGAGAAATCTCTAGTGAAAGACAAACACTAAGAACACCGTAGGTCTTTTGATCATCACTTAACATTTTCCTATCTTCATCATCATTGGAGATCACAGGCTTGGGAACTTGGCCATCAACAGTAGTAGCCATGGGAATATGTGGACCAGTCTCAATGGGTCTAAGAAGAGCATAATATGTGATTCTAATGTAGTTCTTAAAACGCATTTAAATTCTTCAAAGTCATTGTCCCATTTAAGCAGCTTAGGAGGCTTACTGGTTGTCCCAGCCTCATTCTCAAATATCATAAAGTTCTTTATTGCTTTGTTTTCAGTCGTCATGGCTTAATCAAATTTTAAAGTCCCAATATAATATGTGAGAAGGTATAAGTTCAAAGTAATCGAATGACCAAGCAGATTTTGTGAAAGATTGTAAGTTTAAAGTAATCGAATGGCAGTGTCAATCTAATCGAATAGCTAAAGTAATCGAATGACAGAGTAATCTAATCGAATGGAAGATTAATCCAATCGAATAGAGAAACTAATCGAATCAAATAGCAATTCGATTAGAATGGTTTGAAAATTTGATTAGAATACTTTTCAGGATTCGATTAGAATACTTTGAGAATTCGATTAGAATGCTTTTGTGAATTCGATTAGAGTGCTTTGGAGATTCGATTAGATTACTTAGGGGACTCAATTAGATTACTTTGGGAACTCGATTAGAATACTTTTGAGGAAAGTAAGGATTGTACTTTCCACACTTCTTTTCACACTTTTCCTCTTAAGGAAACTAAAATCAATCACTTCACAACTTGTACACAACTTGTAGATCTAAGAAACATCCATTTGAAGCTTTTTCACACTTTAATCTTGTATTTTAACAACTTTAACACCACAAATTCACACAAACAAACACTTTTTTAAGCCCGAAGCCAAGAAAATTTGTACTTTTAAGCCTGTACACACACTATCTTCAACTTTATGAACATGTAGAATCACAAAACTCTTGAAAGCCCGTCTTTTTCACACAAACAAAACCAAAATCCAAGGTTGTGACCCAAGATCCACAACCAGTAGAGCCCGAAAGCTCTTATACTAATTGTAGATCCGATGGACGGATCAAACAACAAAACACTAGTTTACTTGGATCAAGCTCAACACTAGCTAGCGGAAATCACTAGTGACGAACCGAGATCTCGAGTCTTGTTTGGTATGTTATTTACCGAAATGGATAAGGAAGAAAGTAGGAGAGGAAGATAGTTGGTGATAAAGGATAAGATGTATTTCAAAAGGTTTTTTTTTATGCATGAGTATGCTCAACCTTATATAGGTTTGAGCATATCATGCATTATTTCCATTCATGGGCCCAAATGGGTTTTGTTTACATGGCCTCGGGTCCAAACATACAAAGAAATAAACCGACGAGCTAACTATTAATATAACGTTTACGATGAAATAAATACAAAAGACTAATTAACAAAACAAGACCTTACAATTATATATGTTTACATGTATAAGTATACAAGACACCTTTTTGTGTACAACTGAAAAACTGCCTATTATAATTCAAGTGCTACTTACCTAGTTGTTCAAATTCATTACATTAAAATTTAAAACTTAACTCAAAGTTTGTCTTCGTTGCTACCGGATACTTCTTCATCGACTACATGGGACAACCTACTTTCTGAAGAAAAACTCCGATGAACACGACAACAGATTAAGTAGTAAAAAAAGTTCAAACACAAGAAACAAAGCAACCAATAGTAGTAATCCCCATGACCCTCATTAATATCATTCGATGGCCAACTTGCGTTGCCTCGTTGGCTGGTAACTGAGTCCACAATATTAGCTAAAAGGCTCGCAATGAGTGAAGCAATCGCGGAGCTCACCATGAATGCGGCCATTGCAAAACTTAACATACTTTTTGGAAGCTCCGAGTAATAAAACTCTAGTTGTCCAATTCCACTAAACGCTTTGGTTAAACCTAGTAATGCATATTGTGGGACTAACCACATTGCAGACATGTCAACCGACGGATTTGAGTTTGCTAAATCACGCCTTATGGTTTCCACGATTGCGAACACTACCATGGCCATGATAAAAAATATTAGCCCGATTCCCATTCGGGTTTTTGGATTGATCCCATGTGGCTCGTGTGTGAACTTTGCTAGATACGGGACCAAAATGCGATCGTAAAATGGATTAATCCATATTGTGACTGTCAAACGCATGAACAAGTTGAAAGATGCAGCCGGAATTTGGAACCATGAGACGATGTTTCGATTCATTTTTTCAGCTTGAAGTATCGGGAAACTTTGTAAAACGATCGTATATACTAGAATGCCCGATGACCAAATTGGTATTATCCGAAATAAGGATTTGAGAGATTCTACCTTTTCGACTGTGGGCTCGCTACATGAGTTTGGGCTTGAAGAACCGATGCTCGCATCTCTAACAACACATGCTTTGTTAAGAAACCTAGAAGACAATATAACACAAGTTAGATAATGGGTTAAAACACTGGTCGG
This sequence comes from Bidens hawaiensis, assembly GCF_021521415.1. Classification (NCBI taxonomy): domain Eukaryota; kingdom Viridiplantae; phylum Streptophyta; class Magnoliopsida; order Asterales; family Asteraceae; genus Bidens; species Bidens hawaiensis. The sequence goes on from NW_027491410.1 coordinate 23,636, forward strand.
ATTGTTTCACATTGGAAATGGCATTTTTGGCACTTTTTAATCCGTTTAGTGCGTGCCATTATTTTTAATATTGGCCCGCTATATTTGTTGAAGTAAATTTATAAAACATTCACATGATTTTGTAACTGACCTTAGGTTGTCGGTTGGCTCAAGCCGATCCATATCATTGCTATGGTTATAGCATTCAGCGGGAAGAAGGTGGATCTTACGGTTCCTAAAAGCATTGATTAAAACTTGTCCGAAACCTGAGAACGGGCTCTCGTTGACTTTAACTTTGACATAAAGAGGCGACCCGAGTACGAACATGAGAGCCGCACAGAAGATCACGAAAACCGGAACCACAAACCCGATCCGCCAACCAAATTGGTCTTGAATGTAGACCACCACAGTAGAAGCAATAATTGCGGAAAAAGCGAAGGCAGCTAAATACCAGTTAAAGTAGCTATCAATGAGCCTCTGGTTGTTGTTATAGTGTTTGAGCTGGTCTGCACCAAAGGCTAGGGAGCATGGTCGGATGCAGCCCGTCCCGATTGAGATTAGACCCAAAGATGCGAAAAGGAAACCGAGTTGGGTCAATGTCGGTGGGATGCAACGGGTGTTGGCTTCTTGGCAAGAAGAAGCCGAAGGTGTTAATTGTGGAACCATGGTCGTCATCCAGAGAATACTCATCCCTTATAGCAACAATGTTATGTTGTAACGGTAAATAAGTTGTACAAAAAGCTCACTGCTCGCTCAAAAAAATTGTTTGTAAAAAAAATAATAAGTAGAATATTTTTTATTTTGCATCATGCGTACTTTTTATAAATCAATTTATCAGTGTCATAAAAAAATTGAAAAATAAATTAATCGAGTAGGCTCAAGTATTTACGAGTTGAGCTAGAGGTCAACTTTTCTTAGACATTTAGAGGATCCCACTTGGCAGTTGGCACTAGTATCAGACTTTGCCTCCAAAGTTATAGTGATGGACATTTTGGGGTTGAAATACATCCCTAACGGTAAATGATGATAGACATGTAAACGAACCGAATAGACACATCGTCTAATGTTATTCGAACAACCAACAAATGCAAACACTTGAACAAGCGAATATGCATGATACTTACCAAAAAACTGACGAAAGACCCGATAGAAATGACCCGAAAGCGACCCAAGTAAGCGTCGGCGATGAAACCTCTGAAAACGGAGAGACCGTGGAAAAGTGCTGACCAGATGTAGTATACGGTGCTTGCGGTCACAGCTTCCATGTGATAAACTATTAAATAGAAAATCATGTTCATCATCAATCCATAGCTCGCAATCCCCTCAAACGTTACGTTCACTGCCCCAAACACAAACACGAACACAATCATAATCAAAAACCAAATTGATAGTTAACAATGAGAAAAGAATTTGATGATGTTGACGTTAACGTACCGATGACGAACGGCATGGTTCTAAGACCACCCTTCCGAACATGATCACCACGATGATTGTCGGGGAGTAACTTCATTTGTAACTCGGCATCGGTACTGCTTGATTCTTCTTGATTCAAGTGTGCTTCCATATTGGTGGATGTTATGTGAGCAGTAAGTGAAACTGAGAGAACTGAAGATTACACATAAAGAATAATTGCAAAGGAATATTTATCACTTTAATGTGACATTTCAACTTACAACATTAATATATGGTCATAAGACTCGTATCACTGAATTTAATGGTCCCAAGACATTGAAAGAATTAAACATGTCACAAATAAGTAGATTATATGTCTAGATCATATCATAACTGAGTACACATATAACTTATTTCAAGTAAGTCATCGATAATAATAGTCTAATACATAAACAGCTAAAGTTTATAGCTTCAAATAAACACCAAGTTATTGAAACATTAATAGTTAAAACTCAAATATTGTGCTCAATTCTATCGCGTCGTTCTTCACTGGCATCATGTAACAACCTACTTTCCGACGAGCGATGAATACGACAACAATTTAAGTAGTAGAAAAAGTTGACCAAATTCACAAAACAAAGCAACCAATAGTAGTAATTCACGTGGCCTGCATCGATATCACTTGATAGCCAACTTACACCACCTTTATGGCTCGTAACAAAGTCCACGTAATTAGTCAAAAGGTATCCAACGAAATCAGCAACCGCCGCGCTCAACAAAAATACGGCCATTGCTAAACTCCCCATACTTTTTGGGAGCTCGGAGTAATAAAGTTCCATTCGCCCGATTGTGTTAAACGCGTCGGTTAAACCTAGTAAGATATACTGTGGGACCAACCACATTGCTGACATGTCAGCCGACGAGTTTGTGTTTGCTAAATCACGTCTTATGGTTTCCATGATTGCGGCTACTACCATGGCTATGATTGACAATATTAACCCGATTCCAATTCTGGTTTTCGGGTGGAGCCCGCGCGGTTCATTTGTAAATTTTGCTAGTAAGGGGACCAGAATTCGGTCGTAAAACGTGACCCATATCAGGACGGTCAAAAGAGCGAACATTCCGTAAGATGCAGCCGGGATTTCAAGCCATGGGGAAATATTTCGGTTCATCTTTTTGGCTTGAAGTATCGGGAATGTACTCACAAAGCATGTATGTGGCAGAATGCCTGATGACCAAATGGGTATTATCCCAATTACTGACTTGAGAGATTCCACCGTTTCGATTGTGGGGACATTACATGGAATCGCATCTCTAACAACACACGCTTTGTTAAGACACCTAAATTAAAACATAACATAAGTTAGATTATTACTCAAATAGGAATAAAGAAACATGTCAGCTAACGAGTCAATACTGGTTTTTTAACACTGTCTAACTAAATGGTTATATATTTTTATGTAAAACCTAAAATACAAAATAATGCAAGTTAGATTATTACATGTTAGATAACAAGTCAAGACGAGTATATTTAGCATGTATAATTAATTTGTCATGTTTAACCCGTTTAATATGTATTATTTTAATTTTGTCCCACATGATATAATTCATTTTAATTGTCAAACCTTAAGTTGTCGGTTAGCTCAACTGGATCCATTTCTTCACTATGGTTATAGCTGTCACTGGGAAGAAGACGGATGTTTTGGTTCCTATAAGCAACTATTAAAACTTGAACAAAACCCGAAAACGGGCTCTTGTTGACTTTGACTTTGACATAAAGAGATGACCCGAGTAGGAACGCGAGAGTAGAACATAGCATGACCAAAACAGGAACCGCAAACCCGATTCGCCAACCAAATTGTTCTTGAATGTAGACCACAACAGTAGACGTAACAAGTGCTGAAATTGCCAAAGTCGCATAGTACCAGTTAAAGTAGCTATCCGTTAGCCTCGGGTTGTTATGGTGTTTAAACTGGTCCGCACCAAAGGCCATGGAACAAGGCTTGATGCAGGCCGAGCCGGTTGTGATTAGACCCAAAGATACCAACAAGAAACCGAGTTGAGCTGGTGTTGGTAGACCGAAACCGGTTCCGGGTTCTGAAGGTGTTAACTGTGGAACCATGGCAGTCAACCAGAGAAAAGTCATCCCCTGTAACAACAATAATATAATGTAAACTAACCGAAAAAAAGTAATAAATAAAATTAAACAGAGGCTAGTAAGATGGGATGCTTTGGACAAGGGGCGCAAATGAGCCAAGCTGCTCATGGCTCGGATTGATAAAAAGCTCAAAACGACCCGAGCTTTTGCAAGCTCGAGCCGAGCCCAAGCCTTAAATAAAGATCGTTTAGTTACTGAGCCGACCTCGAGCCTCGAATGGGAATGGGAAGCTCATATAGGCTCAACGCTTTGAATGGGAAGCTTGTTTAGGCTCGTTAAACCTTCACAGGCATTGTGTATTTTTAAGTTTTACCTCTTTTGAACTTATGTGTATTAATTTCACATTGCAAAGTCGAGCTTGAGCCCAGCTTTGACTTGTTTAAGGTGCTATACGAGCTAAAATAATTTAAAACGTATATAAATTAAATAATAAATAATAAATGAGCCAAACCCGAGCTTGAAAAATAACTAGCGAGCCAGCCTCGATCTTTAGAAAAAAGAGCTCTCACCGAGCCGAGATCGAACTCAAGCACCGAAATGCTCGTAATTGACATTAAACACGCGTAACCGGTGTCAAAAACCGGAATCCAAGCTGAAATGTACAATAATTTCAAAAAGAAAAAAAAACTTTTTTTAACCAACCCATTTTGACCCGAAACCCGTTCTAAACCAAAACCCTTTCGACCCGAACAAAAATAACCCTTTTTAAATCGACCCATTCCTACTCTAACCCATTCTTACCCGAACCTGCCAGACCTAACTTTTGACTTACAAGGAGACTGGAGAAAGAGCCGATGGCAATAGCCCGAAAGCGACCCAAACACGAGTCGGAGAGAAAAGGCCCAACAATGGAGAGACTACAAGACAAAGCCGAAATCATATATATTACACTTGTTCCAGTCACAGCTTCCATGTTATAAACTTCCATCAGATACAATATCATGTTAGCCATCGATCCACCACTCGCAACTCTCTCGAACGCCTCGTTCGCTGCCCGAAAACAAATTAAATATAATTCAAAATCAAACAATAAACGGATAGGTTAATTTAAAAGAGCGTACCAATGATGAATGGCATGGTTTTGAGACCACCCTTTTGAACATTATTATTATTATTATTATTATTATTATTATTATTATTATTATTATTATTATTATTATTATTATTATTATTATTATTAGTGAGTAATTTGGTTTGTAAGTCTTCTTCATTGATGTTTGGTTTCTCATGATTCATGTCTTGTTCCATTGTTGATGGATGGGGTTGCAGTTTACTAAGTTTGCATGTTGTGTTTGATGAGTGACTGATTGTAGGAAACTTCAAAATTCCACCGCTGGGAACTATATGCCACGTGTAGATTTTTTTTGTTATTTGTAATTATAAAATGAGTTTATGTATTATTAATATTGGCTAGAAATCTTTAAATTAGTTTAAGTTGTAATTATGTATCCCTCAATAGGTGGATCGTTAGGGGCTTCGTCCGTCCGGACTATTGGCTGACTCAGGCTACCTTTAGCCAATGAAGGTTGCGTACGGAGTATCCCTTAGTTGGTCGTTCAAAAAAAAGTGACGGTAAAAGTAATTTGAATTGATAAGTGTAAATTCATTTACCACATTTATTGCACTTAATATAAGTGCACAGTATTGAAATAGGATTTCAAATCTAAAATTCTAAAATGCTTACACCACCGCATAAAAGCAGTGACCTGATGTAATAAATAGTTCTTACTGGTAATCACATAACACGCAATCTTAATTTTTGCTCGTTATCACACAGCACATAGCACACATAGCCTTAGTGAACATTAATTCGTGTGGTTTTATTATCCCAACCCAATGTTTTTACATAGCTTTAAAACACTAGGAAAACCTCCTGCATATGGTGTTTGAATTCTTTGTTTTAACGGAGCTTGAATTCTGTTTCTTTAATTTCAACTCAAGTCATTGTAAATTCAACTGTCTATAAATAACTTTTACCAGTTATATTAAAAAGCATAAAGTTAAAACTAATAGTGAGATTTTAATGCTATCAAATCCTTCTTCACGTTTCCTTTTCGGTTTTTTAAGGGGTTTTCTTTTTGTGGTGTTTAGTCGGTCTCTTTTTAGTTTCGTTGGCTGTTTGTCTTCGGGTTTTTGCTAGTTTCCCGATAGCTTGTTATGAAATTTGCCATTCAAAAAAATAAGACCCTTCTTCAACAACCTCGTGAGTCATGTGACAACAAATTCTTAGTAATAGGAAAAGCTAAGCAAATTCATAAAAAAAAAAAACTTGACAACAATAGTAGTAATTCTCATGGCCCTCATCATCGATCACTCGATAGCCAGATTACGTCACTACCTACACAGTATTAGTTACAAGGCATCCAAAGACATCAATTACCGTTGCGCTTACCCAAAACACAGTCATAGCTAAACTCGTCATACCATTCAGGAACTCGAACCTAGCAATGGATATCATCTTCAATGCTATCACGTCCTTCGCCGACCTCATGTAACACCCTACTTCCCGACGAGCGATGAATACGACAACAAAATAAGTAGTAGAAAAAGTTGAGCAAATTCACGAAACTAAGCAACCAGTAATAGTAATTTAAATGGCCCTCGTTGATGTCACTCGATAGCCAACTTACGCCACCTCCTTGGCTCGTAACCGAGTTCACAATATTATTTAAAAGGTATCCAACAAAGGCAGAAATTGCCCCGCTCAACAAAATCACAGCCATCACTAAACTCGCCATACTTTTTGGGAGCTCAGAGTAATAAAACTCCATCCGCCCAATTGTATTAAACGCATCGGTTAAACCCAGTAACATAAACTGTGGGGCTAGCCACATTGCTGACATGTTAACCGACGCATTTGTGTTTGCTAAATCACGTCTTATGGTTTCCATGATTGCGGCTACTACCATGGCTATGACTGGCAATATCAACCCAATTCCAACTCGGGTTTTTGGGTGGAGCCCGCGTGGTTCATTTGTAAATTTTGCTAGTAATGGGACCAGAATTCGGTCGTAAAATGTGATCCATATCAGGACGGTCAAAATAGAGAACATGACGTAAGATGCAGCCGGGATCTCAAGCCATGAGGTGATATTTCGGTTCATCTGTTTGGCTTGAAGTATCGGGAATGTGGTCACAAAGCATGTACTTGGTAGAATGCCCGATGACCAAATTGGTATTATCCGAATTATGGATTTCAGAGATTCCACCTTTTCGACCGTGGGGATGCTACTTGGAATCGCATCTCTAACGACACATGCCTTGTTCAGAAACCTAACATAACAATTAACACAAGTTAGATTATTACTCAAACCGGCATTAAAAAAACACGTCGCATAACGAGTCAAAACATGCTTTAATTCGTATTAGTTGTCAAACCTTAAGTTGTCAGTTAGCTCAACTCGATCCATTTCTTCGCTATGGTTATAGCTGTCACTGGGAAGAAGACGGATCTTACGGTTCTTAAAAGCAACTATTAAAACTTGAACAAAACCCGAAAACGTGCTCTTGTCGACTTTGACTTTGACATAAAGCGATGACCCGATTAGGAACACGAGAGTAGAAAAGAGCATGACCAAAACCGGAACCGCAAACCCAACCCGCCAACCAAATTGGTCTTGAATGTAGACCACAACAGTAGACGTAATAACCGCGGAAACTGCCAAGGTAGCATAGTACCAGTTAAAGTAGCTATCCATGAGCCTGGGGTTGTTATGGTGTTTGAATTGGTCAGCACCAAAGGCCATGGAACAAGGTTTGATGCAAGCCGAGCCGATTGAGATTAGACCCAAAGATGCCAACAGGAAACCGAGTTGAGCCGGTGTTGGCTTGCTGCCGGTTTCGTGTTCTGAAGGTGTTAATTGTGGAATCATAGATGTCAGCCAGAGAAGAGTCATCCCCTGAAATAAAAAGAAACTAGTAAAATGGGAAATCGAGTTAAGCCGGCCTGTTGCCTTTCATGCTTCACATGAGCTACTCAAGCCATATCGATGGAAAGCTGGAAACGATCCAAGCTTTTTCAATCACGAGCCAAGCCCAAGCCTCAAATAAAGCTCGTCTAGTTATTGAGCCCAAGCTCGAGCCTTGTGTGTTTTAAGTTTTATCTCTTTTGACGGTCTATGTATTAATTTCATAAGTTTAGGCGCGTTTAAAAGTTTCTAAATATATGTAGAAATAATAAAAATAATGTGTATGAATTAATTAAAATATAATAAACAAGCCAAGCCTCATATTGAAAAAACAATTCACTGATTGAGCTTAAGCTTTATAAAAAGATACGAACTCGAATTGAGCTGAGCTCAAGCTCAAGTAAAATAACCGTGTGTTAAGGCAACGGAATGTGTGTAACTAGCATTAAACATGTGTAATCAAATCGAGTAACATGTAATCAAATCAGCGCACATAACCAGCATTTAAACCAAGGTTGCAAAAGTGGTTAGGCGGATCCTTGACGGCCGACTGTGGAGTTGGGTGTACTCGGCCGACTGTGGAGTTGGGTGTACTCGGACACAGTAATATAAAAGAATAATTTTTGGATATTATATATATGTCAAACAATAAGTTGACTAATATTTATAACAAAACAAAATAGGTGAATATCGATGTAAATAGAGAATTCGAAACTATTTTAAAACTTGCTAATAATTAATTAAAAGATGATATTCATTGGATATATGAATTATGTTTTATTTTTTTAAAGTCAGTGTCGGGCCAAAGAGAATTCGAAACTATTTTAAAACTTGCTAATAATTAATTAAAAGATGATATTCATTGGATATATGAATTATGTTTTATTTTTTTAAAGTCAGTGTCGGGCCAAATTGGCCGACTAGATCCGATTATGGATGAGGTTGACCGCTTTTGATAGATTTTTAGTAACTAGATGGAGTTAAAAAAAACTCGGCATAGGCGGGTAGCGATTACTCGAGGAGTACTCGGCTTTGCGAACCTACTTTTGATTTATACACACGTAACCGGTGTTGAAAACCATAAGCAACATGTTCGACCCGAACCAAAATAACCAATTTTTCATTCGACTCGTTCCGACCAAACCCGTTCTCACTCGTGACCCAAACACACTCGTTCCGACCCAACCCATTCTACTTTTGACTTACAAGGAAACTGGAGAAAGAGCCGATGGCAATAGCCCGAAACCGACACAAATAAGAGTCGGAGACGAAAGCCCCAACAATGGAAAGACTACATGAAAAAGCCGATATCATGTACATTACACTAGTTCCAGTCACAGCTTCCATATGATAAGCTTCCATTAGATACAATATCATGTTAGCCATCGATCCGCCACTCGCAACTCTTTCGAAAGCCTCGTTCGCTGCCCGAAAACAAAATATAATTCAAAATCAAACAATATATTGATAGGTTAATTTACAAGAGCATACCAATGATGAATGGCATGGTTTTGAGACCACCCTTTTGAACATTGTTATTATTATTATTAGTGAGAAGTTTGGTTTGCAAGTCTTCTTCATTGATGCTTGATTTCTCATTGTTCATGTCTTCTTCTTCCATTGTTGTTTGATGGTTTAGTGTGTTTGCATGTAGTGTTTGATGAGGTTTGTCATTTGTACTGGGGACCGACAATAGGAGACTTCAAGATTCCACCGCTCGAAACTTTATGCCACGTGTAAATGTGGTTTTGTTATATGTTATTAAGATAGGAAAATACACTCAAATTTATTTTTTTTTATCACTAGTTCTATAATCTTTTAGGGTATTTGTTGTGGGCTGTAAAAATGGGCGATAATGAAGTTTTAGGCGCGACAACACCGCCCCCATGAGCTACAAAAGGGGCGAAATGTTTGGGGTGGGGGTGGGCGACAAATACTTGTCCGGGGTGGATGTTTGAGAAATATTATTATTATAATATATTATGTGTGATATATATATATATATATATATAATGGGTTACAACATCATTACATCTCTAAAACAAAAACCCACTTTTTACTGAGCACATGTCACATAACCTAATAGTTTTAAAATCTTTTTAGTTTGTCTATTTCTAAATCAGATAGGCATGGCTTTCCTCGAGATTTTGAATGTTTTGTACGACGTACTAGTATGAATGAACCCTTAAAATATGAACTTATATAGATAACAATATACAAAAATAAATTTATTGTAGCTAATATAATTAAATGAAACGTGAGGCTCTCCTAGATTCGGATGGCTTTTCTGGAATTTCTAGGTCGGGTCAGTTAGTATTGTTTTTGGAAATGCTAAACAAATTCGACCGGTTAATTTTTAAGCTTTAGAGAGAGAGCGCACTATCATAGAACATAATTCAATATTGTAGCTCTTTACGCCCCAATCACAATTCACAACTACAACTTTCGCCACTTTTCATTAATAGTGATTTTAATTGGCGTTTGAAAGTGAAGAAATTACTATAGATTTAGATTGTGATGAAAGAGATTTCTTCAATCATTTTAGAACTTGTATTAATACTAACGCTATTCGTTGTGGGCATTATTAAATGGGTATGGTGCCGTTGCCACGCAGGCAAAGGGCGTGGAACACCATTACACTTAAAAGGATGAAATGGTTGTTACTCATGTTGGAGTGGAGGTCTTTGTAAGGTGAGTGTGCACCCTTCACCTCTTAATTCGTAGGGTGAGTGTGCACCCTTTTAGCCTGTATGGTTTGTCAAAATTGAAAATCATATTAGGTTTGAATGAGTGTGCACCCTCCACCTCTTAATTTGTAATGAAACTTACTGGATTTTCGTTTGATGCTAAGTAAATCTTAGTTACATAAAATGAATTGATGGCATTCATATTACCAAACCATCCACCACCTTGACTCCTTCAACCTAATTTCTATTTTTAAGTTAATATCTGAATCTAAACACAAATGCCATATACAAATGGTAGGTTTACTAGTCACTGTCACTCTCTCATAATTTTATATTATATTATATATATATATATATTATATATTTTACAGCTTTCGAATCACTCAGTATTTCACTATTCCTTTTATTAGGTTTTATTTTGTTGTATTGTTGGCTAAGTTTTTTATACAATTTTCATTAGCTTTGTTGCAATACACGTGTTTTGAGTCGGATTCACGTGTTCTTAATTCAAAATCACATGCACCGGATTTTCTTTCTTTTACCTCAACCTACCACTTCTACCCACCATCCCCAATCTTTCTTCTTTGTTCTCTCTCTCTCTCTATCTCTCTCTTCTCGAAGCCATCACCCATATAGGTTTTGAATTTGAGATCTTGTAAGGCCCCGTTTCCGGTGCCTCACTTTAACGTCGGATTTACTCATAAATACAATTCTTACAATCAGAGTTAATTAAAACTTTCGCGGAATAAATAAAACTTCGATCATTCTTTACAAAACATTACAACTTGTATTTAGATCATAACATAAAACACCGTGTTATAACATCATTTCTTTTATCATTAGATGCCAGCCATTCAATCCATGCCATGTGTCGTCCTCGTGCTAGCTTTTTAGACCTGTTTACCTGCGTGCATACTAAAAGTCAGTTACGCTGAGTGAGTTCTAGTTAATCAAGCAACTTACCATACAACCATTACATGCAATCACATACGTTTCCGAAGACACATAGTCCACTGTCTGACCTGTTCACCTTACCGCTTAACCACTTAATTGTCCCCTATGTCTTAGCCACTTGTTTTACGAAAGCACATAGAGGCTTGCCCTCCCACGCACTCACGTTATGCCACTTAATAACGAAGGCACATATAGGCTTACCCTACCACGCACTCACGTCATGCCACTTTAATAACGAAGGCACGTATAGGCTTACCCTACCACGTACTATCATCATGCCACTAACACCCTTACTAGACCCTTGCCACTTCTATCACACTCTACCTCTGCTTGTCTACAGCACACTTTCTATCATTACATCATTTACATAATAACCAAGTTACATAATAATATTTACACACACTAATAGCCACTTATTAATCAATTCCATTGGCGGTTGTGCAATATCCGAAGATCGTTCACGCACCGACAAACATTCATTCATAACATAATACTTACTATCACATCAATCATTATAGCATACACTTACCACTAAGGTAAGTGTATTCACACTTCACATTGAGTATGCACACAGCCCCGAAAACATTACAAGGAAATGGGGCTAGAAACTCACCTGATTGCGGTTACGTTCACCGTTAATGGTTGTCCTTCTCTCTAGCTGTGCGCGACTAACTGTATAACAATTACACATATCAATTAACTATCACTACCCATAGCGTGTTCCCGGTCTAATTATAACCCACAACGAACAGGGGTCCGGGGGCAGCGCCCCTCGCAGCAGGGTTCTAGGGGCGACAACCCCTAGTAGAGTCTAAGGGGCAGAGCCCGTGGCTGGGATCGAGCTTCCAGGTCAGCTTGGAAAAATTTTATTTCCATTAACCGTCTTAACACATTTTTCATTAGGATTTTAATTCGCTAACTCATTCTCTATAACAAATTAAGCCTGGTTCGTTAACTGATTCGTCAGCTGATTCGTTATTCTGGTTCGTTATCCTAGTTCGTCATCTTGTCATCATCTGGTTCGTCATTCTGATTCGTTACCTGATCCTGAATTGATTCGTTATCTAAACATATATAACGAATTGGCTGAGCTGATTCGTTATCTGGACATAACGAATAGGTGAACTAATTTGTTATCTTGCCATAACGAATTGGTGAACTGATTTGATATCTTTCCAGAAAGAATTGGCTAATTAATTCTTTACTTTACCTTAACGAGTCACATCTTTCTTATCCAGACTTTGACCCTGAGGTCAAAGTCAAAATCGATATGAACACTAAACAATCAACTCATACCAGATCTGCAATAAACCTTTGTTTCTTAACGAAACAACACGATTTAGGTACCAATGAACTCGTAATGCCAGCGCCTACAAACCCCAAGGGTCCAATCATCCAAATATCCGTGTTTGTTTGGTGCGATTTAAGCATCTATATTACGGGTTCCTTTGGGTTAACAATTAACCTATCAAATGCTAATCAATTTCAGTAAGTTTTGCTTCATTGGATTCGTTTTTACCATACTAAAACAGATCTATGATTTCTAGACTAAATCCGAACTTAAACGAACATGTTCTCGATATAAACGTACCTTAAACGAGTAGGTTTACGAACACGGTTTAGTCTTGATGTTGTTTTGGTTCGTCACGACGATCTAGCACCAACGGGTTCGGGTTTCACCTTTGGATATTGGCTCGGGTTAAAGGATAATGTTTGTGTGTGTTTTTTTCAAGGTGTAGGCTATGGTGTAGAGATAAAATGGAAAGGATTAGTGTTTAAGTGGTATTTATACTCCCCTAAGCCCATAGACCTAAGGCCCATCTTTCCTTTTTGGTCCATACTTATTCTCATTTAATTAGTGATATGGTTTTATTATACATATTTTTTATATTAATATTTCCTACAAATTGAGTAACTTTTGGATAGTTTTTATTGAATAATTGGTCTAATTGGGTCATTTTATATTTTAAGGTTTTAAAAAACAATAAGCTAAAATAAACTATTTTACTAAAGTTGAGATAAGTGAATGAAACGTTTGTTTGATAAGTGTGTTTTATATCATGATAAAATGTATCGAGGTTTATTCTTAAAAACATTAAAAGAACTTGCGTTTTAATAAGTATTTTGCATAAAAGAATTATTGTTATTATTATTCGTGTACACATGTGAATCCACTTTTATAACTATTGTTATTTGAAAGTATCGTAAATAAAGAAAAGTAATAGCACTCATGATAATGAATTGATTTTCATGATTCTAGGATAAAGAAAAAATAAATCAAAAGACCATGTGCTTATGAGACAAATTCAAGAGGTATGGGCAATGCTAAAAGAAATATATATGAGCATGCTCATGATTAACCGAATCCACATACCATCAGATGGGCCTCGTTGGAAATTTGGTAATTTTAATGGAAGATAAAAACATAAAATGGGTGAAGTTAGGCCCATAAAAAATTGAAAGGCAAAGACGGTGGAAATTTGAGGGTAAAGCATATATATTTTCTTTCTTTGGCCTCGTGAGACACAGCCGCAAATTTTAATTACGGGGTCACAGCAGAATAACAATAATTGGTGGCAGAAGGTTTGAAAGAGAGTTCATCCAAAGAAGAAAGAATTAGAGATAAAGCACTTTGGTTCGAGCCAAGATCGTTTGGGTTTAACACCTACTCAACCTAGCATCATCACTATTCGGTTTGAATTTATTATTTTAATCATGAGCTTGGATGTTGAACTTAATTATTTTTGTTTCTTTGATTTTAAGATGTTAGGCTAAACTTATTACACTACCTAGGTTTTAGTTGAGTACTATGTTAATTTAATGGTTTGATGAACTAGTTATTTGACTTTGGTTGATTTAATATTGTGGTAAAGTTTTTAATTGGTTTGGTCATGATATTGTTGCGTAATAGAATCTAGTTTATTGCTTTAATATTTATTCAACTTGTTTGCGGTTTATGGTCGAAATAACCGTAGGAATTATTTATAAAAGTTTACTAGATTTTTATTATTCTTTCACTAGAGAGGCCGAGAGGCAATTTAATGTTGTGTGATCTTCGTCTTTTGCGGGTTTGGGTAATAATTACACGGGAGTGGGTTATCCTAGGTCCCTTAGATTATTGTGATACAAGTTTTGTTCAAGTTAATTAAAAATACCCCCTTTATATTAATATATATTGTATCCGAAGAGACCGGGAGGTGATTTGGGTTGCGGGGTACCATAGTATTATTAGGTAAGGTGAGACCGGGAGGTGATCCAACCCTTTAACAATTGAGCTTCACATGTCATTAAAGTTCTAGGGTGTCGTTGGTGAGGCCGGAAGGCGATCTAACGTATTTTAGTGGTCTTTAGTGTCATATTTTTTTAAGGTATTGTTTTTCAACCAAGTCAAGTTCGTTAGCTATTAAGTTTAATTGACTGATTCACGCACTTTTTGTGATCACGACGACTAATAAGAGAAAACAGATCGAACCTTGGACATCTTTCATACAGTTTCGAATACGAAAAGCCGTTGATATTTCCAGAATAAGCGACACGACACCTGACTTGGATCTTCAGTCAAGTTACTTATTAATTTACCTGACCAGTTGATTTCATTTAAAGTTTATTTCTTTTCGGAAACCTTGGGTACAATGAATTCAGTCATGTTATTTGGAGGCCATGCAATTACGGATCTCTATACTTGCATCGCATATCAGCAAAATTCATGACACTCGTTTTGATTACCCTTCCCCTGATGTCACTAACTCGCGTAATCCTACAAACTGGAAGATTTAGACTCTAACAAATTATTGTGACAGCGCATTTTCATCATCCTCTCGTCATAAAAAAAATATCCTTCGTGACCACACGCGAAACCTCAAAACACGTGTTGAATACACTTGCTTCATGAAGTTTTAATTTCTTAATGCTTAGATCATTCCAAGATAGCTAATTGTCACATTTCCATTTCATGCAAATTCATAGTGGGTGGAATTTACCTTAGATGTGTATGGTGCAACAACCTCCCCAACAACCTCCCCCGACACGTTATATACGTCTGTCATGCTTCTATGATCGTAGGAACGCGGGCCGTCATGGCCTGAAAGAAAATTTAAAGACTTCTAGCTTACTATTCTATTGGCCATATGTTTTTTTTAATATTGTTCCGACTCTTGTGAGTAACACATGTGACTACCATAACCTGTTATAAGAATTCTCATGCTTGAGCTTCCATGAATTCAATTTATACTTTGGACCAAGTACAAAATGACTCGTATCGGTATTAAAATTCTAATACGCGGATTCACCTCGATGTACCGCATTATCATGAGCCAGAGTGGCTTAGCTCACTAGATCTTAAACGTTAATGCCAGTTCAGCAACGATAACTATACTTAATTACTAGGCATGTAATGAACTCAATCTTACCCATGAAAAGAAATTGGACTATCGAGATTTAACCTCGTAGTGCTTTATTTTTTAATTGTGCTATTTCCTTACTTGTGTTATGAATATTAAAATATTAAAATAATATCTCGAGCATATGTTTATAATATTATCTATGTGAAATTACATGCTAAATGATTATGTGTTTAGTTCATAGCTTGTTTCATGAAATTGCGATCGATTTCGCGTAATTTGTATGTTTTCACCTTTTAAAAGGTAATATTTATGATAAAACAACGAGGCTTTAGTTTTATGAACTTGGGTTAGAATTGTATTTGTAATGATTCGTTATAATCCAGTTGTGGTGTTATAAAGTTCGTTTAAAGCCAAAACTGATTCTGGAAGGACCATTCTTGTAAATATAATTTAATATAATATTAAAATAAATAATCCAACCCTAATACCCACCCCAAACCGTCGCCTCTTCCTCCCTGCTCCCTCTCATAGATCGCAACTCACAAACCATCTCCACCATCTTTAATTCAACCTTGGGTCTTGCAATTAGTGGTGTATTTAAGTGATTCTCAGCATTCCTAACACTAGTTGGTAAGTTTTTATGCATTAATTTCATGTTTTAATGAGTTATAATGAAATCCTATATGTTCAATGTCTGTATTATTGATGAATATGATGCTAATTGATGAATTAGAACCCTAGGGACATCATAAACATGTTAGCGATTGAGTTTTGATCACAACAGTTTGCTGACATATTCTTTATTGTTTATTGACTGGTCTGTAACTTGATTTTAAATGATAATTTTTGATCGATTCTTGATTCCATGATGTTCTACTTTGAGTCTAGTTTCCAGAAAGATATAGTTTGTAATTTTTGGACGGGTTTTTAATAGTTTTTATGATTTTACAAAACTATGTGTCAAGGCTGACGTGAGGAGTCAAATTCTGGTCTGTATTCCCGATATCATAACTCTTTTATGGCAAAGTCAAATGGGTTGGTTTTACTTATGAAACTTCAAATTTCCAGTTAGGATTCTAACTCAATTGGTCTTGATTAATTTGGTTAAGTATTGATTTTTAACCAAATAAAAACTTAGTGTTGCGCACTGAAATAACTGCACGTGCCTTTCTGGTTTGGATGATTTTTTGTGATTTTTGTGTGCATTGGAAATATATAAAATAAATATATTTAGAAATATAAGATATTTATTCTACTGTGGTAAATATTTTATAATTTATTTCTATTATTTTCCTATGTAATAAAATACACCTTTGCATGCTAAAATCTGTCTTATAAATCCAGAATTTGTTCATGTGTTATTTGATGAGATGCATGTTTATTTGGCTAATACTAGATATATGAATTGTGTTAGAACATGTTTTCACTCATCAAAGTAATATAATCACCAACGGGTCATCGGGTCAAACTTGTTGCATTGTGAGTCATTACGTGAACCATATGACTATATGTTGTTATACACTTGAGTTGTCTAGTTGCATGATCGCACTCTCATAACTTAAACACTTGTACTAGGTAACATTTAGCAAGTCAAGTGCATTCTTTTGTTTTTGAGGAAAGTCTATTACACGCGTCAACAGGTGAGTTCATACTTTTCATACTTGTTTTCGGGGAGAAAACACAAAACCTTTTCCTATACTTGTTTTCGTGGAGAAAACACGAACTTACTTACATACTGGTTTTCTAGAGGAAAACGCAGTGACGCATTTTAGATTTTTCGTAATTTCTTATATATCACAAGTTTATACTAGATTCCCTTATATCACTTAAAGTCCTTACGTTACCTTAAACCGATAGGATGGGATCGCGGGGTTATATTGAGTAGTACTACTGGGTTTGACAAACCCCACTCGGGCTAGTCGCGCTAGCACGGCTTTGATGTCGTAAAACGAGTGTTATATTTACCTAACTTTTATACGCCAGTGTTGGTGATAGACCTGGTAAGAAGGCATACATACAGTCAGTTTCGGTTCAAACGTCTAGTAGCTTGTGAATGGGTTAGCTACCCTGGTATATTTGAAATGGGCTAATTCTACTTACATTACTCTTTACTATAACTTATGAACTCACCAACCTTGTGTTGACCCTTGAGTATTTATACTTGCCAGGTTACTAGGTATGCTAAGGAGCACGTTCATGCATTTGTTTGGAGTTTCATTATAGCATGGATATTTACCTTACATTGTTTTACACTTGGATAGGTTGTACATGTTTGAGCATGTAACTACTTTGTTTTTAAATTGTTTACATTTACGCTTCTGCAAACGCAATTACATTGTAACTGGATTTTCTCATATTAATGAATGATAATAAATGGTATCTTTCATATTAAATGATTGTTTAGTATAACAAGTGGCTAAATCCTGGTATGTCACGCGCCTCGCGGTAAAACCCCGTTAGTTGAAATTTGAGGGTGTGACAGATTGGTATCAGATCCATTGGTTATAGTGAATTAGGTTTGTTTTCAAAACTAGTCTATAACCGTTTTCAAAGCTCAACAATTGTTTTTCAAACATGTCAACCCAGACACACATTTCATTCATGCATGCATTGCATACGTACAAACGGAGTATTCACATAGTATTAGTTTTGCATTTGCATAGGCATTTGTTTGTGACATAAATAGGTACATGAGATAGATACATACATAGCATCCAAACATTTCAACACACTGTAAGCTAGTAAACATCATCCACCTCACTTTCCTCGCGTGAAGAGTACGTTAATCTCGTTTTCACATCAGCATCTACACCCCTTTCACACCACTGGATTTGAGGAAGACACTGGTATGAATCTATTAATGGCATCGTCAGACATGATGAGCTTTTCAGATCCTCATTGTGGTGACCCCAAGAACTAGCATGTTCTATGCGACAGTTGGTTTCGCTGAGAACGAATCCATCCTTCACCTACTAGCGACAATACCCCAATCCCAGTAGCTTTACTCCACTTCGAGCCAGAACTCGTGGGTCTCAGATGAGACACAAAACGTTGAACCTAATCCTTGGAGGCAGTTTCACAAAAATTTATTTTCCATGGAGTTGTCATTAGTTTCCCGAGCCCTATACTCAAACTCCATATTGACTCGGATCAAATGGTTCTCAACTACTCTTTCTGATTTAACTCATAATTAATCGGCATATGATCGACGACCAAACTTTTGACGATCCTTTCAGTTTTGGTAACGCTCTATACTAGACAATCCAATTTAAGGGACAATTTGACAAATGGTAAGAAGAATTAGGGTGAACATTCAAACCAAATCATTATTACGGGTGCACACGGAATAATAATTTGAGGTGCATGTGAATCCTAGTGACTCATAGCGTGTGGATAAATGGTCAAAATCTTTAATTTACAAACCTAAGTTTTCACTTTCAGTAAAAGTCCCCGTAACCTGTTTAACAACTAGTTAGTATCGTTAAATCTGTTCAACGGCTGATAAGCACGACTATCCGGTTGAAGACGACTATGGACACACTGGCCATTGTTGATGAGTTTTGCCACTTAACTTTAATCCTTTAAGTGTATCACTAAACTTAAGACCTTCATCCAAATTTCATTATCAAAACCATCTTGATTCAAAACTTCTCTAGAATCTCTTGGCCAAACCTTCAACTTTGTCTTGTGCGCGGAAATTGAAGAATACCTCGTAAACTTACACCATGTCCCTCACACTTCGTCTATGAATCTCTTTTGACTATATTATTCTGACCGATGGTCAACTTTCCTTCTAACTTGATTTATGCCCTGCCATAACGAACTATGTAACCGGATTCTCTCACAAGATAAATATGTAGCCTCAGGGACATTAGAAAACAGTAATTCAAACCACCAAACCCCTCAACTGAACATGATGACTTACAATATTATTTGACCCCTTGTGTGGTTGGAATCATCAATCCATGAGAAATCGTTCCGGGTGAAATCTCCTTCTGAGACCTCACATTGACCAAGTTTACTTATAAACGCAGCTTTCATTATCCCTCATAACGTGAACCTGCAATTTTTTTTTCTCGTATGGTTATACTCTTTATTTAGGAAAATCCCTAATCATCAAAAACAACGCCATGGCTGACATGGAAACCCAACACAGATTCACCCTGGTTTGCTTTCAAATCTATTTGCTTATGTACTTGTTTAACTGCCTTGTGGAGAAGATGACCTGAGTCACCTAGTTGTTGCATATACCAGCTCAAACTCCCTATTAACTTTTATTTTCTCTATTGGTAAACCTCAACTCTAAACCCCGATGGAGTTGCAAGACTGACCTAACATGACGGATAATTGGACCCTTCCTTTCCATTAAACAACAAGAAAGGTGGTAATCGCACTCCTGAATAATCGATCAAACTTCTGTCATGACGTTACTCGTTATGAAACTTGATCTGAATGAAGCCCAAATAATTGCGTTCTTCTTGTGCCTTTTGTATCTCCCTACTCTAGACCCCTAACTTGAGAATATTTTCTCATAAGAAGCTATTTCTAAAACTCGGAGCATATTTTATTGCACATCGGAGGATCAAATCTGTAATGCGAACAACCCCTGCCAGTCTACGTAAGGCTTTCTCTTTTTTTTCAAGGACACTTCTTTACCCAACGAACCAAATTGTAAACCTGAATCTCTCGAGGTACGACAAATTGGCCAACAAGCTGATTATTCCCATGGATACACTATGAACCATTTCAGACAGAATACCTAAACTCAATCCTTTTGGACTAACGTTGAGAAAGAATTCGGTTATTATTTTCTCTGTTTATCACGGTTGAATAGCAAAGTAATTGTTGCTTATGGTTGGCAAATAGAATCACCGGCGATGTGCGGTTAGTGTGGTGGGTTTGCTACAGTATCCTTATATGTAAACATTAATGGTACGTTGAAGGTGGAGATTAGAGACAAATCATTAACCAAACCTTAGCACCTTAAGCATCTATGCTTCTGCTTTGACCTTGAGGAATCGACACTCGCATCAAAGAGGTAGGAGACAAAGGCCACTTTACGACCCTTAATCGACCCACTGGAATTAAGTAAGAAACCTTCTTACGATGTTAGACGCGAACCCTAATTCCCGCTAGAGTGGTGGAAGAGATTAATCGATTACTTCCATATGATGATTCAATGTCTTGCTCCGAATGCCCATCCGACTTAACGACTAAACTACTAGAGTGAGTTAGTTTATACCATCCTTTGTTTCTAATACTCGGACCTTGATACGGTCAATTATGTTATTAAAACCATTCCTTGGATATGTGTTCCATTCCTCGCTAAAAGCCACAACATTGAACCGCGCCTCTTATTCTCTGACATCGCGACTAGTTCTCAGACTAAAGTCGTATCATGATCGTTGGGGCAAGGCGAAGTTGAATATCAAAAACATTCTGGCTTGTTACAATGACAAGAAAATCCCGTTGGGAACGAGAGCAAACTTCCATGGACTTCATCATCAAGTATCTCGAACTATTAGCGTATGCGATGCCATTTAAGTAAATCGTAGTTTAATTGACTGATTCACTCACTTTCTTGTGATCACGGCGACTAATAAGAGAAAACAGATCGAACCTTGGACATCTTTCATACAGTTTCGAATACGAAAAGCCGTTGATATTTCCAGAATAAGCGACACGACACCTGACTTGGATCTTCAGTCAAGTTACTTATTAATTTACCTGACCAGTTGATTTCATTTAAAGTTTATTTCTTTTCGGAAACCTTGGGTACAATGAATTCAGTCATGTCATTTGGGGGCAATGCAATTACGGATCTCTATACTTGCATCACATATCAGCAAAATTCATGACACTCGTTTTGATTACCCTTCCCCTGATGTCACTAACTCGCGTAATCCTACAAATTGGAAGATTTAGACTCTAACAAATTATCGTGACAACGCATTTTCATCATCCTCTCGTTATAAAAAAAATATCCTTCGTGACCACACGCGAAACCTCAAAACACGTGTTGAATACAATTGCTTCATGAAGTTTTAATTTCTTAATGCTTAGATCATTCCAAGATAGCTAATTGTCACATTTCCATTTCATGCAAATTCAAAGTGGGTGGAATTTACCTTAGATGTGTGTGGTGCAACAACCTCCCCCGACACGTTATATACGTCTGTCATGCTTCTATGATCGTAGGAACGCGGGCCGTCATGGCCTGAAAGAAAATTTAAAGACTTCTAGCTTACTATTCTATTGGCCATATGTTTTTTTTAATATTGTTCCGACTCTTGTGAGTAACACATGTGACTATCATAACCTGTTACAAGAATTCTCATGCTTGAGCTTCCATGAATTCAATTTATACTTTGGACCAAGTACAAAATGACTCGTATCGGTATTAAAATTCTAATACGCGGATTCACCTCGATGTACCGCATTATCATGAGCCAGAGTGGCTTAGCTCACTAGATCTTAAACGTTAATGCCAGTTCCGCAACGATAACTATACTTAATTACTAGGCATGTAATGAACTCAATCTTACCCATAAAAGAAATTGGACTATCAAGATTTAACCTCATAGTGCTTTATTTTTAATTGTGCTATTTCCTTACTTGTGTTATGCATAATGTCACAGCCAAGTGCAACAACTTTTACAAACATCGACTCGTATCTTTTACAATAAACCTCTCGGTTATGCTCTTTTAAGTCCATTTTTGAATGGATACTTGAACCTCCGGCATTCTCAAGCACAGTCAAAATCATTTATGCTAGACACTTTTCGCCTCTTTGTAACGCTATATGTTATGACGCTTCTATTGTCAATAACCTATGGTTGTAGTTTCGAAATATTTTAATTAAAAATTCCGGGACGAAATTTCTTTCAACAAGGGGATGATGTGACAACCGGAAAAACTTTTTTCTTTACTTAACATTTGCAACATTGCCAAAACATTAACGACACTAGTCTATAGACGGCAAGTCTACTTAGTTCATTTTGATCATACATTTAGACAGGAAGTCTACTTATTTGCTTAGCAGCTGATATCAATTTTCGGGACGAAAATTCTTTCAACAAGGGGATAATGTGACACCCGGTAATTTCTAGTTAACACCGTTAATACAAGCTCCGTTATCTCAGACACTCATTCATGCATTTCACTTATTAGGGTTAATTAAGTGTGTCGGTTATTGAACAAACATTCACGTACCAGTAATTAGGGAATTACTGAATCACGCGGGTCTGACCCCGAACGTTGGTGAAAATATTAAAATAATATCTCGAGCATATGTTTATAATATTATCTATGTGAAATTACATGCTAAATGATTATGTGTTCAGTTCATAGCTTGTTTCATGAAATTGCGATCGATTTCGCGTAATTAGTATGTTTTCACCTTTTAAAAGGTAATATTTATGACAAAACAACGAGGCTTTAGTTTTATGAACTTGGGTTAGAATTGTATTTGTAATGATTCGTTATAATCTAGTTGTGGTGTTATAAAGTTCGTGTAAAGCCAAAACTGATTCTAGAAGGACCATTCTTGTAAATATAATTTAATATAATATTAAAATAAATAATCCAACCCTAATACCAACCCCAAACCGTCGCCTCTTCCTCCCTGCTCCCTCTCATCGATCGCAACTCACAAACCATCTCCACCATCTTCAATTTAACCTTGGGTCTTGCAATTAGTGGTGTATTTGAGTGATTCTCAGCATTCCTAACACTAGTTGGTAAGTTTTTATGCATTAATTTCATGTTTTAATGAGTTATAATGAAACCCTATATGTTCAATGTCTGCCTTATTGATGATTATGATGCAATTGATGAATTAGAACCCTAGGGATGTCATAAACATGTTAGCGATTGAGTTCTGATGACAACAGTTTGCTGACAGATTCGTTATTGTTTATTGACTGGTCTGTAACTTGATTTTAAATGATGATTTTTGATCGATTCTTGATTCCATGATGTTCTAATTTGAGTCTAGTTTCCAGAAAGATATAGTTTGTAATTTTTGGAGGGGTTTTGAATAGTTTTTATGATTTTACAAAACTATGTGTCAAGGCTGACGTGAGGAGTCCAAATTATGGTATGTATTCCCGATATCATAACTCTTTTATGGCAAAGTCAAATGGGTTGGTTTTACTTCTGAAACTTCAAATTTCCAGTTAGGATTCTAACTCAATTGGTCTTGATTAATTTGGTTAAGTATTGATTTTTAACCAAATAAAAACTTAATGTTGCACACTGAAATAACTGCACGTGCATTTCTGGTTTGGATGAATTTTTGTGATTTTTGTGTGCATTGGAAAAATATAAAATAAATATATTAAGAAATATAAGATATTTATTCTACTGTGGTAAATATTTTATAATTTATTTCTGTTATTTGCCTATGTAATAAAATACACCTTTGCATGCTAAAATCTGTCTTATAAATCCAGAATTTGTTCATGTGTTATTTGATGAGATGCATGTTTATTTGGCTAATACTAGATATATGAATTGTGTTAGAACATGTTTTCACTCATCAAAGTAATATAATCACCAACGGGTCATCGGGTCAAACTTGTTGCATTGTGAGTCATTACGTGAACCATATGACTATGTGTTGTTATACACTTGAGTTGTCTAGTTGCATAATCGCACTCTCATAACTTAAACACTTGTACTATGTAACATTTAGCAAGTCAAGTGCATTCTTTTGTTTTTGAGGAAAGTCTATTACACGCGTCAACAGGTGAGTTCATACTTGTTTTCGGGGAGAAAACACAAAACCTTTTCCTATATTTGTTTTCGGGGAGAAAACACGAACTTACTTACATACTGGTTTTCTGGAGGAAAACGCAGTGACTCATTTTAGATTTTTCGTAATTTCTTATATATCACAAGTTTATACTAGATGCCCTTATATCACTTAAAGTCCTTACGTTACTTTGAACCGATATGATGGGATCGCGGGGTTATATTAAGTAGTACTACTGGGTTTGACAAACCCCACTTGGGCTAGTCGCGCTAGCACGACTGTGATTTCGTAAAGCGAGTGTTATATTTACCTAACTTTTATACGCTTGTGTTGGTGATAGACCTGGTAAGAAGGCATACATACAGTCAACTTCGGTTCAAACGTCTAGTAGCTTGTGAATGGGTTAGCTATATTTGAAATGGGCTAATTCTACTTACATTACTCTTTACTATAACTTATTAACTCACCAACCTTGTGTTGACCCTTGAGTATTTATACTTGCCAGGTTACTAGGTATGCTAAGGAGCACGTGCATGCATTTGTTTGGATTTTCATTATAGCATGGATATTTACCTTACATTGTTTTACACTTGGATGGGTTGTACATGTTTGAGCATGTAACTACTTTGTTTTTAAATTGTTTACATTTACGCTTCCGCAAACGCAATTACACTGTAACTGGATTTTCTCATATTAATGAGTGATAATAAATGGTATCTTTCATATTAAATGATTTTTTAGTATAACAAGTGGCTAGATCCTAGTATGTCACGCGCCTCGCGGTAATACCCCGTTAGTTGAAATTTAAGGGTGTGACATGGATGTTGATCATCATAGTGTTCAGGACATAGTCACAGGAAACGCTAGGTTGGCCACGATCCGCGATCCAGATCGTTTGTACCAGATCGCGGTACAGAATCGAACCGATCGCTCATGATACGCGATCCGGATCGGTAAAATTGACTGTACCCAATTGGTGCACAAACCGTACTATGGTCGTCATATTCGCGTTCCCGGCTTACGAATTCGGTGATTGGGATCGTGCAAAACTGCGTACCGGACTCCCAGAAGCCAATTTCGCACTCTTTTGAACAAAAATGTATAATAAACTGCCATGATTTTGTTCACTGAGGATGGTTCAATGATGCAGAGATGTACTGAGGAAACGGCGCTAATGTGAAGGAATTAGGTTTAGAATAGAAAGTAGGTCATGTGTCTATTGGTTTATATTTAAAAATTATACTTTTCATCCTTAAAGTTTGAGTTTTATTGGGACATACCCTTGGCTTTGTAGATAAATGTTATTTATAATTAAACCATATATTAAACTTATTTATACTTAAATTTTAGTTAACTTACGTTAGAAACTTATATAAGTTATTAAAAATATCTATTTTAGATTGTTTTGTATATGATACGATGTACCAGATTATATGGTACACCTTATCGCGTACCGAATTGGCGTTCCGAATGAGCCTACCCCCACTCGTACCGAATTTTTGAAATGCACGAACCGCGTATCAGTTTCTGTATCGCGTACCAGACCGTACCGTGATCCATGTGACTATGGTTCAGGAACCAATTGATTGAACCGCTTTTAATTGTTGATTTAAGGTTTCGTGATTGTGCGATGGTGGTCACCACCGCCTGTGTTTGTTTTCGTTTGTTTTACCATAGTCGGTTGTTCATTTCATCGCTGCTCGAGGGTTTATAAAACCCACCATCAGTGACATGTGGTTTTTTATGTGTTATCTTGTTGTCCCCACCGGCCATTTACCATCGTCTATGGCAGCGACAAGGCTTCAGCGGCTACGTTTACGACCTTGATTTCTATTGTTTCTTGGAACGACCTTGATATCTGTTGTCACCGGGTTTTGTATCGGAACATTGGGTGACAGTAGTGTGGTGTTGGAGGTGGCGTTTATAAAGTCAATAGACAATGTTGTGATGTTGTCGTCGGTCGTTTCTGGTCGTCTATGGCGGCTAGGTTACAACGGTTACGACCTTGATTTATATTGTTTTTGGATACAACATCGATTCTATTGTTTACAGTTCCGTAACCCTTGGTGACAGTGACATGGTGTTGGTTGTGGTCTAGCGTTTATGTTGTTTGTTGCAACGGGATTTAGTTGAACCTACAACTGAATTCTAAAATTACCTTCGCTTATGTTTGTTACTACGTGCTTTGTTCATTACCTTTGTCTGCATTACTATAACGAACCTTTAATGGTTTTCAATCACTCGATACAAAATCATCATGTTCGACAAATTAAAATTGCAATAAATGATTGATATGTGAATGAAGTGTTAAAGAGTTACTTTACATGTTTTGTTACAATAATTCTCATATGCTTGCAATGTGATATCATAATACATTATGTAACAAAGGAAATAAGGTCTGCCCATACTTCTATCATAATACATTATGTAACAAAGGATATAAGGTCTCATATACTTCTAATTCAAACACTACAACCCTTTTCTAATTCCAACACTACAACCCTTCTAGATTAATATAAGGTATGCATCATGATTTATCGTGAAAGTTTTAAAAGATTTTTATAGGTTTTGAAGGCTAATTCTTAGCATAAACATGTTTCTCAAATATGATTTTCACCCTAATTTGATTTTAGACTTGCACTTGGAGTTGGACATTGATGGCTTTGAAATGACTTATAGAAATGGTTGAAGTTCAAGGAGATAGTTGAAGGTATCTATAAAGATTTGGAGGTGATGATGATCTATAAGCCTATTACGTTCGTTGTTTTGGTATGGAAATTTAGTTGCACCACAATAAGCTGTTGGTATGGCAATTTAGTTGCACCGCAATAAGCTATTCTACGACTTTATTTGATGGGATTACGGTCTCACACCCCCCGCAACGCGGGGGTCTTAATACTAGTATATATTAAACTAGGTTAGAACCCGTGTGATACACGGGTTAGTAAAAAATATATAATAAAATAAAACAAAACAAAAACACATGTACACAGAGTAATAATAAAACAAAAACGATAAAAAAATGATAATATAAACAATTACAAACATTTTTATTAATCTCATAAAATTACCAATATGATACACGCAATATATATTAGTGTTTTGTAGTGGTTAACAAACGTTACAAAACTTTAAATTTTCTATTAGTAAGTTTTCATGAAGACTAAATCTTAAAGTTGTCTAATACTTTGATTGTTCCCTATCAAAACTAAATCTGAAATATCAACAAAAAAACCATGTAAAAAAAGACCCAAAGAGGTCCTAAACTCTGAAAATATGTTTTGAACAAATAACTTGTAAAAAAATAAATTAATAAATAAATACTCATTTTATTTTAAAATAACTATTTATAAACAAAATAATAATAATAATAATAAATATCTCATTAATTCCAACACATGATAGCCCGAGCTTGGGAACAAAATTGTTGAAAAAGATTGTAGACCATTTGAGCATCCAAAGATCAATGCTTGAAAAAAGAACATAATATTTGACATCAAATATTGGAAATTAGTTTGCATATAATTATTCTTTAATAATAAAATGCATGCAACAAATTAAAATAAATGCCACGGGTGACTAAGATACACATCACCGTACACTCCAAAATCAAAACTCAGCCGATTATCCAAGAAACATTGAAGAATTACAAAATAATAATGATGTAAGCATTCAAATTTTTTCAATATGAATAAGTATTATATTAAAGAATGTACCTTTCACCAACATAGATGTAGGAATAACAATACGCGCGTCCAGCTGAAAGGCAACGGTTTGCCGGCTCAGCATAACAAAAGGCTGAAAAATCAGCAGTAATTCCAACTATTATGAAAGAAGAGCCGAGAGCAGGAACATAATGCTCTCACACTATCGTTCCCATAAGAATGTAGACCCCAACTATATTTGTTGAACGAAAATATAATTCCTTTCATATACCTACCTATATTAATCAGTTTTATCATCAAAGTACTAAAATATTTATTTTCAAAATGGGTGCTTATTCTCACCCTTACATTCTTATAAAAATGTGAAACATCAGTCAATGTTGCAATTTTAATTACAAAAACGTCTCAAAGTATATTGGTTGATACAAAAATGATGATTTCTCTAACAAATGGAAAAACCTTTCTAGAGCATTTTAACCACTGTAATCGACCTAAAAAAATTAGCAAACTGTAGAAGACTAAGGGTACATATGTTTTTGTCCTATCATGACAACATTTTATTTTTAAAATCATAAAAATATGTTCAAAACATATCATGAATTCAAATGGTGCAATTTAAATGCACAAATAAATAATTACATTTTCTTATACAAAACACAATCAATTACTTGAATATCACCCAAGACTTGATTGCTTCTAAGGAGAATACCAAAAAATAATCGTACATACCGATCTTGATTAGATAACACTATATATAATAATTGAGACAATGAAGACACAAACAGAATGGTCCATGGTTCAGTAAGCTCTTTGATGAGCTCTAGATCAAAAGGGTCCAATCAAAGGGGTCTAGAGGTCTGGATATTTATATATATATATATATATATATATATATATATATATTTGGCACTTGAAGTCTTATTACATTTCATAATATTACACTTCAAAGACCCATATCATTACTTGAACATCACCCAAGACTTGGGTTCACCATGTCCGCATTGTCCACATTGTTCCTATAAACATTACACACTTACTGTATATGTATATAAGTATTCATCCAAATTGAAAAAAAAAACAATAATGACACAAAATTATAATGGAAAAATCCCAAACCTTAAGAACATCGGCCAATGGGAATTGTTAGGTTTCAGCCTGAATGTCAGCCTGAAGGATGGAAATGGAATTGCCTTTGACATAGTCTGGTTGTGTACATAATCCACTATATGTGAATTCAATTTTAATTTTGATTAAAAGGAAAAATGAAAAAAATGCCAAAATGACATGTGACAATTTAAAGGGATTTGATGAAAAGTATTTTTTTAATTAAAAGGAAAAAATAAAAAAATGCCAAAATGTCATGTGGCAATTTAAAGATATTTGATAAAAAAATATTTTTAATGAAAATGAATAAAATAAAAAAAAAATGTCAAAATTCCATCTGCCAAATTAAGAGATTTGATGAAAAGTAGGAGATGGTTGCTTGAAAATCCACTCTTTTATTATATAGATAGATTACAACCTTCTTTACAAAATGGGTGCATTAAAGATTGTACTTTAAGCTTATTTTGTTGTAGAAGGTGGTGAAGAGAGTGTACCTTTGGTTAGTTTTGTTGTACGACTGCTGCCTATCAACGTGTGTCTCTGGTTTTAACACATTTATTCTACACGTGGCCTCCTTCTGTTGTTTCTTGATTGAGGTAATATATGTGTTCAGAATTCACATGGAGATAGAAGTCACCATCCTCACAACGTCCATCATCCCAACCCTCAAGTCTGAAATCTCAATTGTGTGTCCATCACCAAAACATACGAACTTTGAGGCTCTGACTCCACCATGTCGACTACTCTCTTCAATTTCTAGAGGAAATCTACGTTTCTGTCTTTTGATTTTAGGGTTTATGTACGTTTTTGCTTTTCTTATTTGCTTTCTTATCTGTCCAACCCTTATTTTGTATGCAATGTTTTTCAGATTGAGTGAAAGAGGGGGACAATTTAAATGAACGGACTCAAAGCAAAATTAGGTAATCTGTTGGTCAATTTGTTCCTTTTCCAGTCGTATTTCATTAATTTTCAACTTCGATTGCATGTGATTTGGGATTTTTGTGATTGCAGGTACTTTGCAAAATTAGGTAATGCTTTGTTCACTTAGTGCTCAATTTGGGTCTTTGGTTTTACATTTTTGTTGTATAATGTAAGTTTTGGTAATTAGGGGTTTTAAAAGTTTGTTGTTGTAACACCACGCCCCTAACCCTTTTCAATTTAAGCTTAAAAGTACTAACTTAGGAAGTACAGGGACCAAAAGTACATATTCTGAAACTTTATTCCCACCGCGATACGCGACGGAGTAACAATCAACCCATCGCGATGGGCTTGGTGAATCACCGGACACGTGTTGAAACCGTGTCGACACGTGGCACAATATGACAGGCCACGTGTCACCCGCAGATAAGGCGGCGTCTTTTTGCGGCGTCGCGATACGCGATAGGTCACAAAGAACCCATCGCGTATCGCGATAGGGTACTGAATCAGCCTATAAAAGGGGGTGACGGGTATTGAGCTCTCCTCATCCCATTTCACCTCCACTTTCACATAGTTAACATCGAAAGGCGTGCCCGGTTGTCGTAGTAAGCCGACGTGCTGTTTTCTCGTAATACGTGCAAGAAACGAAGTTGGAATTAAGCTAGCAATCACATAAGCGAGTAGATCAAGTCCTGCCATATCGTGTTATCAATCTAAGCATCTGAATTAAGGTAGGAGTTATGTTTAAGTTATTTGAATTATAGCTTAGACTATCAATTGAGGCTATGGCCTTTAACCTTGATCGTATTTTACAAACATTCATTCACAAATCATGTTTTCATAAAACGTTACTTCATGATGAAGTAATGTTAAACAAAAGAGATATTTTGACGGGAATGTAGTAACTGGAAGGGGGATATCATTAGTAGTAAGTTTCTTGCCTAAAGAAAAGTAATTCGCATAAATCCCAATCAACCGAAGGACCCGTTTACTTACCTGGAGAAACTTACCAACGTGATAGAACCTATTAGGCCAAAGCATGCTATATCAAACGTCACATAAAACTAAGTGTTTTCATTCACAATCAAAGATAAACGATTTCAAGGTTAAGCTTACAATCATAGCTTAACATCATTCAAAACATTTATACGAACCTATTTATGTATAGGTTAATATCATTCACAGTCAATAAATCAATCAGTCAAGGTTTACAACACCGACGGTACAGGTGAATACGTTCAAATCTTTTTGATCAGTCAAAATATATTTATACTCAATGAGACGAACGGGTGTTTGTCTTAACGAGTCAATCAATGTCTACATGAGATCGAGTAATCTCTAAAACTTTATAATACAAGATAGAAAATAAAGTCAACTCAGACCGAATACACATGTGTCTGGATCCAAACATAACCGTTCAGCCTAATCATTCTAAGGCTACGTGGCCGCGGGCTAATGATCATAACTAGTCTCCCGGAAAGGGCTACGTGGCTCGGGAACAATTGTGTGTGTAGGGCAGCGGTACATAGACCAGAAGTAGAAATGCTTCTGCTGAGCTTGTAGAGAAAACTATATTTGTATTATATTGTCATTCAAATGTTTTATTAAGTCATACGTGTTCACCAGCATATAGCTGACGTATTTTTCCAACCCATTGCAGGTAATTAAGCGTAAGTAGCATTAGCAAGGATTGGAGTCTTATTGAAGATAAAAGTGCGTACAAGATGGCTCCACTTTTGATATAAAATCCTTGTAATATGAAAACATATATTTTGTAAACTAATACTCGGGTATTTAATTCCCGATTAAATTTTCAATGTAAATTAATATTATATTCAACCTAAAGTCTTCCGCTAAAATTAATCCATAAACTCTGATATATTTACAAAACAGGTACCAACTTGTGGTCACACGCCTAGGCCCTAAGTCGGGGTGTGACAGTTGTCTTGGTGTATGATCATTTTTTAGCCGATTTTCGATTTTGTTTAGCTGTTTGGAACTGCTTTTGATAAATAGAATCCCCAACTAGTTAAAGTATGTGTAGTGGGTAGGGAATTAGGGATTAGTTAAATTTTTTACCAATTTATAATTGGTTCTTAACTGGTGTATGATCTGTTTTTAGCCTGTTTTCGGTTTCGTTAAGCTTTTCATTAACAAAATCCTGAGCCAGTTCTCAGCTGCTTCCTATAATATCGGCTACAAATCAGTTCAGTTTTTGTGTTGGTTAAGTTAACCAATTCTTTTGCCGGTTCAGTTAACCAATTCTTTCGCCCATGTTTCACTGATTAAAGCAAACAGAATAAAGCTTATACATAACTTTAGCACACTAAAAGACAATTTACGTATTTATTTAACCTGCCAAAAACATAATTATGCTGTTAATTATGTATTAATACATTAATACAACAATTTAACAGAGTGAATAAGCAGTATGCCCAAATCACTGTCACCCAGTGTAGGCGAGATTCTATCCAACATCACACTTGCAATTAAGATTCTTTAGTAACATGATGATAGTTTAAACATTATTGGATTAAGATACAATATTAGTTAATATATATGTGTGGTTGTCTTCTATTATATAACTTGTATCTAAATTGTTTCACAATGGTTTTGTTTACTAACGTTTGAATTGAATTAATGTGCAACCAACCGAGACAAGCGGACTTGAAGGTAACGATTTTCAACTTTGTATTTTGCAGTTTCATTTTTTGACATACAGAAGATCGCATGATTTTCCAGCACTGACTTAAATCAAACAATGAAATCCTAAGTGCTACCAGGTGCTGATTTAGTTCATAGGCATGTGAAAGAAAATGACGAAAAAAATTGAAGACAAAATCAATTTAGAGGGGAGAAGATGAAATCAATTCAGAGTCATATATTCCGAATCGAGCGTATTCTGCACTTTTTGAGGTAATCAACTACTTTCTAAGCTTTAAACTTTGACTTGATTCATATGTTGTAGGAACTTTACAACATCCCTAGCCCTTTTTCATTACTATAACATTTATGAAATATATTTGACAAATTGTAGAGTAAGTTTCTACCATAAGTTGGATTTTTATTGGAAATAGAACTTACTTTGAAGATTGGCCTGTGAAAAAATTTGCATATTTATCACTGTTAAAGATGAATAAATGTTGCAAAATTTTACGCCATTTCTTTGTTTCCACTTTAATAAAATATTCGTTTACTTTCCTTACACTCTTCCAAATGAAATATTTTGAAAGAACATACTGTTGGGTTTCAACGGTGGTCAAAGAACGATTTAACGGTTTAAACACGATTTTAATATTCGTTTCGTATTTATCATATTAACAAATAAACGTGCGCAGCGGAATAATGAGTAACCACCATAACGAAACCAAAACAAGGATCTGGTTACAATCAATACGAGCACGAGATCTAAACAACCAAACAACCATAAACATAAATAACAGTATTAAAATTTACCTCGGTTATGAATAACCGATTGAGACACTAGTAAACCCAATGGGCTTTGAGCCCAAACACCACACTAAAAGCCTTATTCACCATTTAACCTTGTTTAATTGTGTCTGGTTAACTAATTTAAGCGGGCTTGATGTTCATTATCCCCGGTGTAACTCTCACGGGATATAACCGGGTCGGCCCGCGTTGACTTGACCCGAACTGGTCCATATTTCCAACTGTCTCCCACTTGGACGGTTTTGGATTAAGTAGCACAACGCTGACAGCTAGAGGTGCTCTAGCTACACATAGATGTCCCCAACTGATTATGACATTTTTAAATTCATTAACCAAAATATCTTGGAATACATTATTTGAAGATAATGAACTTATAGTAATCGTTGTCATCTATCATTTCCGTATGAGACATCAATTGAACAATGAGACATTGATCAAATCAATTTCATATAGTGTTCAATTATTGTAGTTCTCGATATTGAGTCAAAGTGGTCCAATCAAACACACAGTAAGTTTGGGTGAGGCCTCACACTTTACCAGTTTGAATCAACGAGGGCACCATGATGTCTAACTGTTGCATTTATGTAGGAGTACAGAATCCCATCTTGATTACATACAACTCACACTGAACTCCAGAATATTCCCAATCAATGCCTTTATGACTGGCAGTTACGCAACAACGATTAACATGATCAAAGAATACTCTTCGGTAAACGAAAGTTCTAATATGTATCTCAGGTCTAAGGATACTAAATGAGTATACCATTATCAAAACATCTTATGATCAAGATCCATGAAGATGATTTGATGCGAGTTACATCCAACGTCATTCATAATGAGGTATGTGAGTTTGGAAGTCAACTCATTGAGTCCAAAGTCAGAATAGTCTTAATTCAGAATCGTTCCCACGAATCTGACCGACTATGGATAATTTAGAATACAATACTCATGGATTAAACGTATTAAAAGAACATAGTTGTATTATTCAACGTTTGCATTTTAACCATTAAATCAAAAGTGAACTGAAAAGTACAACTGCTTAAATGTTCATATATCCAAATACTAAATCAAAATAAATCACTAGAAAATCTGAGCCCGATAGCATCTCTATGTTGATCATGTTTGTCCTGAGTCATTGGCTTAGTGAACGGGTCTGCTAGGTTTTGATTTGTGTCAACTTTGCTTATTACGATGTCACCTCGTTCCAGTATTTCTCGAATAAGGTGGAACTTCCTTAGGATATGCTTGGTTCTGTGATGAGACCTTGGTTCTTTGGCCTGAGAAATAGCACATGTGTTATCACTGAACACCTCGATTGGTTTGTTGATACTCGGAACCACATCGAGGTTGGTGATGAACTTCTTCATCCAAGCAGCCTCCTTAGCATCATCTGATGCAGCTATATATTGGGATTCAGTGGTTGAATCCGCCACTACACTCTGCTTGGTCCATTGAGAGTGAAAACTAATCCTGACTGTGAGCGAGAACCATCTCGGCCAGTCTCGAAGCTAGAATCAGTGTAACACCTTACAGTAAGCTCTTCTTCCACTCTTCCAAACACCAAGAACATATCATTGATCCTATTCAAGTACCTCAGAATGTTCTTTACTGCAGTCCAATGGGCAATGCCAGGACTTTGCTAAAAACGAGTGGTCATGCTCAAGGCATACGAGACGTCAGGTCTAGTACATAACATAGCATACATGATAGAACCAACCGCAGAAGCATATGGAATTGCTTGCATGTGCTTTGCTTCAATGTCCGTTGCCAAATATTGCGATTTGTTCAACACGGTTCCTTTAGTCATTGGAACAGCTCCTTTCTTGGAGTTTTTCATTGAGAAGCGTGCCATTACTTTGTCTATGTAAGTACTTTGACTTAACCCTAGAAGCCGCTTAGATCTAACTCGGTAGATCTTTATTCCCAGAATGTATGCGGCTTCTCGAAGATCTTTCATTGCAATACATGATTCCAACCGGTGTTTAACTTCCTTAAGCATAGGAATGTTGTTTCCAATGATCAATATATCATCCACATACAAGATAAGGAATGATATAGTGCTCCCACTAGCTTTTCTGCAAACACAAGGCTCATCTTCATTTTGATTTTCTCTTCAAAATTAAGATTCCAGCTGTGAGATGCTTGCTTAAGTCCATAAATGGACTTGTTCAATTTGCACATCCTATTAGGATATTTAGGATCGATGAAACCTTCAGGCTGAACCATATAGACATCTTCAGAAAGGTGTCCATTAAGAAAAGAGGTTTTGACATCCATTTGTCATATCTCGTAGTCATAGTACACGGCTATAGCAAGCAGTATCCATATTGACTTAGTCATAGCAATGGGCGAAAAGGTCTCATCATAGTCAACACCTTTAGTTTGAGTAAAACCTTTCGCGACTAGCCATGCTTTATAGGTTTGTACATTTCCATGCATGTCGGTTTTTCTTTTGAAAATCCACTTGATCCCTACTGCCCGACCATCGGGGTGTAGCTCAACCAAGTTCCAAACTTGGTTATCATGCATAGACTACATATCGGCATTCATGGCATCTTGCCATTTCTCAGATTCCGGATCCAAGATAGCAGATTTGTAGTTAGTAGGTTCGTCTTGAGACTCGGCTACTAATAAGACTTCGGGACCATCTAAATGCCACAAGTATTTAGAATTTGGTATGGGAGTCCTGCTACTTCTGCGAACGCTTGTGTTCATGTCTGATGTATCATCAACAACAACTTGTTGATCAGACGCTCCAACTTCCTCAACGGTTATTTGCGGTTCTTGAATTTATTCAAGATCGATAATGTTATCTCCAGTTCCTTGATTGAGAAATTCTTTCTCGAGGAAGTGGCATTTCCTTTTGATAGAAATCGCATTTGTATCAGGATGAAAGAAGTAATAACCGCTTTGGTTATAGTATTCTACGAAAATAACTTTTGCGCCGCGGGGATCGAGTTTGTCATCAGATTCACTTGTGACATATGCATCACATCCCCATACTCTAAGGAAAGACAAATTGGGCTTTCACCCATGCCATATCTCATATGGGGTTTTGTTTACCTTCTTAGTTGGAGCTAGATTGACAATGCGGGCGGCGGCCATAAGGGCGAAACTCCAAAAGGAGTGAGGCAAGTTGGTTCTAAACATCATTGATCGAACCATGTTTAGCAAAGTTTGATTCCTCCTCTTGCTCACGCCATTATGTTGGGGTGTGCCGGGTGGAGTGAGCTATGAAAAAACTCCACACTTTTTAAGATGACTGATGAACTTTGAGCTGAGATACTCTCCATCTCGATCTGATCGAAGTATCTTAATGGTTTTCCCAAGTTGGTTTTCCACTTCGTTTTAAAACTCTTTGAGCTTTTCAAAAGTTTCATGCTTGTGTTTCATGAGATACACATAAACGTATCGACTATAATCGTCGATAAAAGAAACGAAGTATCTTTCATGGTTTCTAGGCATGGTTCTGAAAGGTCCACACACATCAGTATGTATGAGTCCTAACATATCTTTTGCTCGTTCACTTTTATTAGTAAAGGAGTCCTTGGCGACTTTGCTAGCTAAGCAAGATTCACAGTCGTCAAAAGAGTCTAGTCCTGTGGATTTAAGAATCACTTTGGATTGGAGTCTTTTAACTCATGCCTTGCTTATGTGACCAAGTCAGCAATTCCATAGAAATGTATCATTGATGCCAGATCTGATACGTTTTGAAAGATTATATACGTTATTATTAGTTTGAACAGCAATCTTATAAATAACATTTCGAGGTTTAGCCTCAAAATAAAAGATATCATTTAAGTAAGAAGAAATAGCCATGCCATTAAAAACATACTTAAAACCTTGTTCAAACAGTAAAGAAACTGAAACGATGTTTTTGGTCAAACGAGGAGCATACAAACAATTATTCAAAGGAAAAACAAGGCCAGATAGACAAGTAAACTGAAATACTCCAGTTGCTAGAACTGGCACTCTCTTCCCATCACCAACGATGAGTTCCATGCTGCCTTTATTCAGCTTCTTCCACTTCTCAGGCTCCTTCAAGACATTAACGATGTGAAAACCACATCCGGTATCAAATACCCATGTGTTGCTAGAGACAGTGAAAAGTTCAATAATATATATAGAAATACCTCTAGAGGAGCCTTCACTACTGGCCCTCTTCATTCTGATCTCAGCATGGTATTCGGGACTATTACGCTTCCAGTGACCCATTTGGTTGCATCGGTAGCACTGGCGCTCCTCAAGGGGCGGCGCTGGTATCTTTGGAACCCCTTTGTTAGCATTGGTGGCACGAGGGGCAGCAATGGTAATATTCTTCTTGCCTTTGCCTTTACAACCCTGACTCTTGGATTTAGGCTTCTTGACACCAGCAGATCGTATCATCAGAACTTTATTGGTTTTAGAGGGAATGTTCATCTCAATCGTCTTGAGCATGTTGTGAAGTTTTGGCATTGTCTTCACCCAGACATTCATGTTGAAATTCATTACGAACTGGTCGTAAAAGCTGAGGAGAGAGTTTAAGATGAAGTCCGCTGTCATCTCATCTAGCAGGGGATAATCAAGTTTCTCGAGTTGATCGATGTGCCCTTTCATCTTAACGACATGCGCAATGACGGAAGAGCCCTCTACCATCCTGCAGCTAATAAGTTGTTTCATGGTGTCGAAACGTTCTTGACAGGCTTGTTTCTGAAATATGCTCTTGAGTTTCTCAAGCATCTCATAGGCACCAAAGTCTTCCAAGCCTTTAGCAAGCTCGGATGTTATGGTGGCTAGGATAATGCAGGAGACCTCAGCCGAGTCATCCCTATGCTTCTCAAGAACTTTTCGAGCAATGGCTGTATTTTTTTTAGGCTCGGTTGGAACAGGTCCATCAAGAACATACAGTCTCTTTGCCAGGGTGAGAAAAAGTCTCAAGTTGCAGTGCCATTCAGTTTATCCTTCTCAAGGATAGACTTAAGGGCGTAGGACGAGTTTTCGTTAGTTGACATCTGATTAATAAAGCAAAAGTAAATCTTTTAGTATTTTCGACGTTGTAATCCTATTATTAATGACCTAATTAACATTAATAAAATAGGAACTTTGAGAATCTGGCTTCCATTTATTAATGGCAGCTGTAACACACAACATTAATAAGTGGTTATGCAGACTGACAACGATTCCCAATTGTGAATAGAGCACAACTCCCGATTATGAGGCCTATTAAGACAACGATTGCCTAAATAGATATGTTTAGCCTCATCTATGCCCACTTTAAGTCTTCAGACAACTGTAGCACGTAACGGAAGAGTAAAGTAATAGTCGTCCTAATACAGTCACATGTGAAATGGCCGGATGTGTCAACGAAACGCTTTCACCTTGATGGGATAGGCTAGAAATCAAGCACGGTGTTGTAGCTTCAAACACTTGAAATTTCGCAGTGCGCCTCAAGTGTGACTTATAGTAGGATGGCATAGACTATTGTTTTCTAATTGGGATTAATTTTAGAATTACTGAATAGAGTTAAAGACAAATTTTACTGTATATTATCGGGACAACATGATGAACCATTTCATCTCTCATGACACTTAGTTTTAAATAACCTATTAAAACTAAGTTTATCGTGATATGACTAACCAATTTTAAGTTAATAGAAAAACTATAAAGTTATTAGCTTTTGGAAATTAAATAGCTTTTAATTTGCAAAAACATAACTGTTTAATTAAAAATATTTATTTTAAATTTATTTGGTATTAGCATGGTATATTATAACATATTATAAACAACTAAGCAACCACAATAGCAAATAATAATATGTAAATCCCAAAAGGCCAAAATAGGTGATCAGTCTTGCTAGAGCCAATTAGCAAGACCGATCGGGTCAAGGGGTCAC
Organism: Bidens hawaiensis; assembly: GCF_021521415.1. NCBI lineage: Eukaryota > Viridiplantae > Streptophyta > Magnoliopsida > Asterales > Asteraceae > Bidens > Bidens hawaiensis. The sequence continues at coordinate 62,821 of NW_027491410.1, forward strand.
AACACAAAACAACCACAAGGATGGACTCTTGGTGCATCCTGTCATCTTGACCAAACTCCCACTAACTCCAACGATCATGTGAGCTTGTCCTCGAATATCTTCGGGTCTTCTTTATTACAAAATATAAAATACTAACAATTTTCCTATTACGATTTTGAACCATCCATATGGCTAAAAGAAAACCATAAAAATATAACCGAATATAATACAACTTTGAACCATCCATATGAAAAATCAAGCTCATACATCCAAACACACAAAGGTCGGGGCCGGATTTACATATTCAAAATAAAAGACCGGGTAGTATTTTGGTCAAATAAAATAAATAAAACTTTGACCAAATCAAGATTACCCAAAATAATATCTAGATCAAAAACTTTAACCAATTAAAGTTTATGATGTAGATCCGGTAAAAGACCGGTATCGACTCGTACGTTGTAACCACGTCTTTGATACCACTGTTGGATTACAACAGTGGTCAAAGAACGATTTAACGGTTTAAACCCGATTTTAATATTCGCTTCATATTTATTAATCGTATTAACAAATAAACGAGTGCAGCGGAATAACGAGTAACCACAATAACGAAACCAAAACAAGGATCCGGTTACAATCAATACGAGCACGAGATCTAAACAACCAAACAACCATAAACGTAAATAACCGTATTTAAGTTTACCTCGGTTACGAACAACCGGTTGAGACACCGAGAAGTAAAGAACGATGCTAGGCGACACAACAAGGCGAGATCCAAGATTCTGGCGACGTCACGGAGGTGGACGGCGGCAAACGGCAGCTGTAGAGGCTCCGGCACAGCAGCGACAGCGGGACAGCAGCAGCGACGGCTGGAGGGCGGCGGCGCCGGCAGTGGCGGCGACGGCTTAGTGGTGGCGGCTAGGGTTTATGTGTGGAGCAAGTGTATTAACATATTAAGATAATATGTGGATATTTATAACTAGTAGATTATGGTTTAATCTACTATTAAACCCAATGGGCTTTGAGCCCAAACACCACACTAAAATCCTTATTCACCATTTAACCTTGTTTAATTGTGTCTGGCCCGGTTAACTAATTTAAGCGGGCTTGATGTTCGTTATCCCCGGTGTAACTCTCACGGGACATAACCGGGTCGGCCCGCGTTGACTTGACCCGAACCAGTCCATATTTCCAACAGATACATCCTATTGCAGAAGGATCTCATGTTAGCTATACGCACACTTCATAAGATAATTTATATAGGCTAAAACTATAGTTAATACATTAATAAAAAAAAGCTAATATTTTGTATGATTAATATAACAGTTTGAAGCTTTTGTGTAATAAATATCACCATGATTCTTCTATAGTTTGTTTTTTTGATAGGTTTCTCTTCCATTCGGAGTTTATTTTGATGTTGTAAAATTGACTCTTATAATTAGACCTGCCAAAGCTAGGAACAGCCTTTCCAATGCAAGGTTTGAAGCCTAAGTTGGATAAAAAACCGGATTACTCATGTGAGAGACGTCCTGGGCAAGAACTGATGACAATACATAGCTGAAATAATGAGTTATCACAATTATTGTTTTTTATATTTATGCTTTGTTAAATAACAAACAATACGTTTTAGTTGAAGTTGGCTGGAAATCAACCATGAAGTGTACTTTTTGTCTAATTGCGTGGATTTACTCGCCTAAGTTTACTATTTGTCTAACACGCTATACAATGACCCGCGCAGCGCGCATGTCGGCCTCCATACTAGTTCCTTATTTAAATTGAAGTTAATTTTATACGAATACAAGTATACAACTGCACATAAAATATTAGCATATGACCCATAAATGTCCATTTTGGATTTTTAGAGTTATTTGGTTTTTAGAACATTTTCAACACCAAGAAATCGTATGCTAATCGAAGGAATTCTTAGCTTTAACATAACTGGTAACTGAGTATAATCTATCGTGTGATTTGGACTATAATATCACTATGCATTGATTTTAAATGATTTGTTAGATCGAGAGCGAGTTAAATAAGAATATAAATATTTTATATGTTACCTTGAAAATTTTATTCATGTTAATTACCTATATAACACATACATATCCCTTTTCTTTTCTTGCTCTCTTTATAAGTTTTTCATAATTTCTGAATAACATGTTATAGTATAAAAAGATATGATTTTAATAAGAACAGTAATGCGAAGGGTTTAGTGTTTCTCATAATTGTTCCATTATTTGTATGTAGTAAGGCTTGCCATCACCACTTTGGTGGGGGTGATATGGAAGTTTTTCCTAAAGGTTCAGGTTGAATTAGAGTTGTTGGTTGTTAATTAGGAACAAAAATAAGCAAGTAGGACTAGCTCTTATCAACCTTTCATTATCGTTCAATAAATTTAGATTACCATATTTGTTAAAGTAGCCAATAAGTAGATAACCTTATTGTACAAGATAACGTTTGGGAATTCAAAAAAAACTTCATTGGTTTCAGAAAACTCAAGTGGGTCGGAAATTCAAAATAACAAGTTACCATGCATATATTTCTCTAACATCTAATTTTATACAAATTGGTGTGACAAAATAACAAGTTACCATATATATTAATATTTGTCACTACCCTCATATTGTGATGCCACTGCCACACCATTAATTTTAACAAGCCTGAAAACCACTTAACAACATGCAATTCATATTTCTTGTGTTCTTCTAATATCTCTATATCTTCAGTTGAACAATTAAGTTCAATCGGAGTACTTATAGAAGAACAATATCAAGAAAGTGTTACAGGGTTATCGTATTGAATGATGGAGATTGGAGCACATAGATGTAGCATGTTGCGAGTTGTGATGATGATCCTGATGAACTTCGTGTTCGCTTCTAGTGACTGAAGATGCGGCAGCAGTTGCAGGTTACGACGGTGTAGATGAACGGACTACCGCGTATCTTGTGAAATTGGTGAAGAATATGTTTCAAACAAATGGAACTGGTTATGAGCATGTTTGGCCTGTAAGTTGACAACTTCATTAATAATATATAACTTGAACAGGTATTTTTATTTCGTTTATAAACTTGTGTTTCACTTAATGTCATATTTTTCTAATAACTTGTGGTTGTTAACTTAAAAAAACAAACTAATTTCATTGATTCTAGATTGACTCTTTCTCTGAATACGGTTTTATAATTAATTAGTCCCAACAACACATGACATGCTAATCGTGTGTTCGTTAATCACCGTGGCACATGATACTAACTACACATGACTAACTGTTAATACTTTAAAAATGAAAAATTAACATAACAGGATATGGAATTTGGGTGGCAAAGTGTTGTTGGTAGTTTTATTGGATTTTGTGGAGCAGCATTTGGGAGTGTCGGTGGAGTTGGAGGTGGTGGGATATTTGTGCCAATGCTTACTCTAATTATTGGTTTTGATGCTAAATCCGCTACCCGCGATTTCAAAATGTAAGAATAGATTACATCCAAATATATAATTTAATGACACATTCTCACATGAGTTGTGTTTAAAAATTGTATGTATTTCAGGTATGATCATGGGTGCGGCAACCTCAACTGTTTATTACAATCTTAAGTTAAGGCATCCGACGCTTGACATGCCGATTATTGATTATGATTTGGCATTGCTTATTCAGCCAATGTTGATGCTTGGAATAAGTATTGGAGTTGCTTTTAATGTGATTTTTGCTGATTGGATGGTTACAATTTTGTTAATTATTCTTTTCATAGGTATTGTTATGTTTAAGTTCAATTGTGTATTTTTATTTCACCCTTTGGTTGTTTGCTAAAATCACATTTCAAATTATAAATGGTTAATCTACAGTCATATCAACCAAGGCATTCTGCAAGGGTGTTGAAACATGGAAAGAAGAAACAATCAAGAAAACGGTAATATATATATAGATAAATTTCAGTGTTGCCAAGTTTTATAATATTCAAGGAACTAGTAGTTAAAATGACTAAAAAGAACAGTTTTATTGAAATAAAGGAACTCGTTTACACATATATAACCGGTTTTATTGCTGATGGTACGAAACTGATTATTTGACGCCTAGCTAGCTAGTTACATAATCTGTTCATTCAAACTATTATTTATTTCTTTAAAGAAAATAACGGTAAGTTCTTGAGCATATTTTTTTTTCAGGAGGCTGCTAAGCTCTTGGAAAGCAATGGTAGGATTATTTGATATATCATGATTGCAAACATTATTTATTCTATTATAATTTCCACTATTTTTTATATATAAACTACAGATGGTGCCGAGGCAGAATACATGATTCATTCTCGTGATCCTAGCAACGGAAGTACAAGTACATCCTACCCCAAAAGAACGTTAAATACAGAGGTGAAACCGCTGCGAAAAAGCCTGATTTCATTGTATAAATTTTTGAAAATATATTTTATATATAAACATCTCAGGTTACTATCTATGAGAATGTTTGTTGGAAAGAGCTAGGCCTTCTTGTCTTTGTTTGGATTTCATTCCTTGGTCTGCAAATCGGAAAGGTAATTAATTAACATAACTTAGAATGTTACATTGTTCACGTTTTCTATAAGCTTTATTATTCTATGAACTTATGAATTTGCATATGATGGTGACAGAATTATACTTCTACTTGTTCAACATGGTATTGGGTGCTAAACTTATCACAGGTATACTTTCTAACCATTTTTTTTTTCCGATTAGATAGTTTTTGACAATAATACTAGTTATATAATTAATTATTGTTATGTAGATTCCAATTTCTTTTGGAGTATCTGGTTATGAGGCAGTTTGCTTATATAAAGGAACAAGAACTATATCATCAATTGGAGATTCAGCCAGCAACCTTAGCGTAGGACAATTGGTTTTGTATTGTTTTTGTGGTGTTGTAGCTGGTTTGGTTGGCGGCTTACTCGGCCTAGGTGGCGGTATTATCATGGGCCCACTCTTTTTGGAGCTTGGAGTACCTCCACAGGTTTCAAGTGCAACAGCCACATTTGCAATGACGTTTTCGTCATCTATGAATACTACCTTCTAAAGTGTTTCCCAGTTCTTTATGGTAAGCGCATAGCTTTATAGGAAACATATCACACGTGTCAAAATTTGTGCTCAGTGTAGTTTTAATGCATAAAACCTTTTAAACCTTTAGAAAGATATATAACTGAAAGATATATAACTGTTGAAATAATATTCTTCTTGTATTTATATAATTATATTGTCACACCAATTTGTATAAAAGATAGAGAAATAATTATTTAGTTAGATTAATGGATAATTTATCGGTTTGTTAGTAGAGGTCCCTATATCAGTCTACAGTCTCTCAATGGAGGTCCTCCTTTATATTCCATTGTGCTAGCTAGTAAATACAATGTCTACTTTACCCTTTAATCTCAAGAAAAGAATTTTCTTCCTATTTTTTTTGGAAAAAAAGTTTTTTGGGTCAACCCTAGTCGTTTCAACATGTACGAAAGGTTGCTTATTACCCAACACGTCCATCTTTATCTAAACTGCTTATCTGATTATTTATAATTCTGTAGCCGCTTATTTTCTACTCGTGGCAACGATTGCTGCGTTTATCGGTCAACATGCTATAAAACAACTGACTATGAGGTTAGGGCGCGATTCACTTATAATATTCATCCTGGCATCCACCATACTCATTAGTGCAGTAACATTAGGTGAGTTTTTTGACTAAAATTTTTGATGAAACTACATGGGAAACTTGTATTTTTATTAATGTAGTTTTTTTACAGGTGGAATTGGAATCAAAGACATGATTGGGAAAATTGAGCGAGATGAATACATGGGATTCGAGGATCTTTGCAAGTATGAGGTCTAAAAACTAGATTAAAATTATTTCTATAAGCTAGAACTTGTCAAAATTCTATGATGTGGTTACTTGTACCTCGCGGTGTAAAAAATGTACTGTGCCAGGAAAGGCAGGCCTAGCTTAAGATTGTTTCATTTATACCAAATCCATTTTAGATCCAAATTGCTTCTAAAAGTTGATGTTACTACATCGATGATTGTGGGACTTTGTTTAATGTTATTTATTGTTTGTTATCTCTAATGACTTGTACGTTTGTTTCGTTGAAACATGTTCAATGGCGGTTCTAGAATTATGTGTAAATATATTGGTTGTTTTATACAAAAGTTGCAACTTGTAGGTTTTATTTCCAGACTGTCTTTTATTTAGTTACATATTCATGTTAATGGTTACTTTGATCTTCGTGACACTGAATTACTCGTCATCCTCGCTACTTTTCTGACTATATTCTTCTTTATAACTCAATCACTCTTTCTACCAAGCCTACCACTTTTCATCATGCTTATAAATAGTATGTATGATGGGATGCAATGTGTACTGAAAATTGTTGGCTTACACTCCAACCGGGCCTGGATAATGGTTCTAGTTCTTGCTTACACTAACATTGTTGGCTGTAAGTGGGTATATAGAATCAAGCATTATCTTAAAGGTTCATGTAGATTTAAATTGGTGTCCATTGTGTAACGGCTCACGAATCAACTCTGATCACATTCTTTTTTCGTTCTATATGTCGACTTTGGTTGCGCAATATATAAGTCAATGTTGTAATACTCCCACTATTTGTGTTTTTTTATCTTTTGCGTTAATTAAAATTCTTTTGTCTTTGCATCAAAACTTGTGGTTGGGTTCAACCAAGGCCAAAGTGCATGCGACAAATATAACGAATGAAATTTCTTGAGTTTCTTTTATCAAACATGGTTCAGAAACAGCTAACCGAATGAAATTTCTTGTTCTTGAACGGTTCACGCAGAGATAAAAAAACAACCACAAACAAAATTTATTTGATTTGACTAACATAGAAATGTCAATGTTAACGGTTCAGTTAGGCTACCAAGTTTGTGTTGGTGCTCTTTTTAACATATTCATATGTTAATTTTACACATATATTATAGCTTTATGTTAATAACATATATGTACTTTTACCCGTGCAGTGCGGCGGAGCGCGTTAAATGCGTTACATGTTCGAAAGCTACCGACGGGATCATGACGGTAACTTGGTCAGTATCGGTTCATCAGTTGTTTGCAGTAAACGTTTTGTTGCCAAAGTTGAATGTGAAAAGAAAAAAATTATATTTGGCGGGTGAAGAAAAAATTACAGTAATATATTTTCAAAAAGAAATCGAATTGTCATTCCAAAAACCGCCCAGTAATTTCACATGATTTAATTGTTGTATGCTATGATGCAATACTTACTAGAACTTAAGTTATGGGAGTAGAATATAATATATAATGGTTTGATTATGAAATGCTTAACTAATTTTATATATGGGAGAATATTGCATCATATTATGAGTACCAAATTACACTTCATTCTATACATTTTAAATGCCCACTTGAGTTTCTTAATTTATTGTAATCATAATATATAGTCATTGCAAATTAGAGATGGCTGGAAGATCATGTTGATTGTGTGTTATGTAAAACAAATCCTTAATCATGACTTCACCTTATATATAGAAAACATATAACTAGAGAAATGTGGAGGAATGTCATGCGGTCCAAACGATTTCAGAAATTACGTAATGGGCTATTATTTCCTTTATCAAGTAACGCACTAACTTACAACAGTTAAGAGACTAAATCAATCATCTGAAATATGTTCACACCAAAACATAGCAAACATTTAAGATCCATTCCTACATTGTGATGAACATCATCAAAATCCCAATATTGACATAAAAACAAGCTTCATAAACGATCGAGTCAATACATTCTAAAAGTTAGATTTAAGCGACCCGACCTCATATCTGTTGCTTCTTTAAGCAATATGGGAGCAGTATCAGGAATGATACTAGTAACACCATGATATACTAGCCTCGATTTCCCGCCAAATATCAAAACATCCCCTGATTCCAAAGTAACTTTTTCTGCTTCATCTTCAGATCGGGTTTCACCATATTTAAACTCTGCAGAGTCGCCTATCGAAAATGATACAACGGGTAATCCTTTCTTTATACTCTCTTCACTTTCATCTTTGTCCTAAACACATATCAACACATATGTTAATTCACAATCTTTTATTTCACTTTCATCTCTAGCAAATAAATATATATCCACATTTCTACTTTTGAGTTTTTCATTCGGTTAGTTATAATTCAAACTAATCTACATCTTAAAATTGTTAAAGGGTAAAACTGGCATTCTGCCAAATGAAAATGAGACAACTATACATATAAAACTGTTCTTTTATTTTTTTTAATTTATTTCTTTTGCGAACAACTTTATGCGTATTTGAAACAGTAAACAAACCGAAAGTTCAGCGAACCTTTTGGCGGGAAGTTCGTTTGTGTGTGTTCGCTTAGTAAACAAACGAACACAAAGAAAGAATTCTGTTTGGTTAATTAAATAAGCGAACACGAACAGAGGCCCCGTTCGTGTATGTCTGTTACTGGACGCTCGGTAATGTGTTCGTTTATGTTTGTTCTTTTACATCCGTTAACGTTCGTTTGCGTCCACTAATGTTAGTTTATGGACGTTCATTTACAAACATTAACGTTCGATTATGTCCGTTGTATCTACAACATATTATAATTTCTAGCAGTTTAAAGCACCAAACTTTAACTACATAAGAAAACCCATTAATAAAAAGAAATCTTGAAAATAAAAATAAACAAAAATATCATTGCGGAAAGAATTTCAACAATTATGTTTTTAGTCTATATCTTATAGCAGTTTAAAGCAACAAAGTTTAACAACATGAAAAAAAAAACCCATTAATAAAAAAGAATTATAAAAAAAATAAAAATTAGCGGTGCATAAAGAACTTCATAAACTATGTTCTTTTTTTATTTTTAAACAACTTCAATCACATTTCTCTATTTATTAGCAATCTAAAGCAACAAACTTTAACCAATTAACAAAAACACATCAATAAGAAAGCTATAATTTCTAACCTGATGAAGACCAAGCCTGCCAGTGTCTGAATAAAAGTTGACGATGCATATATCAGGTGACATGTTAGGAACAGCTTTGCCTTCATTTGAACCACCAACGTTCGCACGATTATACTCATTTGAAACTTGTATTGATTTTTCAACCATATCACAAAACTCTTTAGGAATCCCCGGAGGTTTAGAGTTATCAAACGGTCTTAACTCAGAATACATATTAGTCTCGGGGTCCCAATTTTTACCGAGACACGTCATCTTTAAATGTAGTTTTGTTCCACTACTATACCCAGGTTGGTAAAAACCTCCATCAGTAATTCCAAGCTCCCTGCAAGTTTTTACGATACTAATCTGAAAATAAAACCATCAAAATCAATCAGATGAAGTTGTAAACATCTAGGGGTGCAATCGGCTTGTTAAAAGCTCAAGCACGAGCTCAAACCAAAATATAAAGCATCTTTAATAAATGATCCTAGCCCGAGCTTCATTGTTGAGCTCAAGCCGGCTCACAAGACTACAATTTGTATGCTTTTTATTTAATATATTAAAACAATCATTGTATATAAAATTATGAAAAAGTAAGTAGATAATCCATATTATGTTATATATAGACTAAAATATATACAAAAAAGATATATAAATGTAACTAAAATAATTAATAGATATTACATAATAAACGAGTTGAGCCAGAGCGGAGCTTGAGATTGAAAAACTACTCATGAGCCGAGCTCATCTACACCCCTATACAATTGTAAGTTGCAAATTTGATCTTTAAGCTTTAAAAACACATACCTGATCAGCAGAAGATATATAACCCTTCATGAGTACCATCCCAGGCCTCAAAACGGTGATGTTTTGCCCTTTCATGGATTGCTTTCGTCTTTCTCGTTTCATCACATGTAATGGAGCTTTTAGCTTGATTACAGAACCATCCTTCTTTGGACAGATATCAAATCCAGAATGATTTAATCTTTCATTATCATCATCATTTAGAGACTTATCCGCAACTTTTTCACCTTCTTGGATTCATCATCGGCATCCAAAGGCATCAGCATATTTTTAAAATTTTTCACACCCAAAGTCACATCTTCTTCATCATCCTTCTGAGATTTTTCCCCAATTTTTTTCACCTTCTTAGAATTACCATCAGCATGAAGTGACATTGGTGTATTTGTATAACTTTTCATTTCTTTTTCATCATCCTTTTGAGATTTTTCCCAAACTTTTGTCACCGTTTTAGAATTATTATCAGGATCAAGTGGCATTGATGTATTTTTAAAATTTCCCACGTCTTCTTTGTCATCCTTTTGAGATTTTTTCACACTCTTGTTCACCTTCTTAGAATTATTATCAGCATGAAGTGACATCGGTGTATTTTTGAAATTTTTCACGTCTTCTTCATCATTCTTATGAGATTTTCCCCCAAATTGTTTCATGTTCTTAGAATTATCATCATCATGCAATGATGCATCAATCTGAGAGAACATCAATTAAACTTTCTATAAAATTAATAGTTCCAGCAAGTAATTCTTTTAGATTGTGATAGGGATGTAACCGAACTGAACCAAACAGAGCCTTGTTCATGTTCGCCCGTTAAACTTTTATCGGACATTGTTCACAAACAGCTAACCGAATGGAATTTCTTGTTCTTGAACTGTTCAAACACACACAAATGAACAAACAGAAACAATGTTTTATTTGATTTGACCAACCGAGAATGGTCGGTGTCAACGGTTCGGTCCAGCTACCAAGTTTGTGTTGGTGTATTCTTATATATATTCTTTATGTTGATAATTTTCTTAAATCCATATAATACGATTAGAAAAGTTATTAAAAAAGTATTAAAAACCTTTAACGAACGTAAGCGAACACAATATTGAACGTTCATGAACATGCTGTTCATTTAGTAAATCGAACAGACCTCCTTCATGTTTGTTCATTTAGTAAACGAACGAACGTAAACAAACTTCCCGCCAAACAATTCATGAACAATTTGCCGAATGCAGCCCTAATATGTAGGCCTCTAAATGAACCGAACGTTCATGAACCGTTCAGCGGAAGTTCATTTATTTAATAAACGAACGGACATGAACACACATTTTGTTGATTCATTTAAATAAATCACCGTGAACATCTGTTCGTGTACTATGCATGCAGGTTTTAAACGAAAAATCTGAACATAAAAATTTATACAATTACACGTTCATGTTCATGTTGGGTTAAAGTTAAATGAACATGTTGGTGTTTGTGCGGTTTACAGGCCTAGTCATTTGTGATGATTGGAATTAATGAATTTGAGAGTAATAATCTATCTGCAAACGTATCATACCTTAGGTTTAGGTTTCCACTCCGTTGGAGAATTAGAAAATCTACCAGGACCAGAACGAGGATTATTATTATTATTATTATTATTATTATTATTATTATTATTAGTTGAAACTAAAAGCATCAGTTGGTTAAAATGAAGATACCTGACGTCAATTTGTTGGTGAATTTGTAGAAATGGTGTTCAAGAAAACACAAAGAAAACAAAGTGAGGGGGTGTTTGGTTTCCTTATTTTTATTATTCACTTTTATATATTAAAATATTATTTGAATAATATAACTTATTTTACATTTTAAAGAAGAAAAAAGGAGTATTCATAAGTTAGAATTTTATAACTTATAAATACTTCTTATATAAGGTATAAGGAGGTGTAGAAAAGAAATCCCAAACATGCCATGAGAGAGTTGATTGATAAAATTAAATTTATAATGTTGCTTTATTTATATAAACTTATTGTTTTTATTATTATTAATAAACTTGATTAACAAGGACTTTTCTTTAAGGTAAACTGGGTGGAAAGCTGAGTTAAACAGTCCTAGACTTTTGGTTTGGATATTATTGAGATTTTAGATTCAACTTTGGGGCTGTAAACAAATTGAACGAAAACAAATAAGAACTTGTTCATGTTCGTTTTTTATGGAAATAATGTGTTCACGAACACTTGTCGAACGAGATTATATGTTCGTTTTCGGAAATGAATGTATTCACAAACACAAATGAATACAAATAAAATCGGTGGAGCTTAGATATTGAGACTGATGTATTCATCAATGTGAATAATAAATTAATAAGAAAGGAAATGAGAACAATGCAAAAACAATGTGAGACTATGATTTTTTATTTTATGTTAAGGGTAATAAATTCAATAATATAAAATGTTTAGATAAAATAAATAAATGTACAAAAAACTTTCATGAGCAACGTATACCAACGATCATAAACAAAGGTTCATGAACGAAAAACATTAACGAACGTTCACGAACACAATTGAACGGGCGAGAGCTTTATGTTCTTGTTTGTTTGTTTAACCAATCGACCGAACATAAACGAACTTCCGTCGAACGGTTTACGAATTGTTCGTTGAACATGTGGTTTGCTTACAACCCTAAACGAACTTATACAAGATTAGGCTCTGTAAATGAACCGAGCAATATGGATGTTTAATCGAAAAAAATGTTGTGTTTATGTTTGTTTAAAAAAAATAGTATTTCATGTTTGTTTATGTCCATTCATATAAATCTAAACAAATAATTTGCGAACATAAAAGAATGTAATTATCGTCAAACAGTTATTATCTAAGTGTTCTATTCATTTAAATGCTTGAACGTACCAAAGGGCCATAATTTGCTTTATTGGGTTTAACTTATTTTTTTTTAAATAAAAGTTCAAAAGGGATGTAAGCAATCCTTGGTGTTCAAAGTGTAAATATTTCTTTAAATAAATGAGAATAGTGGTTAAATGGTCGGTGAGACGGTAATGGATTTAGCATTATTCGTCGGCTGGGGCACAAAATGAGACATGTTAGAACCGGTCAAGTCAAAATGAGTCGTGTCACAAGAATTACGATAAATTGTTGATTTGGAGGTTGTGAAAGTGAGTTTAAGCTAGAACGAGTCAAGCGTCAAGCCTTACCTTCTCACTAGTAGTCAACAGATTGTGAGCAATTTCAAATCAATAGGTTGTGAGTCCGTTATCGTTGAGTCCATTTCTTATTGCACTAGTCTTGGATGAGTTATCAAAGTCAATTTAGAAGGGCGCTCCCGTGGTGCATGATGTTCGCAGACGATATTGTCTTACTTGCTGAGAGAAAACAAGATCTAAACATGAGGCTAGAGGAGTGGCGAACAACCTTAGAGACAAAAAGTTTAAGAATTAGTCGTTCTAAGATGGAGTACCTACACTGTGATTTTGGCGGGGTAAATGACAATGAAGACGCACATATCACCATTGAAGGGTAGGTGGTTCCGCAGGTAACGAAGTTTAAGTACCTAGGATCATTTGTTCAGAGCAATGAGGAATTAGACAGTGATGTGACCCATCGAGTTCAGGTTGGATGGTGTAGATGGAAAGCAGCCACAGGTATATTGTGCGACAAGAGTTTCCCAACTAAACTAAAGGGAAAATTTTATAGGGTCGCAGTTAGACCTGCAATGCTATATGGAACAGATTGCTGGGCCATCAAGAAGGCACATGTGCGGAAGATGGAGGTAGCAGAAATGAGAATGCTACGCTAGATGTGTGGGCACACAAGGCTAGACCGAATAAGAAATGTTGTGTTTCGGGAGAGATTAGGGGTAGCGAACATATCGGACAAGATAAGAGAGTGGAGATTGAGATGGTTTGGACATGTGAAGAGAAGACAGACGACGAACCTTGTTAGATCCGTAGAAAACATTACTATAGAGGGGAGGAGAGGTAAAGGACGAACTAAATTGACTTGTGATGAGAGGATTAGGCATGATCTGATAGACCTAAACCTCTCAGATGACATGGTTGAGGATATGAATTATTGGAGAAGTAGAATTGAAGTTAAAGATTTTTAAGGAGAAAAAAATACTTTAGGGCGCCTATTTACCTTGTTCTGGTCGCACATAATAATGGTATTTTCTTTCCATATATATAGTATTATTATTATTTGTATTATTATTATTATTATTATTATTATTATTATTATTATTATTATTATTATTTACTGTTAAACTTTGATTTCTTTATATTGTCTCAAACATATGTATTCTAGAGCTGAGGGTATATCTGGAAGCCACATCTTTATCCCTTTGGATAGAGGTACGGTGTGCCTACATCCCACCCTCCCCATACTCTACTTATAGCTTTGCTGTTGGTAAGACTTCACTGGGTATGATTGATTGATTGATATATAGGCTGTGAAGGATTTCAAATCAACAAAAACATAAAATTAACAATTAAATAAAAGTATAAAATTGATCAATCAGTTTCAAAAAAATATGATTTTTTTTATGTTGGAACCAATGGAAATTAAAGTCTTTATGTTAGATTGAGTTTGAATTTGATAGACAATGGGCCTTTAGATTAATCAAAGAGGCCCAACTAATTCAAGTAAATGAATTTGGGATGGGTATGGGTTCATTTGGATTTGGTTTGGTTTGGTTAGCTTTCTAATAAACTAACTAGACACAACTACACAACGTTTTTCTAAAGTAATAAGATTAGATACTAAAGTTTTTTAAGTTATAGGTATGTGTATTAAGATTATAATTTTGTAGCAATGTTAGGTACTAAATTTAACTTCCGTTTAATGTGAACATAAAGTGAAAAAAAGCTAAAGGCATTATTGTCATCACACCTTCTCATTAAAAATGCTGATGAGAACGTGAAATCATGTCTCGTCACCTTCGTCAGTAATTTGGGTCGGTCTTTGGGTTAAAATCCCTTGAAGGTTTCACACGAATGTGATCTCTCAATGAGTACATTTTATGGTTTGACGCTTCAAGGTTAGTTTAAACAATCGTTTAATACAATTTGGAAAGCAGGTTTGATATAATTTGAAATATTATGAAGGTTTGATTTTGTGTCGAAATTGAATATGGTTTTATGAAGATATGGAATACGGTTTTATGTTTGATCTCGTTAAAGTTGAAAATTTTCTTTGATCTTGTTAAACTTGAAACCCAACCCGTATTTACCCGACCCATTCAACTTGAAACCCGAACAACATGATCTTATATGTGCCAGTTATTGGGTCAATTAAAACCTTGGTACCCATGCATATGACTTTTAAACCTTGGTACCCAATCTTATTATTTTAGGGAAACGTTACGGACTGACCTCGTAATTGTGTCAACTAATTATATGCCAAATGAAACAAATCTGAGCATAGGTGCACAAATCATATTTTTTAAAACCAGTTTCAGGTTGGTCAATAAAGTTAAGAATTGGGTCGGGTAAGAATTGATTTAGAGTATGGTCGTGATTTTGACCAGGTTTGACCTGTTTGGCTGGGTCTTCATCGGTTTTTGGCCAGGTCAAGTTCAGGTTTTAATCAAATAGAGGTAAAACCAGTTCTGATTCGAAGCTCCAAAAAAGTGCTATCTAAAAGGCCACCTCATACATTTTTCTAATGATTTTTTAATTATATTAATAATAATGATAAATACAACATGATCCACCAAACAAATATTGAAATATACATACATCCTTCATGAAGTTTAAGAGGTTTAAAGAAAATTCATGAAACCTCTTTCAAGTTTTGTATGAAGATTGAAGAGTCTTCCTCATAAATTTCTAGAATAGATTAGTTAAGAATAGTTTGTGGTCGTTAGATTAAAAATATCATCTTGACCATTCATATAAAGATATACATATACTTACATGGAATGAGATTGAAGAATTATTTTCCACATACCATACTTGTGTCCATGGTACTGGGTGAGAAAAATACACAAACCCTTTCTGTATCAATCAACAAAAGACACCGTACCACCTTTTTTTCCTCACCACAAATGGAACTAATTAAAGCTAAAGGAATCTCATCTCTCTCTTTCCTTTTTCATCATTCTTTTAAAGTAGGTATGAGGTCGGAGTTTACCACACTGAAAATGAATGAAACCATATATCAAATATTGTATCAATTTTTTTTCGATTTGGTACCAGTACCATTGAAAATACAGAAAAAATTACCAAACCTTAAAACATGAACAAACGAATACATGCACCAATTTTGTCTGGTTGGTATAGGTTCAATACGATACCAATATTTGATAAAAACAAATGTTTATCCCAACTCTAAAGTTATACGATCCATGTTTTCTGAGATAGACCATCTATGCGCCATCACTAAGTGCCACTCATCATCGGTTTCTTCTCACACTAGAAGTTTATCTTGATGATTCTGATCTGACTTAAATAAAAAAATTCAGTGGTGACATAATAATTTTAACACAACATATTTTTGGATCTTGATGATTCTGATATGACTCAAATAAAGATTCACTGTAATTTACCACAACTTATTTTTGGATCATATTGGAAAATGATGTGAAAAGAAAATTTACTATCATATAATTGTGTTGGAATTATGTTGTAAAGTTTTGTAAACTTAGTGTATTAGAAGCTTTGCCTCTACCATTGGACCACAACCCCAATAGCAATTGTGTCATAGAGTTATGTTGGAATATGTTTTAAGGTTTTGTAAATTATATTATATAAAGAAAAAAGGGGGAAAAAGAAAGGAGAAAAATGTCATCAAATGAAGTAAACCAAAATCACGTTAATTGACAAAATTTTGAAAAATGAATCTTTTAGTTTACAAGACAAAAGAAAAAAAACAAACTTGGAAAGTTTTATCAAATATTAACTAAGTTATTCAAGTATCCTACTAAATTAATGCAAAGTTTTTTTTAAGTCACAGTTATTGAAAATATTCACATTATTATATAATTGCAAAAACTAATGCTACAGTACATTTTTATATAACTCACTTGTAGTCCATTATTTTGCAGCAACAATACTCTATGAACCCCTGACGTATTTTGCATTTTCTTTGCCACATTTCTACCGTTCCTGTTACACACTAAAAGTAATTTTTTTTAACGGCAAACTGGCTATCTCCTAAACTCCTAAGTATGTATAATACACCACACCCCATGTTCGATCCTGGGCATCCACCAAAAGAGGAAATCTCTCTATTTATTATAACTAATAAAAATAAAAATGCCACCGACGGTATACATGCATTTTTCAAGCATGCATATAGAGGTATAGAACCACCGACAATTTAAAGCCATTGCTTTTATAGCATATAGGACGTACCGAAATTTGTATATTTACACACAACAAAATACAAAAATAAACCAATATTTGTTTTTTTTCCCCACACTTATCTAAAAATAATCAGGTTTTAAGTTATCCCATATAATAGACGTTAACCATTTATATATAATGGTTTTGGAAAACTCATGTATCAATTTTAGAAGGGGTTTTGAAAATCTAACCGGGCCGACTCAACGCTTTTGAAGGCCTAATCGAAATGAGATTTTGTGGCCATTTATGACAATTGTTTCAAAAAACCAAAAAATAAAATAAAAATGCTAATAATGAATCTCAAACTCGTGACTTGCAAGTTAGCAACACACAAGTTTACCACAAAACCAATAGACATATTTATATCTACTCCGCCGATTAAATATATATCTATATATATTTTTTTTTATTTGAATGCCTTAACTAAGTGTGAGCCTAAAGCTCTATATTCATTTCGCTGGCCCACGAGCCGGACCTGTACCTAACTAGTAGATATGGCCGTTGTCGTTATAAAGATGATTAAAATGAAAACATACGAAATAAAACCCACAAATTGTGATTTTTTATGACAGCCATAAGTTGCTTATATGCGAACTCAAACACAACCATAAACCATTTTTCAACGAAACGAACATTTCTTTAGAAAGAACAACAATAAATAAATAAAGTATCCAATAAAGTCCCACAATCATTGGTGTATTAACATCCCTTTCAAAAACATTTTGAATCTAAAAATGGATTTGATACAAATGAAACAACGTTTTACTAGCCGGGTCCTTTACGGCACAGTACATCTTCTGCAGCACGAGGTACAAGTCACCACAGCGTAGAATTCTTATAAATTATAGTTTGGAGAAATGTTTATTAATCTAGTTTTAAACCTCGTACTTGCAAAGATCCTCAAATCCCATGTATTCATGTCTCTCAAATTTCCCAATCATGTCTAAGATTCCAACTCCACCTGTAAAAAACAAAAAAACAAGTTTCTCATTTTTAAAATATATTTCATCAACTCTTTTATAAATTTGTATTTTTAGTAAATAAAACCATAATGATCTCACCTAAGGATATCGCGCTAACGAATATAGTGAAGGCGAGAATGAATATAATAAGCGAAGCGCGTCCTAATATCACAATCAGCTTTCTCACAACATGTTGCCCGATAAATGCAGCAATCATTGCCACGAGTAGAAAATAAGCGGCTGCACATATATAATAATCAGATAAGCGGTTTGGATAAAGATGACAGGTTGGGTAATAAGTAACTTTTTGTACACGTTAGGTCTGTAAATAAACTCAACGTTTAGTGAAAGTGTGAAACACTCATGAACCATTCGACGAGTATATCGTTCATGTTCGTTCATTTAGGATCATTATGTTAGTTTATGTACGTTCGTTTATATCCGTTTGTTTATACCTGTTAAATATTAAATTACTGCATCAGTAATATTATTTAAAATCTTTTTTTATCTTCTGTAGTATCCATGAGACTCCTGATTTTAAAATCTCTGACTTCGTGTGCATTTGAGTTCATTTATGTTCGTGAACCGTTTGTTTATATGATTAATGAATGGACCTACACGAACATGCCTCATTCATTCGGTTCGGTTACAACCCCAGTACACATTGAAATGGGTCAGGCCGGGTTGACCCAAACAACTTTTTGCCCAAATATAATTTCTATACAAAAAGAATATTATTTCAGGCAAATTCCAACCTGTTACTCGTTTGACCAGTTTACTAAAATAAAGCTATGCACTTACCATAAGGAACCGGGAACCGCTTTAGAAGGTAGTATTCAACAACCGACATAGATGACGAAAACGTCATTGCAAATGTGGCTGTTGCACTTGAAACCTGTGGAGGTACTCCAAGCTCCAAAAAGAGTGGGCCCATGATAAAACCGCCACCTAGACCGAGTAAACCGCCAACCAAACCAGCTAGGACACCACAAGAACAATACAAGACCAGTTGTCCTACGGTAAGGTTGCTGTCTGACTCTCCTATTGATGATATTGTTCTTGATCCTTTATATAAACAAACCACCTCATAACCGGATATTCCAAAAGAAATTGGAATCTACACAAACAATAAGCAATAATAAAAGTATGTAACTGATATAATTATTGGAATATTATGTAATGTGATATATAAGTATACCTGTGATAAGTTTAGCACCCAATACCATACTGAACAAGTAGATGTATAATTCTGTTACCAATATATGCAAAAATGTTCATAAGTTCATAGAATAATAAAACTAACAGAAATGTTAATAATATAAAAGAATATAACGAATGTAACGTTTGAACTTTGAAGTTATGTTACAAATTAACTACCTTCCCGATTTGCAGAGCGAGGAATGAAATCCAAACAAAGACAAGAAGGCCAAGTTCTTTCCAACAAACATTCTCAAGGACAGGAACCTGAGATGTTTATATATTAAAAATGTATTCTTTATAAAAACACAAAGAAATTATATAATATAGTCAGGCTTTTCTGCAGTGTTTTCACCTCTTCTTTCAATGTTCTTTCGGGTTTGGTTGAACTTCCGTTGCTAGGACCGCCAGGAAGAATCTTGTATTCTGCCTCGCCTCTGTCTGTAGTTTATATAAGATATTTAATTCAAGAATTACTTTTTTTCCTGTCAATGTCTATTTTGTGGCAAATAAACGTACCATTGCTCTCCAAGCGCCTAGCAGCCTCCTGAAATTTGAAAAAAAAAAGAAGAAGAAAAACACTTAAGCTTAGATATTGTTTTTTCTTTTACAAAAAAAGAAGGAAATGCAGCGATATGTAGCCATGATAATTAGTTATTAATGTTCGGATGAACATATTATGTAACTATCTAGGGGTCAAATAATCAGTTTCATATCGTCTGCAACTAAACCGATAGCATAAATGTACAGAAATTCTTGAATTTCAACAAAAAGTGTTCTTTTTGGTCATTTTAAACGAACAAACATAAATAGACGTAAATGAATGAACGAGACACGTGTCATTTAACTAAATGAACAAACCTTTTTGTCCGTGTTCGTTAGTTTATTAAATAAATGAACTTCCTACCGAACGGTTCACTGAAGGTTCAGTCCGTTTACAGGTTTACTTGTCAAACACTGAAACTAACCTATGCATTACCTTTTTCATGATTGTTTCTTTTTTCCATGTTTCAACACCTCTAAAGAAGGCCTTCGTTGATGTGCCTGTATGTTCACCATATATAATTGAAATGTCATTTTACCTTTTATAACTGAAATACAAATACACAATTGAACATAAACATAACAATACCTATAAAAAGAATAATTAACAAAACCGTAACCATCCAATCAGCAAAAATCACATTAAACGCAACTCCAATACTTATTCCAAGCATCAACATTGGCTGAATAAGCAATGCCAAATCATAATCAATAATCGGCATATCAAGTGTCGGATGCCTTAACTTAAGATTGTAATAAACAGTTGAGGCTGCTGCACCCATGATCATGCCTGAAAAACAAACAATGTTCAAATACAAAACATGTGAATTTATTTTATTAAATTAGTGTTAGGATCAAATACAAACAACTTTTAACATGAGAAGTGTTAGAAGTATTAGAGTAATTATGTTAACATTATAGTAATTATTATTATGTTATAGTTTTTGAACTAATTACTCTACCTAATTTTGTTATAGTGTAATAATTATTGCAGTACAGCAAAATGAACAAGAGAAATTATTAATACTCTAGTTCAAAAGTATAGTGTTATAATAATTACTCTAGTGTTAACATAATTACTTTAAATATTTTTTACACTTCTAACGTTAAAACCTGTTAGATATGATTTATTCTTACATTTTGAAATTGCGGTAGCGGATTTAGCATCAAAACCAATAATTAGAGTAAGCATTGGCACAAATATCCCACCACCTCCAACTCCACCGACACTCCCAAATGCTGCTCCACAAAATCCAATAAAACTACCAACAACAATTTTCCATCCAAATTCCATTTCCTGCATATCATATTTATATGAATGTTAATGCTAATCTTTCATTCTTGAATTGTTAATAATAGTGTATTTGGTACAGTAAATCAAGGTCAACGGTCAATCACACCAAGAACAAAGAGAGAACAGGCATGATTCATGTAATAAAACTTTATTAATGAAACTAATTAATGAAACTCTATTCAGATAAAATAACAATTTTGTAATTACAAATCTTGAGAAATGAATAATAATCTCCACACAAATTCAATTCCTGTTTATCATGTTTAAAGAATGTTAATGTTAATTTCTCATTTTTGAATTATTAACTTTTAATAATGGATTTGGTATAGTAAAGCAATGTCAACAGTCAAACATACCAAAAAAGAAAAAGGCATGATTCATGTAAATAAAACTTTGGAAACTTGTACTTTAACAAATTATCAGTTTGTCGAATGATTAGTATCATAATTCAATTGGTAGCTTAGCATAATTAGCTTAAGATCTTGAAAAATGAATAATAATTACCAATTAAGTGATAAATTGATTAAATTCTCATGGATAAAACCTACACAATAATTTCATTTTAAGATCCACTTTGGTGTCTTTTATTTAGGTGGATTTTGTCCTCATATTTAAATTTGACTTTTTATAGACAGACATCAATAAAGCTGAAAGTGATGATTCTTGCAACTTGAAACGTGATATAATAATACACCTTACATATCCAAAAAAGTATCAAAGTCTACATGATACATCCAACCACTACCTTATTGGCTATATATTTAATAAATTAATAATAGCCTTAAATTTGTTCTTCATATTGAATTTAGATCAAATGAACCGTAAACAAGTTAAGTCGCTCGTGAGTTACTCGAAAACAGCTTGTTTTAACTCAAATCAAGTCAAGCTTAAACGAGCTCGAGTCGGCACGGAAGCCTAAGTGAGCGTTTGTTTAATATATTTACATAATATATATTATTATAATATGGAACTTATAAACCAATATATATTAGATTTTAAAGCAAAATTATAATTATAATTATATATATATATACTTAAATAAATATAAAGTTAATTAAATAATTAATAAATAATAAATGTTCGAGCACGGGCTTGAAAAATTACTCACGAGACAAACTTAAGCTTTAAAAATAAAGCTGTAAATGAGTTATCTCAATTTAAAAGCATAATAATTATGTGAAGAAGGTATGTGCAATTATAAAGTCTCATCTTTATCTATTTATTTGTATTTTAAAAAGCATTTCATATATAATATTGTTTGTTCTTATTTATTCATTAAAACCTCATCTGATTTAGTGAACATTTGGTATCTAACACGGCTTGTTCTTCAATCTGCATTATTTAACAGTTAACACTTAACACTGCATAATTAATCTAAACAACTAGCCTCTTAAGAGACTACCTCATAAACTTTTAATGGTTAAGACTCAGGCTAACGTCTGAATGAATGGTTAAGAAGTAACCTTAATCAAAAGATAGTTTCTTAACCCTTCAGACTTAAGGTTACATTAAAAGCCAATGAACCAAACCATTATGAGGTAGCCTCTTAATGACTGTCAAGAGTACCAAACAGTCTTTAAGTCTAAATGGTTAAGAAGTAACCTTAATCAAAAGGTAGCTTCTTAACCCTTTAGACTTAATATATATTTAGATAATAATAACAACTTACAGGCCACATATGATGATAACCAGATCCATCTGTTTTAACAAACATACTCTTCACCAGTTTCACAATATCAACACTTTCCAGTTCATCTGTAACCGTAACTGCCGCCACGTCATCAACAACCGTTACCACGCTTCGTTCAGCTGAAGCCAACACCGCCGCTAATAATAACATCATCATGGCCGTTGCAAATCTCAACATGATGCTCCATCTATACGCTCTGATCTCCGTCATTCGATACGATAAAGTTCTTCGGTTGAAGTTGTTCTTGTTATTGTTCAACCGAAGATAATAGAGATGAACTTGAAGAATGAGTTCAATTAATAATAATATAAGCGTTGTGAAGAGAGAGTAGAAGAAATATGGATTGCGTGTAAGTGTGTGTGTGTGTGTGTGTGGGCAGGAATTAAGTGAGACGTGAGTTGGAATTTAAATGGTAAGTTCACTCCCAACAAAGAAATTGGGTTAGGTGGTGGACTGGCCTCACCTTATTACGGAGGCTCCTAAACTGTTGGATATGGTATTCTTTTTTGTCATTTAAAAGTTTCAACGTTTTCTAGGCCAAGCTAAATAAACCCAACGTTTTATATCTTCACTATTAGGCTATATGTAGTGGAGGGGCTACAGATGAGGGCGAATTGTGACAAGTGGCGCCCAGTAGCATGGAGTGAGAATTTGTTTTTGGGGTGTAAGACTAAGGGTAATGGGGCTTGGTTGAACCCCATGTGAGCCAAGCAAAATCTGACACGTAGGCGATGACATGGCCATGGATCAAGCCCCTCAACCAAGCCCCAGAGGGTGTAGTGGTCCAGGTGATCAGGGGCTTGATCCAGTTTCTTATTTATTTAATTATTTTAAATAATACATTAAATAATAATATAAAACATTACGTTGATACTAGTCTAATACAAGATCATCGGGTCTTCTATCCCACGAATGCTCGACCAACTCATGCCGAACGTTGCCATGTAACTCACGGCTCTTGATGATATTTATGTTGGCGAGTCGTTGTTCATTGGTGATCGTCCATTCTTGTATTGGAATATCACCTTGGTAGTTTTGACAAATAGCTTTACACTCGTCTTCTAGTATCATGTTATGTAGGATTATACACGTGATGACGACTTCCGTTATCTTCTCCCTTGTCCAAAATCTTATTGGATTCGCCAACATTATGTTTATCCGTTAAAAAAAACAACTGTTCGGATTCATTATGTTTATTCGTTAAAAACTATTAAAACATACAAAGATATATTTATAGTGATAATCAAGTAAACACTCGTGTTAAAAAGTCCAAATAACTTTAAAATTGATTTTATTATTTCCGATTTAATGTGTTTTAAGAATGGCTAACTCACACACTAACAGTAACACGCCAATGTACACCTTGTTTATCCGTTAAAAAAAACAACTGTTCGGATTCATTATGTTTGTTCGTTAAAAACTATTAAAACATACACATCTTAATTGAAAGAGCTCAAACGTTAAAAAATATAATAAACGTAACAAACTAATGTATACATGTTAAATCGAAATAAAACCATTACAATATAAAAAAATAACGATAAAAACAAAAATGAAATAAACCTCCGTAACACACGAGAATAAAACTAGTGTGATATTGATATAATAGCTAAGCAAATAAACCCCAAATCCTTTGTATCTTCAACCTCTAAACCTTAAACCCAAATCCAATGCAACAGTTCTCCGAAACCTTAAACTCCTACCCTCCATGTTTCCGTCAAAAAAACACACACCACCTCTCCGACCAACTCAGCGACAACAACCCGAAACCCGACCCACTTCCATCAATAGATCTCCAACAAATCAACCTTACCATACTCAACGAAGCCTGCACAGACTGGGGAATATTCTGGCTAGTCAACCACGATATTCCGGCGAGTTTGTTGTCGGAGTTACATGAACACGCTGTTAAAGTATTTGAGCTTGGGTTTGAATATAAACAAGCGTTGTTTGAATCGATTCCGTCGTCTGTAATGTCGTACTTTTGGGGTACTCCGGCGATTACTCCGGCGGGTGAAGCACTTGCGTTGAAGAAGAATCAAGGTACAGTGAATTATAACTGGGTTGAAGGGTTGAATATTCCTTTTAGTCAACCGTCAATGGTTGACTGCGTTGACCACCAGTTGATTCGTGAGTTCAGGTTAGTTTTTGTCGTTGACCTTAATTTCGATTAAGGATAGAATTATTAATGTAAAATTATTTTTTTGAACGACCAATAAAAAATATATTAAAATAAAAAGCAAAGACTAACAAGAAGCTAGCCCAGCCAAAAAAACAATTCAAACGATAAAACCCAAACACAAAAAACAACCACCAAACCGCCCATAACCTTTACAATAGATCAAAGTTGAAATCGTCTCATCTCTCACAAGTTAAGCTCGTATGTTTTGACCTATTCCGTATCCATAGAAAACTTAAAGCTTTTATTTCTCGTAATACTCCTCTTAGATCAGCCTCATTTCCTTCAAACATACATTCGGTTATTTATATGCATTTAAGACTTTTAGTGTATAACTATAAAAGTGAAGATAATAATATCAGTGTAACTCATATAATTTATATTTTATAAATAGTTAAGTTTTTTAAAACTAAGCTTAGTCAAATGAAACACAATTACTAAATACTGATTTTTTAAGATAACTTGAAATAGAAGCACGTAGTAAATAAAGTTCATAACTTCATACATATGTATTATTTGCTCCCTTAATTTAAAATGTTACCTCATATATTTTCGTTGGCATAGTGTTAATAAAAATTTTAAGTTCATCTCAAGAGTTATGATAAAAAAATGATTTACAAAAGATTTAGTCATATTGATACTTTTCGTATGTGTGTTGTCATCCGTGTACAGACTACAGAGGACATGCTAATGGTTTAACATGATTTGTTTTAACCCGAGATAAATTTGATCAAAAATTGTTTTAACTACAATCAAATTGATATACATAACCATTAGTTTGGTCTAGTGACAAAGATATATGTCTTACAACCAAATGATTATAGGTTCTAGTCTTGTTTGAGACATGTGTAATATGTGAAAAGAAAATTAGCTGTAAAAAAAATTCTACAATCAAATTAATAACTTTTTAGAAATGTTGGTTAACACATGTTGCTTAACATCCATTGTCACGAACCCATTGTTGTTCAGATCCTGTTTCGACCTGAACCAAGCCTTGACAGTTTTAGCCTAAACCAAACTGATAAAATTTTAAAACCCATCGTTTAGATTTAAATTTATTTAGCTCAAACCCGTTTTGACTCTAACCAATTTTATTCAAAGTTGTTTTAATTTGAACTTATTTCTTACCCTATTCGGTTTCATTTTTCTATATTTTTATTATACTTTGGATAAAATAATTACACTAACAATTATATGATCATTATTATTTGATAATTCACAGGAGATTATTAGAAAGTTACAGGGTCCACCTAGAAAGGGTGTCAAAGTCAATATTCGGTGCGATGTTACAAAATCTAGAAATGTCCCAAGACAATGAATGTTACTTGTCACCATCAACGGGACACTTGAGGGTGTACAGATATCCAAGGTGCTGTTTCGACAACCCACCAAAAGTATGGGGTATGGAAGTGCACACTGATAGTTCCGTGGTGACTATTTTGAATCAATTTGAAGTTGGAGGACTTCAAATACATTCTTCCAAAGATAACACATGGGTTGATGCTAAACCGGTTCCAGACACACTTCTAGTTCATCTTGGTGACATGATGCAGGTTTCTTATTTTTACACTTTACCCCCTCCTTTTTAGTAGGGGTGCAAACGAGTCGAGCTGTTCATTAGCTACTCGAGATCGGCGCGTTAAAAAGCTTGATCGATCCGAGCTTAATTGATCCCGAGTCCCAGCTCGAGCCTAAAAGAAAGCTCGTTTAATAAACCGAGCCTGATGCCGAGCTTAACTTATCGAGCTCGAGCCGGCTCATGAGCCTAAACAAGCCTACCATTTATACAATTTTTTAAAATATATATTTAATAGTTATTAACTAATATATATTATGTTATGAAAAAATAAAAATAACTAAATAATATATATAATTTTATACATAAAATTATAACAGAAAAAAATATATAAAAAATAATTTTAATTATATAAAAAATAATTGATAAATAGTAAATGAGCCGAGCTCGAGCTCAAGCCCATATAGAGCTTGAATATCTATTCATGAGCTGAGCTCGAGCTTTGAAAATGATGTTCGAAACGAGCCAAGTTCGAGCTCTGTGTTAGTTAAATGAGCCGAGTGCGAGCTTAGTCGAGCTTGGGCTCGGTTCAGTTCGGGTCATTTGCGCCCCTACTCTTTAGGTTAAATACGAAATAACCCTCTTAGTTACCTTCTTTATTAAATTGGTTTCAGGTTATAAGTAATTATAAGTACACCCCTACTCTTAAGGTTAAATACAAAATAACCCTCTTAGTTACCTTCTTTTTAAATTGGTTTCAGGCTATAAGTAATGACAAGTACAAGAGTGTGAAGCATAGGGTGTTGGTGAATAGGGAAAAAGAGCGGTTTTCGATCGGCTACTTCGTGTTCCCGAGTGATGACTGTGTGATCAGCACTCCAAACTACAAGCCGTTTACGTATCCGGACTTTAGGGCCCAAGTCCAGCATGATGTTAAGACATTGGGCCTTAAGGTTGGTCTTTCAAGATTCAGGGTCAATGGGGACTTTTAATGGGCTACTTTGGTCTCATCCTTGTTTTTGTAGAACTCATTTTCTGCATGTTCTTCAAACACCATGTCACCATATCTTCTTTCCTAGTTAAAATGCATTTAGTTGGCTTCAAGTATCAAGTTATGATTTTAGTCGGTGACGTATAAAAAAAAATAAAATTAACGTTGCCGTCATTCTCCAATATATTTTTAGTTTCTACCAAGTCGGTGACGAATACAAAGATATATTTATAGTGATAATCAAGTAAACACTCGTGTTAAAAAGTCCAAATAACTTTAAAATTGATTTTATTATTTCCGATTTAATGTGTTTTAAGAATGGCTAACTCACACACTAACAGTAACATTGCCCATCTTTTCTTTAGGACTCCAAAAGCCATTTCAATATCTTTCCTTGCCGATTCTTGTTTCTTCGTGAAGTACTTTCGTTTGTCAGAAACTGGAGCCGCGTAAGCTTGAACAAGTATCCCCCATTCGTTGTAAATACCATCAACGAGGTAGTACTCGTACTTGAAATGTTCTCCATTTGCAAAAAAATGCTTGAGGGGGTTCTACCCTGTCGATAAGGTCATCGATTATCGGTGACTGATCGATAACATTGAGATCATTATTAGACCCGGCAACCCCAAAGAACGCATGCCAAATCCAAAGATCCTGTGACGCCGCAGCCTCAAGTACAATAGTAGGGCAGGGGTTATCACCTCGATGGAATTGACCTCGCTAAGCAGTGGGACACATAGCCCAACCAACATGCATACAATCAAGGCTACCGAGCATCTCGGGGAAACCATGCTTTTCATCGTGCACCTCGTATATGCGTTGGATATCATACATTATTGGTCTACGTAAGTATCTCCGCTTGTATAGCGATATGACCCTTAAATATAATTATTAAAGTTATATAAGTTATGTAAATATTTGAAAAATATATAAACAAACGTAAAACAAATATATACCTCTACAAAAGTGGTTAAGCGCATCGCGTCCGGTCTTTTTAGCCATTTGTAGATACTCGTCCAACATGTCCGATCCAACACCATACGCTAGTTGCCGAAGAGCGGCGGTAATTATTTGAGTAGCCGTGAACCCGAGCTTACCTCTAGCGTCATCCCTTTGTTGAAAATACTCAAAGTGCTCCGGCAAGTCATTTACTAGACGCATGAATAATCGTCTAGTCATTCGAAAACGGGTTCTAAAACTATCCTCACCATATGTGGGACTGGGACTAAAATAGTGACGTATCAAAGTTTCGTTAGCGGTCTTTCGATCACGAATATGCGGTTGGCGGAACAATGGGGCTCGGGGGCGATTTTGATCTCTCAAAAAGCTTATCGTTGTTTGAACCGCTTGACAAATGAGTTCGTCTTCTTCGATAGAATAGGAAGACGAAGACGATGACGACGATGCCATTTATAAATATATAAATAGAAGTTTTGATAGAGAGAATGTATGGTTTGAGTTTTTATAGAAAGTGTGAATTTGTATTTATAGGTAAAAAAAATTAAATATTTATGACTGCCAACGGTAAGGTTGACCAGTCAACTCACCTCCAACGGCTATATTGCCCCGCGACCACAGCCACGCCGGCCGGCCGCGCCCTCCTTCACCTGAGGGGTGTAGCGGTGTTCGCGAGCCACGTAGGCAGCCGTTCCCACCCCTCACCCCCAGTACCCTCAGTCTAATGGTGTAGGGGCTACAAATTGGGTCCACCGTATCTTTTTTTATTATTTTCTTTTTATAATTAAACTAATCAAATAAAAACCAATTTCTTCAAATAATTAAATAAAAATGCATTAAAGTTAAAAGAAATACAAAAAAAAAATACATAACTAAAAATATAAAAAAGCATATAGCTCGGTTAGCGTACATGTTTAGGTTCGGGTCGGGAAATTGAAACAAATAGCTCGGTTGGTTTAGGTTCATCGGGTTCCATTGTAACTTTACGTTCGGTAGGTTTTGCGAATCATGTTGTTGACCGAAAGGAGGGAATGGGTGGTTCGGGTTGTTTCTAGGATTCATTTTGCATATACATATATATACACACACAACATATATACATATACAAATACATATATATATACACACACAACACATATAAATATACATATATATATCACACACAACATATATACATATAAATATATATATATAATAGTAATATAATAATAATATATAATATAATAATAAAAATCTTCATCTCTTCCAGGCGACAATATAACCCTGCCCCCGCACCAATTCGCCCACATATCGCCGGGGGGGGGGGGGGGTGGCGGTGTTCTCGCCCCTTCGCGCCCACAATTCGCCCGAGCCCACGCCCAATACACATGGCCTTATAGGCCTCAATTTTAAACATAAGTTTGTTTTATGAGTTTTGAAAGTGTTTTTTTTTCCTTTTTAGAATTAATTACGGAGTGATGGGCCACAAGTTAAGAAGGAATGTCACATACCATTATCAATGCATATCACTCATATTTCATAACTAGTAGATACCCGCGCGATGCGGCGGAGAAAAGAATTCACAACGCAATACTCGTTTCCTATTTATTTATTAATCCTCTCGTATTTCAAAACTTTTACAAAAAATCATTGGTATAGAAATATTATTTCAGATTATCAACAATTCAACACCAAATCTAGTCACAATACAAAATTTTTTAATGTAAGGATTCATTACTACACAAGAGTTTTTTTTAATTTCTAACAAAAATAGTACACCAAGTTCTCATATTTGTTAACCCGCGCGATGTTGCTGTGACAACAAAAATAGACACCAAGTTCCAAATTTGCCAGCGCTTTACTCAACATTTTAATGTACAACCACCAAGAAGATGAAAATATGGCATCTTGTCACTTGTTCAACAGCCTAAAAAATTATTTTTATGTAAGTTGAAGCAAAATAATGTCTATTACATGGTAAAGCTGAGAAAGACTACATGAAACCCGTAAAGACAATCAGGTTCTTAGATGTATATGCAACCCACAAAGACAACAAGAAGAAAGTGAAACAATATAGCATATAATAACAATATATTAAGACTAACCTCTTTTTATTCATGTTCTTCTTGTGCCTCATCCAAATAGGAACAAAGAACAACTCGATCTAAAGCAAGTGTCACCGCTCGCGATGAAGTCCCTTGGTAATTATAATATCAACTCCCTCATGACCCGTGTTCCTGACTCTCGAAATTAGAAAATAAGATTATAAACTATACACAATAAGAGAAATAATAAGATGAAAGAATACCTTTGAGGTATCAAGAATCCAATCCAACATATTATGAAATTTTGAAACTTTAAGGTTACAGAATATACACAAGAGCAACAATGATCATAAAAAATAAGTTCTTTTATGGATTTATAGGCAACACCAAGTCAACCCGAACATGATTTGTTTAGCTAAACGGGTTATTAAGTTGGACCAAAATGATCTGAACCCGTTTATATTATTTCATATTATTCTTTATGGCAAAAAAAAACATATTTTCCCTAGTAGTATAAATGCATAATATAGACCCTAACAAATATATTTCCTAGTAGTATAAATGTATAATATAACCCGAACAAATATCTTTTTCCTAGTAGTATAAATGTATAATATAACTCGAACAAATATATTTTTCCAAGTAGTATAAATGCATATGTTTTTGCTGTAAAAATTTATTAAAAAAAAGAAGGATATTTTATATGTAAGTTATTTGATTTATAAAGAACTTATAAAGTATATGATTTTGGTATTCAATGCATAAAATATATCATTCAACAATATTGTTTCGTTTCTTTGAATTCTTGTAGATTATGTCAAGCTGAATACAATAAACTCTCACATATTTTCAATTTTATTTGGTGTGGAAAATATCAAAATGAATAAGAAAGTCTTATAAGCCAATTAATTAACTAATTATAATACCTTGCAAGTGGGTGAGGATCGGTTCAGAACGTGTTGCACAAAAAATGATCGGTTCTTTCACCTTTAAACATTTGAAACTGAGCCAACCTGCAACATATTTAGATGGATGGCAAAGGCTGTTAAGCAGCAATTCTTAGCAATTAAATACATTTCACATCTATTATAATATAAATGTCCATCTTTTAACTTTGTCTTAACTCTTAAATGAGATGATTTGAAAACTAAAGATCAATCAATCAATCAATCATACCCAGTAAAATCCCACCGACAGCAAAGCTATAAGTAGGGTCTGGGAAGGGTGGGATGTAGGCACACCGTACCTCTATCCAAAGGAATAAAGAGGTGGCTTCCAGAGAGACCCTCGGCTCTAAGTACATGTGTATGAAGCAAAATAAAGGAAATCAAAGTTTAACAGCTATATAAAAACTACTGCTAATTATAATAATATTAATAATAAGATCACAGTTTAACAGCTATATAAAAGCTAATAATAATTATAATAATAATAATAATAATAATATTTGAAAACTAAAGAGAGCGTTGAAAAGAGTAAAAGTTGTACCCCTTTGACAACTTCTTTGAAAAGACCTGATGACAGATCCATGCTATATTTCCATAAAGCATCCAAACTGCAATAGAAGTTGGAGATGTCATTTTTGCATATGGAACTTGCAATTTCAACACGGAATTAAATCGAAATTAAGAGATGTGTACATGGAAAAGTTAATCGACCTGTAAACCAATAATGATGTTAAAATAAAATTTCTAAATCTCATTTTAATTTTAACTCAATTTTAAAATTCAAATAACCGACAAAGTGAAAACCAACCAAGATCAATGATCGGGTTTGGTTTTTATGCAAACTTGTTATTGTGTTTTTAACTTTAAAATTTTCCAATGAGTGGTCGGGTTTACACATATTACAGAAGGTTGACTTTTTGCACAAAAATATTACATTCGTTAATTACAAAATTGCTTTGATCAGTCTTTTTTTTACAAAAGTCTAAAATACCTCTGTTGACCCAAATCATCCATGAAACAACATACGTTTTGTTCGTTCATTCACAACAAATCACGTCAATCAGGCATGTCAAATAATTATATTGAATTCTCGCACAAGAAAAAAAAATCAAACGTATCAACATTTCGGTTTCAAGTTAATAATATATTGAATACCGAGCACGCGATGGGGTTGCGGCGTTAAACAATTAGTTACAAGCTTATTCTCATTGTATTCAAGTATAATATACTTTAACGGACTGTATGGTACATCTTTAACTAACCAAAATAATAAATTATCATAACTAAAAACATTACAAACATTGCAAACTGGAAATTAGGAAATAAACTTTACACTTTTTCACAACTTCAGCAACCAACTTTAAATTAAGCACAAAATATAACTAATTTACACTATTATGTTAAAGTTGGTTGCTAAGTAAAGAACAAGATAACAAAGGTTATAAACAAAAAAAATAAAGCAAATTAATAATATATGGTTGAAACTTGTACCTTTTAAAATTGGTGATCACGGCCAACACTGCAAAAGCACACCATTTCCCTTGCTCCACTATGCTTCTGCATTAACGTCATTAAATACAAACATAATATAAAATGTTACTTTAACCATGAAATTACAAAAGCAAATTCTGCTACAACCAAATTACAAAAAGTTACTGTGTACCAAAACAAAAGAAATAGCTATATAACTTTTATTAACAACAATTAATTGAGAAGAAATGATCAATAATGTAAATCTGTATAAAGCTTATGCCTCTGAACTTGAATCATGTCATGCTTGGTGCATTGAAGTTATAACGTAATTCAGTATAAAGGTATGAACCTATAAGTGAATGCTACTATTAAAAGATCATGTTCTCCAAATTCAATGCATAGAGCATGGAATGAGTCAATTTCAGACGCATTAGGAAGCCTCAATACCATTAAGTAAATGTTTGGTTATATAAACAAAACTGACTAAAAAACAATCTCTCTCTTATAAGAAAAACATAAGCGTATTTAATCGATTATTGATGCCAAACTTGGAGCCATAATTGTACTTGATTTCATATTTTTTTAAAATTATTTTGATTACATATACTCTCTTTAAGGACTCTAACTGTGACCATTGTAATGCTGAAATAGTAACTTATTAAAATAATTTAATGTTTACCAGACCGAATACACAGAGCTCACATCCAATGGCAGGGTAATAGAGTCAGACCAACTTATGCTTATCAGGGAAAACAAAAAAATTTGACTAAAAGTACTTTTAGAATCAATAAAAATAACTGAACCCAATGATACATGATTTGGTATTTTGGTTGAGGACTTGCGTTGAACACCAGGAATGCAACATACCTGAAAAGCCCCATATTTCAACCCCATGAAACTACAAATTCTCCATTCCATTCAAATATCCCATTATCCTTCACAGATCCTTCCTTGTCACATTTCTAATTTAAAAAAAAAAAAAAAGAAACATAAAGCAAGATCAATGTCCAAACTTACCTGATCTATTGTCTCCATCAAAGAAAGAGTGATTAAAGCCAAAGACAATTATGAATATGGGATTGAAAAAAACAAAAGTAAATAACAAAGTGGAGATTGATGGATTCTTGAACCGACAGTTGAGACTTTCAATCTCTTTTAAGAAAAACCCTAGGATTTGAACGCGAAGAGATAGCAGATCCAGAAATGCCGCCTACTTCCAGGGGTTTGAGGCCATGTGCATTACAAATTGTATATTGTGTATGAAGAGTTGTCTTAAAATTAAGAGTTTTTGTGAAAAGACCATATTGTCCTTGCTATATGTATTTTAAGATACTATAGATTCATGAATACTCTCTATAGTTATTATATGCACAAAAAAAGGAAAAAAAAGTCTCAACATTTTAGTTAAGTTTAGACCTCCAAACACATTGAGTCCACCTAGGTTTCAACATTTATAGTAGATAGAATTAGGTGGTGAATGTTTATTACTTACAAGGTTAGAAGAGTATAAATGTCAATGATAATGATTCTTGGCTTAGGCAGTTAGTTGGCAAATTTTAATGGGATTAAATGTGAGACAAGTGGTATGTATTAGGGTTCGAACTAAAATATGCATGGGTTGGTTTGTGGTGGTTTTGGGCCAAACCCATAACCATAACTGATATATCAATTAATAGATAAGTAGACAACCATAAGCGATCTGTTATGACGGTTTCGTTTAATTGGTTTAGAAGGTTTTAGTGATTCTGTTATGTATCAGTTAACCATGACCAAAACAATGTAATTGGACCTAAAAGTTTGATACCAAATGTTACCCAAAAAGAAAAACGATATGATACAATCGAACTCTCTCTCTCTCTCTCTCTCTCTATATATATATATATATATATATATATTAATACCAAATGTTCAAACCAAGTGGCATGATTTATCCAACAATGAAATCCAAACTTAACTCGATAACAATTGCTGAACTAAAAACATCAAAATGGTATAATCTGACAATATGTTTAGTGGAAGTTAATCCCAATCTTCATCTTCAACGAAAGAGTTCTTACTTGTTGTGTTATCTAGTGAGAAAAAAAAAACCAATCAATGCATTTTTTCAGTAAAAGTAAGAGCATATTAGTTTATTACCTTCTTCTGTTTTCCTCATAATTATCAACCACGTCTTATAATTGTACTCCATAAAGTTGAGAATCTTGTAAATGGGTCGGTTCAGTTAGGGCGAGTTTGAAATTATATTTAAACAAAGCCAACCT
Source organism: Bidens hawaiensis (assembly GCF_021521415.1). NCBI lineage: Eukaryota > Viridiplantae > Streptophyta > Magnoliopsida > Asterales > Asteraceae > Bidens > Bidens hawaiensis. The sequence goes on from NW_027491410.1 coordinate 97,866, forward strand.
ACATTTTGCGGTGTTCGAAAATTCATTAAACCAACCCACAGTTTATGTCGGTTATTGGTTAAAATCGGTTCGGTTATGTCGGTTATGGTTCGGTTAACCTTTATGACGGTTAACTTGTTCACTCCTAGTTCGAACCACACATGTGACAAGAATTTTGTTGGAACTTCCTGGGGATCCCGGTTCAAGTACAACAAGTGTATGCCACTAACAGGGCAGAACACTATTGTTCTAGGATTCGAAATCGGGTAAGGTGGGTTGTATGAGGTTGGTAAGCCTTTCAAAGTCCCCCAACAATCGGTTGCACTAAAGTTGTTCAAAGCAAAAACCTTAAAATGTTCAAGAATATAAATTTGTTAGGTAAATTATTTGAATAGAACGAAATTTTGTTAAGTAATAAGCACTTGTGACTTTTTTGACCGACTAGTTGGAAGGGGCGTGTAGATCTAACAAAGGTTTTTCATTTTGTAAGTTTAGGGAGTAGTGTTTTCACAATGGTCCGATTGTGTTGAAAGTTGTTTCTATGCAAAGTGACCATACACGAGAAAGCGTGTCTTAACAACCAATGCGTGTTTGTACTTTTCGCATTTGATACATTTGTTTCCTTGCATTTGTGGCTATGGAGCTACTTAGTCATGTCTACGGGACATTAATAGTAATGTTATAACCCTAAAATCTATAAATGTTATTTTTAAACAACTTAGTTTTGCCATTCGAAAATGGCTAGCGGCACAACTTGTTGCTTGTTTGTCTTCCATTTCGATATAAACACTACTAGTTAATGTATGAATCGATAAAAGAAAATCCTACCATCTTAGTTATTCTTAGAAAGTAAAAAAACCTAGAAATCATAATGAAAACGTTCATTGTTTAATGGATTGGATAGAAGTCTTCTAAGATGATTTAGTTAATGGAGCAACAAAATTTTTGTGAATAGATCAAGTTAGAATCATTAACAAGACTGTCATTAAATCCAACACTTGTTTGGCATTTTTTTTAAAACTAACTGTTGTAGTTCGGTTAAATTTTGACATGAGTCTCACTACGTGTATCACTCTTCATACTCATGTCCAATACCTTTTGTATGCATCAAAACCCGGTCTAGATCAGTTTTACACCCTCCTAACACCTCCATTAACTCATACTCCATAGTGATAGTCTTAAAAAATGTCCAAACAAGTTTTTGATTTAATGATGGTGTTAAAGATTATAACTTGAATACTTGATCTATCATAATTCATACCTCTGTTGGTTGTGAGTTCCCTGAATTGTAGCCATTGACTATAACTGTTATTGTTAATTGGAACTTGTGGGGGGTTGTGAATTGTGGCCGTTAGTTAGGACTATAATTTGTTTAGAACAGCAGTTAGGATTATAAATGTTAGTTGAAGTTATTACTCTTAGTCTTTTAGTTCTATAATAACATTTGAGGTAATAAAGTATACCTAAAAGTATAAAGGCATATAGTAAACATTGTATTTAGATTCAAAAGGAAATTCATGCTACTAAAGGTACGTAGCTTGTTTATTCAAAAGATGTGATTTGTTTCATTATTTGAATTGGTAATTGTAAGACCCTGGTTAAAAAAAATGTTTGAGTGTGACGTACAGATTGCTCAAAACACATGCAAAACTATTAAGTGTTAATATTATCATTAATTCTTTTAAAGGTGTCAAATACACAAGTTCATAATCAAGAAAATACAAGGAAGTGAAACATTTCAAACATTTATTTAAAATATCCAAAGTCTATTGTCTTCATCCATGTCATCCTCTAATAATTGTACCTGTAACATAATATAAAATTATATCAACTAACTTAATAGTCTGTGAGTTCACACAATTTAAATACTACATAAAAGGAACTATACAATTCCATGGACTTGTAAAAACGCAAATAAGGGTTCTTTACACTCGAATCAAGGTCTTGAGTGTAAAGAATAAATGAAGGTCCTTTCCCGTTAGTACCAACCAACGTACTCAGATCGGGCCCCCTTTTCCACTCGAAACACGGTCCTGAGTGCAAATTGGGGTGTATGATCATACTTATCGAAGAAATCCATGCACACAATCATGAACAAGTAACAAGTAAACACACAAGTCCATGATATGAATTGTAGTTTTGTAAATGAATAAGCAAACAGTTGATTTGATAGAATATATATGTTACCCCCAAAACGTGTAAAAGCGTTTAAAGTGGGTGTGAGAAACTCACCTTGAAATTGAAGCTATACTTGAAATAATAACCGAAAGCGCGTTAATAAAATTGAAACAATCGAACCTGGCAAACTATAAGTAAAAAATACAATAATTAAAATATTACTAACGGAATTGTATAGGTTGAACAATATAGTTTTAGAAATCATGAATTATTTTATTATCTTAAGGGCACTTTATTATAATAATATTTTTAAGCTTACGAACTTTTAACAATTTTATTATGGTTTCAATATCATTTAATTATTAGTTTATCACTAAAATGAGGATAATAACATTTATTGAACACATATTTTAACGGTATAAACAATTAAGTTAGGGTATTATGAAGATTAACGAAATAAAACAATGATATAATATTAATCGGGTTTTCATGATAATAACGGAAACTAAAAGTTGATTTTTGAGTGAAAAATGATTATAATAATTTATAACAAATTTTATTTACTTTAAAATAATATTATTTAGTTTATAATGATTTTTAATAATTTTTTTGATTAATATAAAAAAACTAAAAAGGCTTTAAAGAAAATAAATAAAAAAACGGCCTGAAACGAGTTTAAGCGAGTGGTTCATTTCCGGTCGGACCCGAACTCAACTTTAGGTTGGGCTCGTTTCCGATATGATAAAAATATTATATTTCAGAGAGTGAGATGTAAATAATTAGTTTTAGATGTTGGATAAAGAAAATAACTAAACCGAACTGAATAAATACATAAGCGAGTGAAGTTCGTTTTTGTTGAACTAACACTAATGTTAGATAAATTTTAATATAACATGAAGTTCTAAACGACCCGAACAAGTAGAAAATACAAACATGACATACCTGGAAGAAGAACTTAGATAATAAAAGAAGAAATCTTAAGCTTCACGGTTTGACTTCATAAATCAAAGTAGTTGAAAATCACCAAAATGACAGAATATCAACAATCTTTTGTAAATTGAGTTGTGAGAAAATGAGAAGGAATGAAGCTTTATTTATAAGTGAATTGAGCTAGAGGTGTTTCAATTGAATTAAAATGGTCAAAAATACTTAATGGATCATGAATATCATGCAAAGCTTATAATTGGTCATGAAAATTAAGTTGTAACATACAATTATATTCAAACAAATTATTATCATCATAAAGAATTTGTGACCAAAATTTTAATGTAGTAGGATTGTATTGTTTATCTTTAAAAAAATAACTTTTGGTAAAAATAAATGTGACATAACTAAATTACATGATGTACTTTGGTTATGTATCAATAATGTTATTTATGTAATATTTGAATAAAGAAAAATCATGGGTGTTATAATTTATATATATATATATATGTGTGTGTGTGTGTGTGTGTGTGTTTAAGTTTAAGAAAGAAATGAAATTACTGCAAGAAATGGGAGAAATGAGCCACTAGTTTTATTTTAGGTTTTAAAAGTTTAAATATGAATAAACAAGATATAAATGTAACAATAAATGCACATTCTCTCTCCAGTTAATACAACTAATATAGTCATAATAAATCTCTCTAATTAATATATCTACATAATTTAACTAAAATAATTAAAAAGATAAAAACACTAATTTAGTTTTCATAAATAATAAAAAAAATGTCATACAAATGTATCCATTAAATATAAAAATAAATATACAACCTACACAAAATTATATAACCTACACTTGTTTTGAGAAATAAAAACGTACAATATACAAAAAAGCATACAACTTACATATTAAATTCTAAATCAACAATTATATAAACTACACAAATATACACATATCCTACACGTGTGTAGGTTATATGTCTTTCGTGTGTAGGTTATGTTTTCTTATTCTTAGAACAAGTGTGGGTTATATGTTATTGTGTAGGTTGTATATTTCAAATTTAATGCAAACATATGTAAAATAGGTTTTTGTATTATTCATCACAATGTAACTACGTGTTGATGGATATTGATAAGTTGAGTTGGAAGAAATTGGTTTTAAATAGAATTTTTTTAATGTATGAATAAACTGTATTTGTATAGGATAAAGTTTTCATGTGCAGGTTATATGTTTTCGTGCGCGTGTATATTTTATTGATGATGAATTTTATGTGTATGTTATATGTTTTCTTATACTCAGAACAAGTGAAGGCTATATATTTTTGTGTATGTTGTTTTTTTTTGTTGATATTTAATGCTAACACATGTAAAATAGTTTTTTTATATTATTTATCACAATGTAACTACGTGTTGATGGATATTTATATACTGAGTTAGAAGAAATTTGAATGGAAAGAAATTTTAACGTATAAATAAATTGTACTTGTGTAGGATAAAAATTTGGTTAGAAAATAAATGAATTCTTAATATTTTTCAATTATAATAATTTGATTAGTTATATTAATTTAATAGATATATTAATTGAAGAGAGAGATGTATTTATAGTTTCTTAATTAATCTTAAAGCTTTTAAATCCTAAAATAAAACTAGTGGTCTATATTCATTTCTCGCAGTAATTTCATTTCTCTCTTAAACCATCCCCTATATATATATATATATATATATATATATATATATATAGATTTGAGTTCAGGAAAGAAATCAAGTTATTGCGAGAAATGCGAGAAATCATTTCAACCAATCACAAATTTTCTTTTTTGTTTTTCATTTAATTAATTATTAGGGTAAATTAGTAAAATTTTCGTTTGCTTTATATGGTAACTATTAAATTATATAGTAGTTACAAATCATATTATTTTCAAGTATATACTTAAATCAACCTACATAAATTTTTGTCTTTATTTATCAAATTCAACTTTAATTTTTTTATTTCTTTTATTTATATTTATAGCTAAAGATTCATTATTATACCTTTATATTATAGTATACTTATCCTACACACCCTGCAGAGATAAACTTATTTATCTTACACATCCAACACAAGTAGAACAATAATTTGTCCAAAAAGTAACATATTTATTCAACAAACCCTACACAATAAACGTATTTATCCTACACACATTGACGTATATGGACCATACAAAGTAAACAAATTTATCCTACATACCCTACAAAATACACGTGAATTCTTTAACAACGATATCCTATGCACCCTATACACTAAAGAATTTTGTCCTACACACCCTCCATAATAAACAAATTATGCTACACACCCTACACACAATTTATTTATCTTACCCAAAACTACACTCAATCTCAAATAATCATACAAAAAACCTCCTTAACCAAAACAATATTTGACAAGAAAAAAAAATTATGTTTTTGTTTTACGTTAGTATATTACATAAACATACAACTTTGTCTAAAGATAAAATGACACGTCATAGTGTCATACAATACATACACACATCAAAATTTTAAAATTAAAGCCCCCATAGGCTACACAATAACACGAGAGTTATATTTATACTCTTTATATAGAAAACATTAGTTTAGAAACCTGATGATGAACATTAATTTAATTAGGGGAACCAGAAGATGAACATTAATTTTGATTTAACTGTGCATATATGTAGATGCCTATTCTGCCATTTTTAATTAAAATGAGCTTATTTTAAGGTAATGGTAATTACCAACATGCCAATTTTGATTTCTACCATTGATTACACATGATCAATGGTTTAGATCGATTTCTAACATTTCTCGCAGTAATTTCATTTCTCTCCTGAACCATCCCCTATATATATATATATATATATATATATATATATATATATATATATATATATATATATATATATATATATATAGTAATGATTAATATCATTAAATAACTTTAGAAAAGAAAAACTATTACATAAGAAATATGTAACATATATGTATAACTAACCGAATCACATCGAATAATAAAACGGGCCGGTTTAACGAATACAATACAAATAATAGAAATTGAAGAATGTCACATGAAATACATGAAACGAAACTGGATATATATATATATATATATATAGGGTATATATATATATATATAGGGTGGGGTTAAAATAAGAAGTGGTGTGTGTCTAAGAAGTGTAAAAAGTAATATGATGCGTTAGATATGTTGATATGACGGTAGATATGGAAAGTGTTTATTGTGCGGGTGTGTTTATTGTGCGGTGTGTTTTATTAGATCTAATGGTGAAAACACACTTTCTATACTTCTTAGGAAAAATCTACTTCTTATTATAACTTGCTCTACATGGTAGGGTTAATGTAAAAAACAATAGTTTTGTGAGAAACATAAGAATAGATGTACACCATTGGATCTAGGATCTAGTGGTTGAGATTTGTAGTTTTTAAAAGTTGCATAGTTTCCTATTTACATGTTATAGTGTACTATTTAGATGGTGTACTTTATTTTAAAGTTTTCTCACACTTCTTGTCACACCCCGACCAAAGGCGTCGGAACATGCCGAGGTGTAATGTAACATCCCGAAATTTCTAAAGTAATATTTAATATATTATTTTGTCGGGTGAAATAAACGAGTTAGTGGAACGATAATAATAATAGCAAAATATGAAGACTTAGTAAGATAATTAGATGGGATTAGATATGGACCAAAAGGAAATATGGGCCTTCGGTCCATGGGCTTAAGGGAGTATAAATACCCCCTTAAACCCCAATCCTTTTCATTCCATCCATTTATCCATCCTAATCTCTACACACCCCAAAACACACAACCCGAACCAAGATCCAAAGGCGAGGACCCGAGCTCGTTGGTGCTAGATCGTCGTGACGAACCAAAGCAACAAGACCAGCTCGTGTTCGTAGTTCGACTCATTTACGGTACGTTTATATCGAGAACATGTTCGTTTAGGTTTGGATTAGTATAGAAATGATAGATCTGTGTTTGTATGGTAAAAACGAATCCTACAAAGCTAAACTTACTGAAAATGGTTAAGATTTGATGGGTTAATCGATTGATAAAAGAACCCGTAACCTATATGCCTAAATCGCACCCCTTAAACATCGATGTTAGGTCGATTTGATGGTTGGGGTTTGTAGGCGCTGGTCAGACGATTCCGTGGATACCTAAATCGAGTTATTTGGTTAAGAAACGAAGATGATTAAGGACGAACAGTAGCTGCAGCCGACAACTTCGCCTGCAAGCTAAGTTCGCCTGCAAAGCTAAGTTCGCCTGATGACAACTTCGCCTAAAGCTAAGTTCGCCTAAGGTTTAACTTCGCCTAAAGCTAAGTTCGCCTAAGGTTTAACTTCGCCTAAAGCTAAGTTCGCCTGATGACAACTTCGCCTGCAAAGCTAAGTTCGCCTAAGGTTTAACTTCGCCTAAAGCTAAGTTCGCCTGATGACTGCCCCCGGACCCCCGTTCGTTGTGGGTAGTAGTTAAGACTAGAAAGATGATATGAGTAGTGATAGTTAATTGATACGTATACTTGTTATACAGTCAGCCGTGCACAACTGAAGAAAGGGATTACGATTAACGGTGAACGTAACCGTGTTCAGGTGAGTTTCTAGCCCCATTTATGTGTTATGTTTTCGGGGCTGTGTGCATACTCGATATGTTTGTTAATACGCTTATCCTAAGAGATAAGTGTATGCCTTATGTGAATAATGTGATATGTATGAATGATGGCTTGACGGTACGTGAACGATCTTCGGATATTGCACGTACTGTCAGGTTGTAACGCTAAGTATAAGGTAAGTATGATATGTATGCTTATGTGTATGAATGTGATAAAGTTAATAAAAGAATGAAAGGATGGTTGTATGGTTACGAAGAGGGTACCGGGCCCTAATAATACTCGAGGTATGATGTATGGTTGTATGGTAACGAAGAGGAAATCGAACCCTACTAATATTCGAGAACTAGGGAACCAAACCCTACTAATATTCGAGGAAAGAGGGACCAGACCCTTATAATATCTGTGATGTTAGGGACCAGACCCTTATAATATCTGTGATGTTAGGGACCAGACCCTTATAATATCTGTGATGTTAGGGACCAGACCCTTATAATATCTGTGAGGTTATAGGGCGAAAGGCTCTTTAAAACGTATGATTATGTATGTAAAGAAAGTATGAAGGTAAGAATGAAAGTATATGCAATTATGTGTGTATGAAAGAAAGTTAAGAGGTTAAGTATGAAATGTAAGAAGGTATTGTATGATTATGTGATTAACTAGAACTCACTCAGCGTAGCTGACTTTTAGTATGCACGCAGGTGAGTAGGATGAGGCAGCTCGCTTGAGGAGACACGTGGCACTGAATAAGAGGCTGGCATCGGAAGACTCAAGACGTTAAAGTTTAATGTTTTGTTTATTTTGAAAGACAAAATGATGTTTTAAGACAAGACGTGTTTTATTATGAAATGTTTTATGAAAGATTTTATATTCCGCGAATGTTTTAATTAACTCTGATATTTAGAACTGCGTTTATGAGTAAATCCAACACGAAAGTAGGGCTACCGGGTTCGGGGCCTTACAGGTTGGTATCAGAGCATAAGTTCGAGAGATTTAAGCATCCTACATGCTTAGACTCGAACAGAGAATGAGATTTAAAATGAGAAAGAAAGAAGATGCCAGTTCAAGATAGCCATGTGTCACTCAAGCAAGCTCAGTAATGGTAAAGTGTATGGTAAATGGTGTATGTTAATGTTGGCTTATTTGCTAAATGAAGAATGAGTGCAGGTTAGGGATAGGATTAATTGATCTTAACTGATTAACTGTTTAAGAGTATAAACAAGCACAAGTGAAATCATGAAGGGAAGTATGTAGAACCTGAGGAGTAACGCAAATAGTTAATTACACTTGATCAACGTGATTAACTACTTACCTTACGAATCACGTGCTAAATAATTCCTAGGTGATAACATTTGTGTTTCCTTAGAGATAAGATAGATGACTGTTACAAAAGAGGCGGACACGAGAAGAATCTGAGGCAGAGCGATATACGAAAACAACATGACTCCAACTGCAAAAAGTAATGAAGAAGTCACGCTTGGAGCTTGTAGTCAGATATGCTAAGAGAGTTGCCAAATTGTCACAAAAGCATCAAAGGAAGCCCTTGGAAAGACGAGACGAGACTTGAGACATCGAGAGCCTCATGGACAAGCTACCTTAAATAGCTAAAACACATGACCACCATTCGATGGCTGCAATGTCGGGAGTAAGAAGGATAACTCAGAAAGCAAAGGTGATTCAATAAAGTGTGCGATTATAAAGAAAAAGGTATTCCTTTTACAAAGGTATTCCTTTTAAAGAAATAAGCTAGGTTTCGGGGACGAAACCTCTTTAAGGAGGGAAGACTTGTAACATCCCGAAATTTCTAAAGTAATATTTAATATATTATTTTGTCGGGTGAAATAAACGAGTTAGTGGAACGATAATAATAATAGCAAAATATGAAGACTTAGTAGGATAATTAGATGGGATTAGATATGGACCAAAAGGAAATATGGGCCTTCGGTCCATGGGCTTAAGGGAGTATAAATACCCCCTTAAACCCCAATCCTTTCCATTCCATCCATTTATCCATCCTAATCTCTACACACCCCAAAACACACAACCCGAACCAAGATCCAAAGGCGAGGACCCGAGCTCGTTGGTGCTAGATCGTCGTGACGAACCAAAGCAACAAGACCAGCTCGTGTTCGTAGTTCGACTCATTTACGGTACGTTTATATCGAGAACATGTTCGTTTAGGTTTGGATTAGTATAGAAATGATAGATCTGTGTTTGTATGGTAAAAACGAATCCTACAAAGCTAAACTTACTGAAAATGGTTAAGATTTGATGGGTTAATCGATTGATAAAAGAACTCGTAACCTATATGCCTAAATCGCACCCCTTAAACATCGATGTTAGGTCGATTTGATGGTTGGGGTTTGTAGGCGCTGGTCAGACGATTCCGTGGATACCTAAATCGAGTTATTTGGTTAAGAAACGAAGATGATTAAGGACGAACAGTAGCTGCAGCCGACAACTTCGCCTGCAAAGCTAAGTTCGCCTGATGACAACTTCGCCTAAAGCTAAGTTCGCCTAAAGCTATGTTCGCCTAAGGTTTAACTTCGCCTAAAGCTAAGTTCGCCTGATGACAACTTCGCCTGCAAAGCTAAGTTCGCCTAAGGTTTAACTTCGCCTAAAGCTAAGTTCGCCTGATGACTGCCCCCGGACCCCCGTTCGTTGTGGGTAGTAGTTAAGACTAGAAAGATGATATGAGTAGTGATAGTTAATTGATACGTATACTTGTTATACATTCAGCCGTGCACAACTGAAGAAAGGGATTACATCTAAAATCCCTTTCTTTTAATGTTTATAACAATGCTCATTATGAGCTAAACTCCATTTACCATCTAAAATCTATGAAGAAGCTTTGTTTTACTTGATGATTATGTGAAACATGTGGTTTAGCTTGGTAAAGTACATGGTTATTTTGCAATTATCCATTGATGAAGAAATGTTTTATTACTTTAACTCAATACATCAAGGTTGATGACTAAAAATCATTCATGATCACTCATGTTCTTGGAAACTATAAATGGTAAAAAGAATACTTTGGTAATTTATTCAAGATAAAACATGGATCTCTATGTTGCACTTAGAAATGATGAGATAAAACATGGATCTCTATTCAAGATAAAACATAAGTTATGATCTATTTCTCTAGTTTTGATAATTCTAAAATAACATTGTTAACACGATTGTTTAGGTTATCATGCTAGTTAAAGAAATCATATGTTAATGGAATTTTTAATTACAAGATAATCTAATCAACTAAGGGGAGGTTGTGTGAGTTAACTACAACCACTCGAAGTTGTTAGGATCGGTATTTAAGAAATCAAAGTCAATCCTAGTCGTTCTACTTTACCAACTGCTTGTCTACTTAAATTGACATTCTCGTGGTAGTATGTTATTAAGCACAATATAGACTTGAAAATATGCATGCTATTTTCTATTATGTCATAGAATATATTCACTCAAAAATGAGGAATATAGTCTATCATATATTATTAGGGCAAATTTATCACATGTTTATTTAATAATCATCAAGGGACAATGGAGTGGATTCTTGATATTATATAGTAACCTTCACATAATTGAACTACTCGTTTAGAACTTCTCTTCTTGTCACCTATATATTATATATACGTATTTATATTTTATAAAAAAGTTCAAAAATCAACCCAAAATGATTAAAACTCTCCGATTTCATTAAGACAAAGATTCATTATTAGAAATATTTGTGTCCACGGATCGATACTTGGTTTTTACAAATACTATTCTACATATACTATAGGTTCACTTGCCTATTTTGTGTGTGTTTAGTTTGAGTAGAAATTACTTTTATAAAATTAAAACGCGATCTTGTGCAAAGCTAAATCTCCAATCCATTAATATACTTTTACGCACTGCACACACACAATGTTTTTTTTTTGTTTCATGATATAAGTTAGAAATATGTGGTATATGTAAGTTAGAAATATGTTTTTAATTGTTATTCTTATTTTTTTATCTTTATATGTTGGATTCTTTTAATTAAAACAACAATGTGATACCTTATATTAATAATGCTAGATTATCCGACGTTTACAATTCATTAAAATGTAATATATATATATATATATATATATATATATATATATATCCTAAGTTCTATATATTTCAACCTGTGTGTAACAAGAGATTGGACCTAGTTAAGTTAATAAGTTACATATTCCCAACTTTTAAAAACCCCTTTATTTTGCCTTCTCCATAAGTTAAAATCCTTATGGTTTGCCGAACACCTTATTAACTTTTCAAAAATTTTATAAGTTATAAGCTGATGAAAATAAGAAAAAATCCAAATACCCCCTTAGTTGAACGGTGATGTTGAATGATGAGGAAAAACCTAACGTGACGTAGACATGGTGAATAAGGAGAATGGTCTTGAGGGATCCATACCCTTAATCTATGTGACACATATCTAGGGATGGCAGTGAACCCGAACCGGATGAGAATACCCGAAACCTGACATAATTGGGACGGATAAGGCCCCATCTCATTAGGGTTTGGATTAGTTTTGAAATTTTTACTGGGTTTGAAACGGTGCTGGGATTTCTAATATACCCGATTACCCGACCCAATTACCCGATAATATGGACCCAATTATCCAATTATATACCCGAATACCCTATATATATAATTGTATACGGTTACATAAATAATTTCTTTTTTCATTATAATCATAAAAATAAACAAGTCCATATTTTATACATTAGCATAAAGAAATAGTATTTGTGTTAAATGTTTACGGTGTTGAGTTTGTAGAGTGGTGATGTTAATATAAAAAGCATATTCTATGTATATTGTATTATATTAATAATAATCGATCTATTAAAATAAATTAACGGGTATACCCAAAATCTGTGGGTATGCCCGATACCCGACTGTCATTACCCGATAAATACCCAACGTGTCTGGAATGAGGTTTTATTATCGGGTATGAGTCTAGGAATACTTAGACCCGTCTCAGACCCGATTTATTGCCATCCCTATACAAATCCTAGTGGCTGTTATACAATTTTCTAAGAAATTAATAAAATATTTGCATCATCAATAGTTACAATTTTGTTTGGAAAGTAGTTTTTTAAGGGCATTATTTTCTTTTAACCAAGGGTTAGATTTTGCACTCTCAACTTTAACTATTTAAATATTTAATTTCATTTTTAAACTAACTCTCTCATACATTTAACACATTATATATTTGATCTGGTGTGATTGTGTATATAAACAGTGATTGTTTTTCACACAAGATCGTGTTTAAATTTTTAAAAATGATTTCAACTAAGACGAAACCACACACAAATAGAAAAGTGTACCTATCGTATATGTAGAATAGTATTGGTAAGAACCAAGTATCGATCTACGGACATAGAGCGTTTCTAATAATAAATCTTTGTTATTGAATTAACTGAAACTAATAAAAATTAAAGGTTGTTTTTAAACTAAATCATAGTTAAATTAAAGTAAAGTAAAATAGGTGAACAAGTAGACATATTTTAGAAGAGAAAATCAATATATGAAGGTTATCACATAAATCAAGAACCACTTAACTCTTCTTTGATTATTAATATTACGAATATGTTCTTAACTTGTTTTAAGAATATAAGATAAAATTGTTGAGTCAAGAATTTGACCCAAATGAGGAGATTTGACCTAAACAAAGAATATGGAAGATTTAAATCTTCTCAACCTCCTCAGAAACTGCTAAGTATTGAATCCGAGCACACCTTGGACCTTCGAGTAAGCTTTTACTTAGCCGAGTATGATATTTTGCCTTCCGGGCACGGTTTACTTCAAATAATCTTCTTAAGTGGATATCCGAGCAAGGTATGCTTTTTAATGATTTCCGAGTAAGGTTCATTAATTTGGCATATCCGAGTAAGGTTCACTTTGTCAAGCAGGGTTGTTCTTCAAGACCAAGTATTTTACTCTTCCGAGTAAGGTTTGGTCAACCAAGTCCAAGAAGCCAAGTAATTGGAAGACCGGGCAAGGTATTCTTTAATAAATATGGTCCGAGTATACTTGATGAGTTGATGGAATATCTCTAAGTCATATCGAGTAAGGTTCTGCTCAAGTAAGGTATGTACTCCCGAGTACGCCTTATCAATAAGTTGTTTAACTGACAATGAGCCGAACAGGATCATAGAAGAACAAGGTTGCTCGTAAGGATTTGTCGAGCAAAGTTTGATAAGGCCAAGAAGATTGAAGTCTACTTGGTGAATATTTTACTTGGTAAAATATTCTTTAAGTAAAGTCTACCCGGAAACTGATTCCGAGTACACTTCTATGTTTACCAAGTCTGAAGGAAGGCCGAGTACATTGCGTACCCGGAGACTGAAGTTTAATGAAAAGCCTACCCGGAAGACTTGTTTTACACTTAGTATATTTTTGAATATGTAAATTGAATATGTACTATCGGATAGGGTTTCTAGAAGGAATGACAGCCTGTCTTAGGTTGGCAGGCCTATAAATAGAATAATTAGGGCACGCCACCAAAGAGACGAAAAAAAAAAGGAGACACAGAGCACAATACGGACAAGACCGACACATTAATTGAAAGAATATTGTGTGTGTGACGGCTGTCCTAGGATTCCTTCTAAACCCTAATCGATTATCCTTTTGTATGATTAACTTTATATAAATGGAAATCTTTTGAGTGAATCCTGTGTGTGTCTTCATATTTTGAATACTCATTGCAACCGTATGTTTGTTATTGATTCCGCCTTTAACAAACGGTCATCTTTCTAAATATAGTAACCCGTCATTAACTCTCTTGTCAACACGATTAATTTTGTGTGAGTTATGACATGATTGATTAAGATCCGAGCCGAATCGACCATCATAATCGGGACCTGACAAGTGGTATCAGAGCTTTTTGCTGCTATTTTTAGAAAGATTGTTGCTGATTAAGTTTTGAAGAAGAATGACGTAAGCAGAGCACTGTTCGATTGATTTGTGACGTCAGAAGCTCTGTTCTTCATTTTTCTTCCAGATCTACAAGTTTTAGGTGTTTTCTTTTCCTTATTTCACTTAAAGCTTTGATTTTTATTGTTGAATCTTGTTCTATTCAAATCAGACACCTCAGATCTAAGAATTTATTCTCAGATCTGATCATTTTACTCTATTTTTGATAAGAACTTAACTTTTACTTTAAGAAAATGTCTGGATATGAGGAACAAGAGGTGTCTACTAATAAGATACCTAGATTGTATGGTCAGGAGAACTTTACCAAGTGGAAAGTACTTTTTGAGGCTGCTGTTTGTTATAATGATGTGGATATGTGGAATTCTATCAAGAATGGTCCACAAGCTGCTGTTGAAGAAGGTGCTAATGCAAATGCTATTGCTGCTGGCAGAGAAAGAATGAGAAAAGTTGATGACAGAGCATTGGCTATGCTCAAACTTGGTCTGTCTTGGGAAATCCTCACAAAGGTTGCACATCATCAAAGTGCTAAGGCAATGTATGATGCAATCCTTGAGATGTATGAAGGGAACACTGAATTGAAGAACATTAAGAAGCAAAGACTGAAACAACAGTTAGAAAGATTCAAGTATAGAGATGGTGAAAGGTTGAAGTCAATACTAGAACGTTTTCTAAGTATTGTGAATGAGTTGAGAACAACTGACTATGTAATGACTGACTTTGATTTAAATACAAAGTTGCTCAACTCAATGCCAAAAGAATGGTATACTGCTTGCAAATTCATCCTTCAAAAGAAAAATTTCAATGAATTGAAATTGGATGATGTAGTATGTTTTCTTCAAGCTGCTGAACTTGAAATGATTGAGAATGAAATGATCAAGGAAGATAAACCAAGTTTCAATGTGTCAAATGCTTTAATTGCTCCAATGGGGAATCTTACAACAAAGAATGAACAACAAATTCCCATCATTGAAGAACCAAATGATCACAACAATGAGACTGCTAAGTCATTCATTGGAGGTGGTTCAAGCAGTCAAGGTGGTCAACAGAGGTTTAATGTTCAATTGATTGATGATGATTCAGTCTATGTGGGAAATGGAAATGCCCAAAGTGCTGGTACAGGGCATGTTCAAGGGACTGATGCACAAGCCCTAATGTCTATGTTCACTGAATCCTACAATGCATTTGTGGCCAAAAACTTGATTCACACAAGTGTAGTGCAGGATGATTTGGAACAAATAGATGCTGATAACCTTGAAGACATGGATCTCAAATGGCAAGCTGCAATGTTGGCATTAAGAAGCAAGAGACTGTACAATAGAACTGGTAGATCACTAGTTTCTGGTCCAAATGAGAGAATAGGATTTGATAAGTCCAAGGCTATCTGCTACAACTGTCAACAGCCTGGACACTTTGCAAGAGAGTGCAATATGCCAAGAAACTTTCAAGTCAATCAGTTCCAACAGCCTAGAAACCAACAACAATACCAGCAGAATGTGCATAGAAACAACAACCAGCAGAACTTCAACAATAACCAAGGCTTCAATCCCAACAACAACAACTTCAATCCAAATTTCAACAACCACTATCAGCCTCAGATGAACAACCAGCAGGGTATGAATCAGAATCAAGTATATCAAATGAACAACTATCAGAATCAAGCCGTTCAAAACCCTGCAACTAGCAACATTCCAGCAAACCAAAATCAACCAAGAAATCAAGGCAATGTGGCAGTAACTACTCAACATGAGGAAAGCTTTGACTGGAGTAACCATGAGGAAGATATAGCAGATGATATCAGAAGAGCTAATGTGGCATTCATGGCCATAGACTCTGCATCTTCATCTAAGGTACATTCTGATCCTAATGCTGATTTACCTAAACTTGTCAATGAATTAAAAGAAAAGATTGGTAAGCTGGAAAGTGAGTGTTTTAAGAAGCAAAGCATAATCAATGCTTATGAGGCAAGTGAGATTGTTAGTGAGGAAAGAATGAAAAGTTTGGAAGAGGATTGTATGAATAGCTATAGAGCTCAGACAAGATTCACAACAGAAATTAGTGGGTTGAAGAAGATGGTGATTGATGAAAAGGTGCTGAACACAAAGCTGCAAACTGAAAATGAATTCCTAAAGAACTTAGTTTCAACTGGAAACATTTGTGGAATTCTGAATAAAGTAAAAGAGGATGAAAAATACAAGGCTGTTCCACCACCATTCAACAACAACTTTATGCCTAAAGTTGACAAAGAGAAGAGAAGTGCTTATCTACAACAATTCAAAGATGTGTTTCAAGACAAAGAAGATGTTGCAGATTTGTACAAGAATGTTGAGGTGAGTGAAGATGGTGAATTTGTTATGAAGAAAGAAATGAAAGAGGAAAAGTCAATTGGAGTTCAAGTCTCTGAAGATGACTTTGATTCAGATGAGTTGGATCAAGATGATCTGAGTGATTTGAGTGATCAAATTACTGAAAAAGAAATTCAAGCTGCTGAAAAAGGAAGAAAATATGGAAAGCCTGAATCTGTTGATCAACTTCCAAAGTATCCTCCAGTTACACATAAAATGAAAATAATGAATGAGCAAATGAGAAAAGAACATGTTTCTTTTGACATTGGTGAAAAGAGGAACGTGTGTTACAATGCTGTCAGACCTCCAAGCAAAAAGTTTTTGGAAAAACTAGAAAAGAACAAGAAAAAGAAGGTAAATAAGGAAGAAATGGATATAGAATATTTTACTCCTATTTATCCTATCTTTTCAAGTGTTGAAGACTTTGATGTGGGTGAGGTAGAAACTGTTGAGGAATATGAAAGAAGAAAGTCAAGATATAGAGAGAATGAAGATGATCAACCACTGAATTTGAAAAGGGTTGTCTTTGTTAAAGGGAATGTGGAAAGAAGTGATATCAGAATGGCTGAGTTTGTTCCATTCTCAATTGATTTTGACAATCTGAAAAACAAAAAGACAATTGGTATAAAAGAGCCCAAACCAAGTGAAAGATTCAGGAGACCAAAAGAACATGAGATGTTCAAAAGAAAGGTGTGGTGTAAAAAGTGTGATTAATATGGACACCATACTGATTCATGTAATGAGAGACTCAAGTTTCAGCCATTTCATTTCCCAAATGGAACAAAGTTTGGTCAAGACTTTGTTTTGTACAAAGAGAAGTATGCCATGTATTTGGGAAAGGGAAATGTGAATAGCATAGAGACAAGAGTTGAAGTGAAAGATGAGACAAAGAAAAAGAAGCAAATGACTGAGAATGTGAGAAGAAGTAAATCACCTCAGAAGCAAAAGCAGGTGATAATGGAGAACCAGTCATTAAAATTTACCAAAAATACTCATTCAGTCAAGTCTGATGAGTCACAAGAATCATCAGGCAGTGAGAAATCAAGAAGAAAAACTGTATATCAAAGAAAGAAACAATCTGTACTCATTGGTGATGAAAAGTTCTTGTTAAAACATGGATATGAACCACAAGGTTTCACATGGAAACCTAGAACTGAAGCTAAAGTTGAAGCTGTGACTGATGTAAGAGACTTCTCAGAAACTAAGAACTATGTCTTACAAGAAAAGAGAACTGCCTCAGTTGAGCTTGACAATTCAGCTTCACTTGTCAAGACACCAAGAGAGTGTGGATATGAAACTGACCATTCAGACAACTTGGAGATCACTCATGAAGATCCTGAACCTACTACACTCACTTCCCAAGCTGCCACTAAAATTGACACTGATAAGTTGCAAGTTGACGAAGCTTGCATCTCATCACTGAACTAATCAAATTTCTCTTTGTGCAGGAACAGGCCACTCCATTGAATGATATATGGTATATGGATAGTGGTTGTTCTAGGCACATGACTTGTGACAAAAGGTCACTTGTGAATTATGTAGAGAAATATGAGGGTCCAGTTGCCTTTGGGAGTGATGAAAATGGTGGAAAGATTGTAGGTAAAGGGATATTGACAAATGGGAAGGTGTCTTTTGACAACTTCTTTCATGTTGAGGGACTACAATACAATTTGTTGAGTATATCTCAAATGTGTGATAAGGGTTACAAAGTCAGTTTTGATGATTCTCATTGTTTCATCTTAAAACCTGAATTTGTGATCCCACCTAAAATGATTATGATGATGGCACCCAGAAATGGCAACCTGTATGAATTGAATATGAAAGATGCTATTTCAAGAGGTGGTGCATGTTTTGTTTCCAAAGCCACTGAAAATGAATCTAAATTGTGGCATAGGAAGTTGTGTCATGTGAACTTGAAGAACATGAATAGACTGGTCAAGGGTGAACATGTGATTGGTTTACCTACAAGAGAATTTAAGTTAGATGATTATTGTGACTCATGTCAGAAGGGCAAACAAAACAAGTCTACTCATAAGACAAAGCTCATCAACTCACTTGATCAACCACTTGAGTTACTTCACATGGATCTTTTTGGTCCTGTGAGTGCCAAGTATTGGAAAGAAGAGATACTGTCTGGTGATCATTGATAACTATTCAAGATATACTTGGGTTTATTTCCTAAGTACCAAAGATGAGTCTGCTGAGTTAATCAAGGGTTGTGTTACAATGATTGAAAACAAACTGAATAAGAAAGTAAAGATGATGAGAAGTGACAATGGTACTGAGTTCAAGAATGGAGTTATGGAAGAATTTTGTGCTCTGAAAGGAATATTGCAACAATTTTCAGCTCCAAGAACTCCTGAACAAAATGGTGTTGCAGAAAGGAGAAACAGAACACTAATAGAAGCTGCAAGAACCATGTTGGCTGATGCTAACTTACCTGTCACATTCTGGGCTGAAGCAATCAACACTGCTTGTTATGTTCAGAACAGAGTGTTTGTGAACAAAATGCATGATAAAACTCCTTATGAGATTTTCAACAATAGAAAGCCTTACATCAAGTTTCTCAAGCCCTTTGGCTGCAAATGTTTCTTATTGAACACTAGAGACTATTTGAACAAGTTTCAAACTAAGTCACTAGACTGTTTCTTTGTTGGATATTCTACTCACTCAAAGGCATACAGAGTTTATGTGAAAGATCATATGAGTGTGATAGAGTCATCTGACATTATTTTTAATGAGAATCAATTCAACACAGTCAGTGGTGCAACATGGCTGTTTGATCATGAAAAGTTAATAAAGTCATTCAAGATTTATTCTGAAGACTTTGATGATACATTCTACAAGACCAGTGTACTTGAAGAAAATAAGAAGAAAGACCTGGACTTGGAAGAATTGTGGAAAAAGGTTGCTGGGAAAGAAAAGGAATACACTTTTTTTGAAAGGCTCCTCAAACAATGACATTGAACAAGATCAGGAAATGACAAGTCAAGATAGTCCTTATGTACAAAATGATCATGTTCATAATGGGAGTGACACAGGCAACAAAACAAATGATAAAGAAGCTGCAACAACAGCAAGATTTCAAGACTTATTTCAAAGTTTGAATCTGGGAAACAATGGTGCATCTACTTCAGGACAAACCAATGATGAAGCACCAGAGTTTCATGATGCAGAAGCTGATTTGATCATTGAAGAACCTGAAATCAATGAAACAAATCTTGACACAAATTTGTCTACAAATATGATAATACAAACTCCTACTGTTGAGAAGAATCATCCTGCTGAAAATATCATTGGTGACTTGCATGAAAGAGTAACAAGAAGTCATTCTGAGATAGCAAACATCTGTCTGTACTCTTGCTTTCTATCCCAATTAGAACCAAAGAATATTGCTCAAGCTTTAAAAGACAATAGTTGGGTAGAGGCAATGCAAGAGGAATTGGCCCAGTTTAGAGATTTACATGTATGGGATCTTGTAGACAAGCCACATGACAGATATGCAATTGGAACCAAATGGGTATTCAGAAACAAAAGGGATGAAAGGGGTTTGGTGATTAAGAACAAAGCAAGACTTGTAGCACTGGGATGTCTTCAAAAGGAAGGGATAGACTTTGAGGAAGTGTTTGCACCAGTTGCAAGACTGGAAGCCATAAGGATTTTTCTTGCATATGCTGCCTCAAAGAACATTAAAGTATTCCAGCTTGATGTCAAATCTGCATTCCTTAATGGAAAGATTGATGAAGAAGTGTATGTGGCTCAACCACCAGGTTTTGAGGATCCCATGTATCCAAATAGGGTGTATAAGTTAAACAAAGCCCTTTATGGATTGCATCAGGCTCCTAGAGCATGGTATGATGAGTTATCAACTCATTTACTTGAAAATGGCTTCACAAGGGGAGCCATTGACAAGACACTCTTCTACAAAAGACAAGGGTCAGATTTGCTGCTTGTACAAGTCTATGTTGATGATATCATCTTTGGATCTACAAAGGAAAATATGTGTTTAGAGTTTGAAGAGGTGATGAAGTCCAAGTACAGCATGAGTTCCATGGGTGAAATGAATTTCTTTCTGGGACTACAAGTTCAACAAAAGGATGAAGGAATCTTCATTCACCAAGCTAAGTATGTGCAGGACATTCTGAATAAGTATAACTGTCATGATTACAAGGCTGCCTCAACTCCAATGGACACCAAAGAAAAGATGATAGCTGATGAAAAGGGGGAGTCAGTTGATGAACATGAATACAAAGCCAAGATTGGATCACTGATGTATCTGACTGCAACAAGACCAGATATCATGTTTGCTGTTTGTGTATGTGCTAGGTTCCAATCAAACCCAAAAGTCTCCCACATGAATGCTGTGAAAAGAATATTCAGATATTTAAAGGGAAGTCCAGACTTAGGGATTTGGTATCCAAAGAACCAATCCTTTGATCTGATTGCATATACAGACAGTGATTATGATGGATGCAATATGAGTAGAAAGTCAACATCAGGAGGATGCCAGTTTTTGGGTGAAAGGCTAGTGTCATGGCAATGCAAGAAATAGACCACAGTGTCAATCTCCACTGCAGAAGCTGAATATGTTGCTGCATCTGCCTGCTGTGCACAAGTTCTCTGGATTCAGAATCAGATGCTGGACTATGGTTTGAACTTTCTAAACACCCCTATTCTGATTGATAATACTGCTGCATATTTTACTGTTAAGAATCCTGTGCAACATTCTAAGACTAAGCACATTGAAATCAGACATCACTTCATCAGAGATTGCAGTGAAAAAGGTTTGATTGAAATGCAAAGAGTTGATACAAGTGATAATCTAGCTGACCTATTCACCAAACCACTTGATAGAACTAGGTTCAACTTTCTTTTGAAAGCCCTGGGGATGATCAACTCTGATGAAATCTGATTAAGGATGTGTGCTTGGTTGTGTACCTTTATATGCTACTTGAGTATTTTAGAAGAGGTCACACATGTTGAATATGTTGCTAAATATGTTGCTGAATATGTTGCTAAATAAGTTACTGAGTATGTTATATGCTATGTGACTTAACTATTTCTATGTGTGTCTCTCTGTGATAACTGATTATTTTCTTAGAGATTACACATATTGAATTTGTTTCAACTAAATATTGATTGAGTATATTTTTGAGTATGTCACAAGTTTGATGTTAACTGATAGGTGGTTAAGTAACTATCTGTGCAATTTGTTTGAAATTGATGATAATTCTTGACTATCATGTTAACTGATATGATGTTATGATAAGTAGTTTGATCTGTTAAGGTGAGATTAACTGCTTATATAATGTCATGAGTAATCACATGTTTATGGTTACTTGAATATGTTCTTAATCTGATCTTCTGATGTTGTTAAGATAGAATAGATATTGAATGTGAGTACAGTCTGTTTTTCTTGATGATGAAAGAATGATTAAGATTTGAGTATGTGAAGTAACTGTTTGTGTCAAAATGTGTTTTATGTCAAAATTAAGTGATTCAATGAAATTTATAATGAATTTTGCATAAATACTATATTTTGGTCAAAACATGAGCAAGTTGATTAATGGTGTGGAGATATGATAAGATTATTCAGTTCAAGCTTTTAAGAAGCTTAAAAGAAGGATTTTTATAGGGAAAGATCTAAAATAGTTGTTCTTGCTGAAAACTATGTCATTTGCCCAGTTGGAAGGACATGCACTTGTGTATGTTTGGTCCTTAAATCTCTTAGATTCAAAGGTTAGCCATTGACCTGAAAACTGAATGCATTTGGGGCAATTATGACTTGTTTCTTATTCCTTCACTTAAAACTATGTCAATAGCTCTGACTTTGAAAGGACATATATTCACATGTATGTTTGGTCCTGTTGACCACTTTTGGTCAAACATGATAGCCATTAACCTGACAATGAAGAGATATTGGGGTGATTGAATATTAAACTGTAATTACTGGGAAATGATAGTACATTGACTACTTAGCTGATCATATGGAAGTAATAGGCTAAAAAGACCTTAGTATAGTCATTAACTTGTATGGTTGCTTTCCCATGATGATGTAAAATCTAAGGTGATATAAACTTAATGAATATGCTTATCTTTATGTGGAGATGCATAGTTGTTTTGCATGTCTCTAGATAGATCTCTCTGAATGATATGGCAGAAAAGTGATTACCCAGTCATACACGAGCCTGTTGTTATTTGGTCAACCAAAATGAAACATTTTTTAAATATGACAAAGAACATGCTTTTAGAAAATTTGAAAAAATATCAAAAACAAGGGGAAGAATGGATAAATCAACCAAAAGTTGATAAATGTTTTAAATATTTTATCAAACAAGAGGGTTACAACAAGAACTACAAAGATGTTGACAAAAACTGTCTCATCTTGAATGAAAGGCATGTTGCTAACTGTAAGTCCAATGTTCAACCTCTATACATGTTTGAATATCAAAAGTTCAAAAATACAATAAGTTCTGTCATACAAAAACTATTTTTGATCAAATACAGAGGTTGGAGTCAAATTGGGGTGATCTGGGGAAAGCCAAATAAGCTTTGAGAAGAGATATGAGACATCAGAGCACAGTGTTGACCATTAATGCATTATGCTTTAATTGAACCTTAATAATATCACCAAAGAGATGAAAATCATGCTAAGTTTATACCTGCTGTTAACCTATCTAAGTTGTCATAATAATGCTGAGAGTGAAGTATTGAGAAAGCTACTTAGTCAATATGATCCCATTCCTGAGATCTTTTCAGTTTATAAAAGAAATTGTTTTGAAGTGAAGTATAACTGAAATTTGATCTCTTAATGCACCATTTGCTCTTAAACTATGTTCTGAAATGATATCTAACTCAGAAATGTCTTTGAAAAGTGGTTTAAGTCAAAAAGTGTTGTATTTTGCCTAAAATAGGTTGATTATGTAAGTTCGAATAAGGTTTGATGATTTATAACCTTCTCGAGCACAAACTGTTTGAATATGTATTTTCGGGTAAGGTTTATCCTTTCCGAGTACAAAGCAGTTGATTATGTCTGAATATGTAAGTTCGAGTAAGGTTTGATAATTATCAACCTTCTCGAGCACAAACTGTTTGAATATGTATTTTCGGGTAAGGTTAATGATTTTTAACCTTTCCGAGTACAAAACAGTTGTCTATGTGTGAATATGTTGTTTCGGGTAAGGTTGATAGCTTTCAATCTTTCCGAGTAAGCTTAGTCATTTCTGACTAACTTTATGATTTTCGAGCATGCTTTGAAGTGTTTACACTTTACGGGTAGAGTACACTGTTGTACTCACTTCCCGAGCAAGCTTGAAGTCTTGAGATGATTATGTGTTGAAATAGCTAACTGTTAACAAGAAACTCTTGTTTCGAGTAAGCTATGCATGTTATATGTTAGCTTCGAGTAAGCTATGCATGTTATATGCTGATTGTGTTTTCAAGCAAACTTTGTGAACTTGAGTAAGTACACCGAGTAAGCTTTGTATGAATATGTTGTTAGGAAAGACTTGTTAATCTTTCCGGGCATGCTTAGATGTTACTGTTTAAGTTTGTCATTCTCGGGTATGGTTTGATATGATAAGTTCCCTCGAGCAAGGGCATACCTGATGATTGAATGTGTTTATCCTAGCAAGCTTAGTGCTAACTTAGGATTTTCAGGCAAGCTCTATGAAATTTTAGATTATGGCACACTTAAATGTTTGTGTTTAATTTCATTTCGAGCATGCTCTGTGATATGTGTGTTTATGATTTCTTTGAAATTTCAAGTGTTTTCGGGCAAACTTCGTTTACCGAGCACACTTTATATTTCGGGTACACTTGTGTTCCTTCAATATACTTGGTAATTTTCAAAACTTAACTTTCCGAGTACACTGTCTGCTAGAATTTGGTTTCGAGCATACTTTGTATTATATGAAAGTTATTCGGGTATACTTTGCATAAGATTGTTGTCCGAGCACACTTTACATTTGAAAGAGTGTTCTAGCACAATCTTCATACAATCATACTTGGATGAATGCAGTGATTGAATATGTGAGTTGGTATGATGAAATTGTTTAGTGATTCATACTTGAATAAATACGTTGTTCGAATATGTTTGTTAAAATGACAAAATGTGATTATGATTTTTAGGGTTCATGCTAGATGAGTTTTAATTTGAATTTGAGAAATCTTTGTAAGGATATTAATTGATTCTTAGTGAGAATGTTTATTTGATAACTATACTTGATTATTTGCCTTGTGATTAATTTTTCAAGAAATCAAGTATTTCGGGTAAGCTTTCTTCATTATGTCTTAACTTTAAATTAATTTACTTGATCGAGCATGGTTTAAATAGAGAAGTATTCGAAAAAACTTTATATTCAAAATGAAAATTTTTCGAGTAAAGTTTGACCGAGTAAGGTTTGTTAGTGGAAATAGACCGAGTAGACTTTGGATAAATTAATTTTTCGAGTAAGGTCTTATGATTTTAAATGAGATTAAATGTTTTTAATATATCAAGTGGATAACGTTACTGGTTGACAGCTAGTAATTCACAAGAAGACAAAAAAATATTTAAAACCCACTTTCAAAATGAATAAAAGAGGGACTTAGGCAAATTTTTTCTACATTATTTCCCTCAATCTCTCTCCTTCCACTGCAAAACCTCTCTTACTAAGAAAAATAACCGACTTATCGAATTCAAGATTAATCCAAACCCTAATTTTTATCAGCCACTAATTCCGCTCGGTAAGCATAAAATTTTATGTTTTCCGATCACGATTAGATTGTAATATGACTTGATTATATATTCGAGTACTAACACTCTGTTTATGTGTTTAGGTTATAAATTTGTCGAAGAACAGGTTCTTGAAGATTTCTTTCTTTCTTCTTCATTTTTATAACTTGAAATTGTCTAAAGTATTAAACTTTATGTCTAATTTCACTTTGAATGTGTTTGTTTATGTATTACAGATATGGCAGATAACGGGCCAAAGTATGTTTTTGAGCCAAAGCACAACATGTGTGCGTTACTACAAGTTACACCAGAAAATGAACCGATGGCTCGTATGATTTTATGGATGGCGCGGTCAAATATCAACTTCGCTCTCACTGAATGCCCAACTATTTACAGAAATCACTCCTTGGATTTCTGGAGATCAGCAGAGCTAGTTGAAGATGGAAATGAAAGACGAATAGAGGCAACCGTGGCCAGACAGGAGATACAGATCACTGAAAGGTTGATCAGAAGATGCTTAAGACTAAATGATGATGATCACAATCACATCAGCTTCGATACAAAGCATCTATTGAAGATTTTCAAAGAAACAATGGGGTATCAAGGAAATGTCCATGAGGGACAGTTTCAGAAGGGTCTGTTTCCGATGTTATACAGATTCCTTATTCATCATATCATTCATGGATTTGCTCCGAGGAAGGGATCATGGACTCTGATGAGTCATGATCTAGCAAATGCCACTGTTGGAACTATCTTTGATCTGCCCTTTAACTTTTCCAAGATGATTTTTGATGGGTTAGTGGGGAATCTAAAGAAACCAGAAAGGAGGAGATTTTTGCAGTACCCAAGATTCTTGCAGATCATATTCAACAGCACATTACAAGATTTACCAACAATTGGAATCACTCATAAACTGCAGGATCCAGATGCTTACAAAAGAATAAAGAATCCTGGTGTATCTAACACTTTTGATGCAAATATTCCATTTGAAATTTTACCTTGGTTATTAAACCATGATCTGGCTGTTATGCCTGTGCCTGAGCTGAGCTCAGAGGAGGAAGAAGGGAGTGATGATGAGAGTGCTGAAGGAGACTCTGATGATGATGTTGATGGAAATGACGGTGGAGATGGAGATGATGGCACCTGAACAGGGGGAGCAAAGAGTAGAAATTGAACAACCAATCCCAACACTACCACACTCACCACCACCAACCTCACCACATCAAACACCACCTCAATCATTTAACTTAGACCAACCTGAAACCTCCACACAACACACACAATCCCCATCCATCACTGAACAACCCACTTATGAACCATTCCCTACAACCCCACCCTCAAGCCAACAAGATAACACACTTCAAAGAAATATTAATCTAATGTTGGAGAATGATGAGTTGAAAAGGCAAGTTGAGGAGGTTAGAAATGAAAATGTTGAGTTGAGTAGAAAGAATGAAGAGCTAACAAATGAAAATGAAATGTTATTAAAAAGGTTAGCTGATGCTGAACTGATGATTCGAACCCTGGTGCAGGAGGTTGAGAAGACCTCAGCTGCCCCAAAACAGGGGGAGAATATGGATCAAAATGATGTGACTGATGCTGAAAGTGCTGAAAAGATTGATGGTTTGAAAATGATTATGAATGATTATGATGTTAGTGATGAGAATGAAGAAGAGGTGTGTGGAGAGGAAACAAATGAAAATGAAAAGTCAAATGATGATGAGAATGTGATTACAGAAGAGTTGACTGATATTGTGGATGATGAGATGACTATAGAGAATGTGAATGAGAATGCTACTACTGAGGAACTGATAAACACTAAACCTGAAGATGATCAAGAAGCTAGTTCCAAGAGGGTAGAGCATGATTCGGAATTAGATCAACTGTTCAAAGAAATTGATGAATATGAAACTAGTGATGAGCAAGAGAATGAAGAGCAGTTGAGAAAAAGAAAAGAAAAAGGTAAAGGGATAGCAACAGAGGATGAGCCTGCTGTATATGTTGAGAAAGATGTATCCTTCGTAGATACTGCTGCTGCTGCTGCTCTTGCTGAGAAAGAAAGACTGATTAAAGAGTCAATGGAAAGGGAAGCAATTGCCCATTCCTTGACAGAAGAAGAGTTAGCACAGCAGGACTTATTGATCAGACAAGCCAACATTGAAAAAGAACCGACTGAAGATGAGGCTGATCAAGAAGTTATTGAGGTATTGATTAAGATGAAAGGGTTGAGGAAGTGGACAACTCCTTGGGGACAGTGGTCAGCATGTTCCAATCCAAAAGTCAAACATCAGAAACTGCTGCTGAACCAACTACTGATATAATTCCTGAAGAAGAAATTGGTGAGTCAATTGCAACTATGGCTGCCAAGAAATGGGTTGAACAAGTAAAAGAAGACATGAAAAAGAACCCTACTGGTAACTGGGGAGAAAGAAGATTTGAAAAGACTTATCAAAGAAGAAAGAGATCTGCTGAGCAGACTAATGATGAACCAATCAGGGCAATTCCCTTGAAAACACTGAAACCAGGAGAAAAATTACCAGGGGTCCCTGATGTTGATGTTCCTGATGTTGATGTTCCTGATGTTAATGTTACTGAACCAGAGCATCCTGCCTCTGATGAACCCAAAATAGATGCCTTGATTGATCTATCAGATGATGAGGAGGATGACTCTGAGGAGTCTGATGAAGAGGGTGATGACAACGCTGATCAAAGAGGTGAAAAAGTTGGTACAAGCTTTACTGCTGAGACCCCTCAAGCTGAAATGACTTATATACAAAGGGGAATCATTGAAATTAATGCAGAGGAAGTCTTAAAGAAGGTTGAGAAGAGAAAGAAAAATACTGAGCATTATAAGAACTATTTGAAAGTTAGAGGTTATCCTGAAGCTGCCCTGGAAGAATACACTATGGACCAAATTCAAGATCTCTACAACAGTGAGAAAGAGATAGTTTCACAAAATTTTGTAAAACAGGATGATAAGGTTGAACTGGAAGAACTAAAGAAGAAATATGATGGTATGTGTGGATATTTGATTGAGAAAGGCATGAAGCCCGAGGTTGTGAGAAATCTGAGCAAAGAGGCAGTATTTG
Source organism: Bidens hawaiensis (assembly GCF_021521415.1). Lineage (NCBI taxonomy): Eukaryota > Viridiplantae > Streptophyta > Magnoliopsida > Asterales > Asteraceae > Bidens > Bidens hawaiensis. The sequence continues at coordinate 126,617 of NW_027491410.1, forward strand.
ACCAGTATTCCAAAAGAAAAGAGAAAGAGTTAAAAAGGGTCTATACTGAGAGCACAATTCAAACTGAACTACCTGATGAGCCTCCAAAGAAGAAAAGAAGAATTCAGACCTTAAGGGAGAAGGAAAAGGAGCAAGTCAAACCTGTTGAAATTCCTATCCCTTAAGATGATGTCAAACCTGAACAAGAAACAGAACCATTTATGCCTTGGGAGAATGAGGAAACGATCAGCATCCTAAGAAACATAATGATAAACAAGAGAGGGATGACTGAAGAAGACTTTAATGTGTTGGAGAAAGAGGACTTGAAGACTCTTTTCTATCTGCAGAAGGATGAGTGGGAAAAAGCATTAAGGGAGGGAGAAAATCCCAGATATTACTCTGATGGCAGATTTGTACCTGCTGGACTAGCAAGAACTCCAGGAATGATCAAAATGTTAATTGAACTGGAGGTAGCAGGACATGACATAGTTGAAATAGCAAATCTTCCTACTGAGATGGTGGAAGCCATATTTGTGAAAACATTCAACTTGGGACCTCAAAAGCCCAAGAAATCAATTCCATTCAGACCTCCAATCCATCAAAGATTATCAAGAGGAAGACGCCAAGGAGGAAGAGGCCAAGGAGGAAGAGGAGAATCAAGCAGCTCAGCACAACAAAGAACAAGACCACAGTCTGATGTGGATCTACCCAGAGAGCTGTACTATGATTCAGTTACTGATTCTCTTAGAGTGATCTTGGAGAGCTGATTTCTAAGGGAGATTGTGGTCAGAAGTGACTTCCTTGAGTATAATGAAGATCAATTAAGAAGGATGGCCACACTGCACTTGTATGACTTCAGAAACAGGGACAGATCAGCAGGAAGACAGATGAATGATTTATCAAAGTACTTACAGGAACAAGCTGCTGATGGATTCAGATTTTTGAAAGAAAAGAGAAGTTGGAGAATGATCCAACTCCACAAGTCAAAAAGGTCAGAGAAAAAGAAGAGAATGGACAGGGCTGAACTGAACTACCAGATAAGAGTCCGAGATCAGAATCCGCTGTCCAACATGGATACTTGTATAAGCTTGGGAAGAAGGATGAGAAGGCCAAACTACACAGTGCAGAAGAACGGTGTCATTACTGAAGTTGAATACAAAGAAGACACTGGTTTCTATGTACTAAGAAACTCTGATGGAAAGGCCTTGGCAACAATTAAGAAGGATGCAGATCTGACATGCTTGCACAATGATGATCTTACTGATATTAGAGACTTGGTGATACCAGAAGGACATACTCACTACCAAGTGCTCAATATCTTCAAAGAAAGAGCAGCATCTGTAATCCAGATGAGAAGACAAGCAGCCTACAATGAAAGGAAAAGAAAAAATAGATAGAACAGGCTTTGCTTTGTAATGTCTTCGGACAAACCTTTTGCTTATATAATGTTTACTTATGTAATTTGATTATGAAATTTGATGTGTATTTTGCTAAGTGTAAGTAACCATAGAGTGTTTTGGGTCAGCTGAGGTGTTCCAATCTAGGGGGAGATTGTTGAGTCAAGAATTTGACCCAAATGAGGAGATTTGACCTAAACGAAGAATATGGAAGATTGGAATCTTCTCAACCTCCTCAGAAACTGCTAAGTATTGAATCCGAGCACACCTTGGACCTTTGAGTAAGCATTTACTTAGCCGAGTAAGAGATTTTGCCTTCCGGGCACGGTTTACTTCAAATAATCTTCTTAAGTGGATATCCGAGCAAGGTATGCTTTTTAATGATTTCCAAGTAAGGTTCATTAATTTGGCATATCCGAGTAAGGTTCACTTTGTCAAGCATGGTTGTTCTTCAAGACCAAGTATTTTACTCTTCCGAGTAAGGTTTGGTCAACCAAGTCCAAGAAGCCAAGTAATTGGAAGACCGGGCAAGGTATTCTTTAATAAATATGGTCCGAGTATACTTGATGAGTTGATGGAATATCTCTAAGTCATATCGAGTAAGGTTCTGCTCAAGTAAGGTATGTACTCCCGAGTACGCCTTATCAATAAGTTGTTTAACTGACAATGAGCCGAACAGGATCATAGAAGAACAAGGTTTCTCGTAAGGATTTGTCGAGCAAAGTTTGATAAGTCCAAGAAGATTGAAGTCTACTCGGTGAATATTTTACTTGGTAAAATATTCTTTAAGTAAAGTCTACCCAGAAACTGATTCCGAGTACACTTCTATGTTTACCAAGTCTGAAGGAAGGCCGAGTACATTGCATACCCGGAGACTGAAGTTTAATGAAAAGCCTACCCGGAAGACTTGTTTTACACTTAGTATATTTTTGAATATGTAAATTGAATATGTACTATCGGATAGGGTTTCTAGAAGGAATGACAGCCTGTCTTAGGTTGGCAGGCCTATAAATAGAATAATTAGGGCACGCCGCCAAAGAGACGAAAAAAAAGGAGACACAGAGCACAATACGGACAAGACCGACACATTAATTGAAAGAATATTGTGTGTGTGACGGCTGTCCTAGGATTCCTTCTAAACCCTAATCGATTATCCTTTTGTATGATTAACTTTATATAAATGGAAATCTTTTGAATGAATCCTGTGTGTGTCTTCATATTTTGAATACTCATTGCAACCGTATGTTTGTTATTGATTCCGCCTTTAACAAACGGTCATCTTTCTAAATATAGTAACCCGTCATTAACTCTCTTGTCAACACGATTAATTTTGTGTGAGTTATAACATGATTGATTAAGATCCGAGCCGAATCGACCATCATAATCGGGACCTGACAAAAATAACCCCTCATTCCTAAGCGAACTACCCTATTACATAAAAGAAAGTTGAATGCATAACTTCATGTCTATTATGAAAATGTCAATTTAAGTAAACAAGTAGTTTTAGTGAAGTATAAAGATTAGGTTTGACTTCGATTTCTCAAACATCAACGCTAACAACTTTTAAGGAATTATACTTTAGTCACACAACCCCCCTTGGTTGATTTAAGTAGATTATAACATATGATTTCTTTAACTAGCATGACAATCTAATCAATCATACTTAAAAATCTTGTTTTAGAATTACCAAAACTAGAGAAATTGATCATAGCATGTATCTCATCTTCTCAAAGTCCAACACAAGAAAATATGTTTTGGATAAAATATCAAGATTTGTTTTTCCATTTCTAGTCTCCAAGAACATGAGTGAATCATGAATGATTATAACAAATTGTTTTAAAGATATTAATCATCAATATTTAATTAATGGATTATGATGACAAAACATCAAAGGATAAGTACAAAGTAATCATGTACTTCACAAAAACTAAATCACATATTCAATATAAACATCAAATAAAGTTAAGTTTCATCATAGATTTAGATGGTAAATGAAGGTATAGCTCATGGTGAGAATGAAAATGAACATTAAAGAATATGAAGATATCAAACACATATTCTTTAATGGTGGTGGATGATATAATGATAAAGCTGATAATGGATGATGATGAAGGATGCCACAAAGCCTCCATACTCTTCAATGGATCTTCAATTCAAGTGTAAAGTGAGTCTTTTTAAGTTATAAACCCGTCCAAACTCTCTCCAAGCACACCCATTGCAATGAAACAACAATCTATTTATAGGCTGTCTGGGTAGCCTGACACGGCCCCGTGTTAGATGGGCACGACCCCGTGGTGAGCTATCCAGGTGCATTAATTTCTTGTCAGATCGTACATATGATGACTCATCACAGGGGGGGGGGGATGAATGAGACGCGGGGGTGTGTTATGGATGTCAGATTCTTGTATTTTTGACTTTTCTTGGAAATGTGACCACCTCGGATTGGTAAGTGAGGCACGTCCACGTGTTTGACGCCTTACATTTTATCTTTTCTTGGAAATGTGACCACAATGGCGTGGTTTATGAAGCACGGCTTCGTGTTTTCTCCATCATATTTTGTCTTTTCTTGAGAAGGTGTTCATAGGGGTGTGGTTCTTGAACATGGGGGTGTGGTAAGCTGTCTGATACACAATTTCTTTGTAAGTCCCAAGAACGGATATTTCAATGTGATATCACCTAAACTCGTGGTTAGGCGGAATCTAACACGAGTGGATTCAATATAAAGTGAGTAAAACACAATAAGAACACAATGAAGTTGCTTCAAAACACACGTATTTTCACGTTAGGTGTTTAAGCATAATAGGTTACAAAACAACCAATACTTCTCTCTCGTCTCTCTTTCTCACGTCTAGCCACAAGTTAACCAAGTTACAAGGTTTATATAGAGACTACACACAAGCCCAAAACTACCTAAAATCCCACTGATATCCATATGATCTCGGTTCACAATGTAAGCCAAAAACAGAAGTACAAACCATATAAGTAGTAGCCCAACAATCTCCCCCTTGGTTTGTATCTTCAACATCAATCATGCTCAAGTATATTTGCATCCGCTTCTTTGTATGCAGCAGACCACAAACTTGTACGAATGATCGATCCAACCATGCCTGTATACTCCTTAGCAACTGGCTCGTACAACGGCTCAGCCATGATTTGAAAATTACTAAGAGTTTTGATATCCTTCTCCATTCGTTATATTACATAACGAATGGGCTTATATTTTCACTGCCAGGCAGGCATAACTAGTAACTTTACTCTTTCTAAACCCCACCCCCAACATAAACTTAACGAACTAGCCTAGATCACTAACGAATGGGCCCATTCTCTATACAATCCATAGCGAATGGCCATTTTACAATAAATAAACAATCTAGACTATGTATAAATTATTCGAATGCTACGGACAACAATTTCGTGCACTAACAGACCTACTTCGTTACAAACATTAAATAGGCGAAACATATAACGAATGGGCTTATAAACTTAACGAACTAGCCTAGATCACTAACGAATGGGCCCATTCTCTATACAATCCATAGCGAATGGCCATTTTACAATAAATAAACAATCTAGACTATGTATAAATTATTCGAATGCTACGGACAACAATTTCGTGCACTAACAGACCTACTTCGTTACAAACATTAAATAGGCGAAACACCCCTGATTCGTTAACATCCCCTAACGAATCAGGAGGGAATAAGGTTAAGTCCTAGTTCGCTAACATCCCCTAGCGAACTAGACTTTATACATAACGAACTAGATAATAATTAAACTAATTATTACATTAAATATTAAACAAAAATGTTCACGATAATTACAAAGACTCAAGACGCAAAACCGTGCACTAACAGACACCCCCTCGTCTTGAGCTCTTTGTATTTAAGCTACTTGAAGCGCTTGGACCGCCAGTCTCTGCAACTATGATTTCCATTTTCATGACAGAGGCGCACAACGCGTTGGAATTGCATAGCCAGGTCGTAATCTTCATGGCGCTCGATCAGAATCTGCTTCCTGTGTAGCACATCATTGTCTGTTTTAGATAAGTTAACCAACCACATCGGGTCGATTATCTTGATCAGTTCAGTTTCCAGTCCTCGACCAAGAACAATGACGGCCTCGCCCGTACGATTGTCATAGTACCATCGGTTGAAAGAGAGATGCATTTGTTGGGGCATCGTCTTCACCGGCACTCTCTTCATCGTTTTCGGCGGTTTAACTTTAAGCAAAAGTTTCTTCCACCCAGTCTTTGGATTAATCTCATCAATGCGTTTACGTCTCGGGACCTGGGGCTTGAAGAACTTGAACCCATGATTAACTTCGAACAGCAAGTGTTGATGAAACCACTCAGCTGTCCGGATGCCACCCCGATTGATAAATGGACGCCTCGCGAGGGTACGAACATCCCAACGCGGTAGTGTAAGAACATCCATTTTCCTCTCGTAGTACTGGACTCCCTTCTCCCACTTAAGTATACATACCTTAAGCTCGGAGTCGTATAGCCATGAGACGATGTCACCATGAACCTTGGGTACAGTCTTGAAGGTAGTTTCTTGATTCTCTTTGACCCATGCAGCTGCGGTGTCTTTCCGTTCTTGATCAACAAATCGATACGCCTTGATAATCTTACCCGCAACTTTAAATCTGAACCACTTCGCAATATCTTCATCAGTTGGGTCCACAATTGAGTCAAAACGAGTATCCACAACTTTCTTTCCCTTAGACATCTTTTCCAAATCATCCTCAGCTGCTTTAAAAGTTTGTTCATTAAATACCGGAGCACCTTGATCAACGTTCGTGTGTTGATACAAGTCAGGATACTCCTCAGCCATGACGTCTTCCATCTCAACGTCCTTATCTTCGTAAATAAAATCTGTGTTCATTTGACTAGACAGATCGTCCTCAACTCCTTCCTCATTCACCACTTCGACATCAGGTTCTGTTTCTAACACGGTCAACTGTTCGTCATTCAATCTAAGCAGTATGGAAATCTGCTCTCGTGTCAGAGACCTGTCGACAAACTCACCCTCCTCTATCTCATCCTTGTTCACCATGCTTCTAATCACCTCCGATCCATCCATAAATATTACCGTGTTGGCTTCAATCATCTCAATTGGTTTAGCAGCCGAATAATCACGATACACAACAATCTGTTTTTCTGAATCGTCAACAGAACTCGTACCCGCACCAGACGCAGGGTCTTGAGCTTGTTTAGTCTCACCACCAGCACCAGTCTTATCATCATCAGGATCTTCCTCATTATTCTTGATCTTCTTCAAAGCATCATCTTTGCACGTCAATTGAAGAATCAGATCCTCTTGCTCTTTAATCTTCACCCCATGAGACTCAACAATCTCACGTAGGGCCTTTGTTTCCTTTTGACAGAAAGAAACATAACTGACTAGTTTCTTCTGAATCTCCATTAGACGTTCTTGATTTAACCGATCAGCATTCATCTGGTTCTCAAACAAATGGAGAAGATTTAAAAGCATTTCTGTCTGACGATGTGGTGGCATAGCATACAAGGATGGATGAATTGGTTGGATTGGACCTTGAGGCCTTGTAATTCTCATAAATGAGAGATCACTAGGAGGAGGAGGAGGCCTCAAAGGTATGGTTGGAGGAGTTTTAGCCACAGTATCAGTCGGCAAAGGTATTTCAGTTAATGCTGACTGAGGTATCATACCCAACTGCTCGTGTGGTACCAACGTTGTCGTCAAGGTCATTGCTGGAGTGCTAGTTGTAATTGGCACTACCGGGCGTGGAGGCGTTGGTTGACGAGGTGATGGCACACCAATAATGACACAAGCCCCAGTAGACACACGTCTCTTCTTTGATGGCTCACCAGTTGCCACTGCCTTCCCTTTTCTCTTTCTTTCTAATTGAGCAGCAATGGTGGCAGCTAATGCAGCATCAACTGCATCTTGTTGTTCTTTAAGAGCGGCATCACTAGTACCACCTTGTCCACCCTCAGTACCCCATCTCTATCATTCCCATCACCACCATCATTTCCATCATCACCATCGTTCCCACCTTCTCCTTCCTCATGCTCGGAATCTGAATCATCATGAATCCAGCGATCCTCGGAAGGACATACATAATTAGGATCAACGATATGACCAATCATCCGTTTGTCCGCTCGCCTTGCCTTTTGATAGATAGCCATTCTACGTACTGTGTCAGCCGTCATGTGTTCCATATAAAGCTTATCATTCACCAAGGTTTTATCAATTGCTAAATTGGGTATCAAGTCTTGAATAATCAGCTGCAAAAACCGAGGATACATTAACAATTTCTTCTTCTGGTCCGTCTGCTGAACTTGTTCTGTCAAATGATCGAATACAAGTTCAGAGTAGTTGAATGGCTTGTTGAGGATTAAAGCCACAAAGGCTTATTGCAAACTGAGTCGACATTCATCAAAGCCACCCCGACGACCACTCATACAGTGAATAAGAACATTGAGAATATATTTGTATGGTGGGCATAATCCATTCTTTTTCAGCATAGATTTATTAACGTCTCCACCATAACGTACACGGGTAAACAAACCCCTGACCAATTGCCTATCAAATTCACTCGGGTTGTCATCAGTATCAGCAAATCGAAGCACATGACGAATTACTTCAACATTAATTGTAATAGGAGTTTCATTGATCGTGGCTCGAATATGTTTCTCTTCCTCCACATAGGCAGCAGTATCCCAAAATTGCCTGACAATACTCAGATACACCGTAGATCGAGCAGTGATGGCGTAATGTATCACTGATCGTCTTAGAAAGGCCAACATAGCTCCGAATGTAGCTATATCAGCAACGTCTAAGTCAACATAAGCACAGATGTTGTGCTTTTTGTCAGATGGTAATAAAATAACATCAGCATGCTGTTCCTGAGGAGGTTACTCCTGTGGTGGTTGTTCTTGAGGTGGTTGATCTTGTGGAGGTTGTTCTGGTGGTGGCTGTTCGTGTTGCCTTTGATCAGCCATTGGTGGATCTTGATTTACTTGATCAGCCATGTTTACTGTATAAGTAAAAACGAATATGAGAAGACGTAGAATTGTATTCAATATCACAATATGTCATCGTATTTATAAGTGGTGTATCCGTTGTTATAAGGTATATGTATTTAGTTTATTTACGCGTTTAGACGATTGAAATACTTTATATAATTTAAAAATGAATTTTAAAGTTAATTAAATAATTAAAATTGAATGTCATTCGTTAAATATCCCACTGATTAGTTACTATTCAATAACGAATCATGCGATTCGCTATCAGGTAAATAAGCTAACGAAGTAGTCTTAGCGAATTACTTGCAAGATGACGAACTAAAGATCTGGTTCGTTATACTTTTAACGAATCAACATCTGATTCGTGAACTATATTCTTCGCTGAGCTAGTTCGTGTATGTACTTAACGAATTGGACACGAAACAGTTCCAAGTCGTTAAGGAGAACGAATGGTCAATTTATTAGACTTAATCTTTGACTCCTCATAGTCAAGGTCAAAATTGTGATGAACACAGATAGTCAACAACACAAACCAAGCTACAATTAACACATGCGTATCGTCAAACAAACACAGTAGCAGGTCTATGTGACTCGGAATCACTAAACGAAGCTCACGGTGTTAAGATTGAGACTTAACACCGTATTCTAACTCAGAACAAACAATACATTAAACAGAGCCTAAAACACTTAAGCATTCAATTAACCCGGCAAGCAACAATCAATCGTTAATTATCGTCTACCCAGGGTATCGGAATCACATTCCGATCACATTGAATCATAAATAAGCTGATTTAACATGATAAATCATAAATAAATCGGGTTTAGAACTCGGAAAACCTTTAAACCATAAAAGTTCATAAATGGTCTATTAAAGCTCAGTCATTTTTGACGAAAATCATATCGCCGTGACCATCTATACCTGAGAAACACAAAGATATCCTTGAAATATCAAAATCTTGAAGTCGAAATTTCAGAGAAATTTTTGAATAGGGTATCTTTAGTGTGAAGGAAAAGATGAACAGTTAAGGACTGTTCGACTTTTCTGTCTTATATAAGCTAGTACGCTACCCGAGGTACACTTTGTACGAATTACGTAATTTGTTTGAATTTTAAATAACGAATTAGCTAATTCTCTATTCTAATTCGTTACCTTATGGTAGCGAACAAGGCATGATAAGTGTCTTTGATTCGTTAAATATATATAACGAAGATGGGATGATTCGTTACAGAGTGCGGAAGCGAACTAGAAACCAGTTCGCTAAAGAATCACCTAGTTCGTTATCCATAATTAACGAAGTAGAATGTTAACAAATTAAACATTTTATTTAATTTTAAATTAAATAAATAAATGAATTAAATAATACATTAAAGAATTTTAACTTTAAAAGAATTAATGAGAACTTTTTATCCCGAAAATTTTGATACCTTAAAAACGTTTCACTTTTACGAAACATAACTTAAATTATTTAAACAATATATAAAGAAAGAAAGATAAAATATTTTTGGTATTTTGTAAAAAATTTTAAAGAATGTATGTACAAAGATATATCCGAACAAATTAAAAATTTAACAATATTTTTGTGTTTTTCTATGATTTTAACAAAAGCAATACATATTTTTGTGTTTTTGTTGAGTTTGAGCAGATAATCATATTGACGAAATTTCCCTTCCATCACAGTTTTATATTTCAGCGATATTATGACTGGCGTTAAGTCGGTCATTGGTATTGTTGTCCACTTAAATCTAATAACAAATTTTCAAGTGTTTTTGTGATATGATTAATTGGTTCAATTAAAGCACAAAATATCAGAAACTATCAGCCTCTAATCTTGGTTCAAGCTTAATTTGATTTTTGCCAAAACACCCCAACTTGACTTAAACCATTATAGTGTTGATCAAAATTTTTGATACCAATTGAGAAATTTTGAGCAATGCATCAAGTTTCCTTTACTGTGAGTGAGTATGCACGAGTCCATCTGTCGGTTTACATACATTGTATCCCCTGGGGTCCGTTTCTTAATGGTATTAAGACGCACGCAAGGGAGGAACCATATATGACTAACAGCGGATTTTGATCAAGTCAGCAATTTGGATTTGTACGAGGTACAACAGTGATCAAGTTTAATGACTTCGGGTTTGCTCTAAAAGTGAGTGAAATATTCATGCATATGAATACCCAGATGATTAAGCCGCATAAAGACTCACAGTATCCAGAATTCTAACGCTTGTTATTTGCTTTATTATATTTTTGGAGATCAACAACTATAAGGCTTGAGTATGTCTGGTTATTACATTTCTGCCATACTCACCAAGACTTTTGCTAGAGACTAACACCCCTTTCAATTTGGCGTTTCTTTTTGTTTATATCACATACTTTACTCTACTTGGTTGTTTTAAGACCTACTAATGCACCAATGCAATTAAGCACACAGTCTTTTAAGCTTACTTCTTGCTGGACTTGGAGTCAAGATAATCAATGTATTATCATTTTCTCTTTTTGCTTCAAAAACTCAAAATTTTGAGGAGCATAAAACAAAATAAAGATAAATTTAATCGCCCCAGTTAACTTAAGTCTATAAATAAATGGCTGTTCTATCAATTCAACAAGTGAATAATAGGACCAAGACATGCAAGCATGCTTCACAAACTTAAATAACCGACATAATTTTCAGCGAGAAAATAATCTAAAAACGCATAACGAATGCCCCAATTATTTTCCATTATCAGGTAAATGGCTAACCTGAACATTTACAGGTAAATGTCAGGACCAAACATATACACGTACATGTCCATCAAATGTAGATAATTGACATAATTTTCAGCAAAACGCATGCAAAAATCTTTTTGGATTTTCTCTATACATACTTTAAAAACACAATATTTTTATCTTTTTCAATATTATTATAAACAAAATAAACTTCACATTACTTTTGGATTTTCGGATTTTTCTGTACAAACTGAAAAGTACATTCTTTTTGGATTTTCAAATTTTAAAATGTTTTTGGTTTTTCAAGAAATATTTTAAAGGAAAACATTAAAGAAAAGAAATCACAATATTTTTGATTTTTCCGAATTTTCTATTGTTTTTGGATTAAGATTTTTGAAGGTTTTTGGGTTTTATCTATACAAACGAAAAAAAAAACACAATCTTTTTGTATTTTCTAGATTTTCACCCCCTAAAACCAAAATAAATTTTAAAAGAAAAATGACATAAAGTAAAGATAGTCATCCTTGTTTAAGGATATCAGCGAGGGTCTTCAATCCGTTTAAACCAAGCAAAAATTTAAAACGCGTTTTGTCAAAAGCTTTGGTAAACAAATCGGCTTTCTGAAAGTCAGTATGTACTTTCTCAAGGTCAATCAACTTCTTCTCAAAGCAATCTCGTATAAAGTGATATCGAATTTCGATATGTTTTGTTTTCGAATGTTGTACGGGATTCTTTGTGATAGAAATTGCAGCAGAATTATCAATCAGATAGGAGTAGTAAGAAACTTCAAACCGTAGTCGCGAAGATGTTGTTGTATCCACAAAACCTGGGAACAACAACTCGAGGCTGCAACATACTCAGCTTCGGCGGTTGAAGTGGAGACCGTTGTCTGCTTCTTACACTGCCAGGAAACAAGCCGGTTTCCTAAAAATTGACATCCTGCAGTCGTTGATTTGAAGTTGATCTTGCAATATCCATAGTCCGTGTCTGAATAAGCAGTAAGATCAAAAGTATCATCCTTGGGGTACCACAACCCGATGTCTGAATTTCCCCTCAAATACCGAAGAATTCTCTTGACTGCATCTAGGTGAGTCACTCGTGGACTTGCTTGATACCTAGCACAAAGACAAACAGCAAACATAATATTAGGGCGAGAAGCCGTTAGATACATTAAAGAACCGATCATGGCACGATAGAGGGTAGGATCAACGGTATCCTCCAATTCATCCGGTGATAAATTGTGACCCACGGGGAGAGGAGTAGAAGGGATTTTTCCGGCAGAAATCTTGAATCGGCTCAAGACATCGTTCACATACTTAGTCTGGTGAATGAAGATTCCGTTAGCAGACTGGTGAACCTGCAGCCCTAAAAAGAAATTCATCTCTCCCATCGAAATCATCTCGAACTTTGTTTGCATGGACTTCTCGAACTCCTTACACAATGTGTCGTTTGTAGACCCAAAAATAATATCATCAACATAAATCTGGACTAGGAGAAGATCATCACCAACAGTTTTATGAAATAAAGTGCAGTCGACAGTCCCGCTTTTGAAGCCAGTATCAGTCAGATGGTCGGCGAGCGTGCCATACCAAGCTCTCGGGCTTGATGTAGACCATACAGGGCCTTGTTTAATCGGTAAACACGGTCCGGATACTCAGGATCTTCAAAACCAGGTGGTTGTTGGAAAAACACCTCTTCGTGTAGTTCACCATTGAGAAAAGCACTTTTAACATCCATTTGGTAGACCTTGATATTCTTATAAGCAACATATGCCAGGAAGATTCGAATCGACTCTAATCTTGCAACTAGAGCATATACCTCTGTGTAATCAATACCCTCTTGCTGATGAAACCCTTGCACCACTAGACGTGCCTTGTTTCTGACAATCACACCTCGATCGTCTTTCTTACACTTAAATACCCACTTAGTCGGAATTTCTTTCTTGACTCTAGTAGGCTTGTCTATTAAATCCCAAACACCCAATCATGAAAATTGCTGTAAATCTTCCTGCATAGCTTCTACCCAAGAAGGATCTTCAAGAGCCTTACGAGCTGTCGTTGGCTCAACTTAAGATAGAAAGCAAGTGAATTTAGCAAGATTTATAATTCCCGATGAATGTAAATCAGTGTAAGCACACAATATGTTATTATCACTTGACGAAGCAACTTGATGACGTGTACGAACTCCCACATCAAGTTCTCCAATGATGTTTTTCTGTGGATGATATTCATGAATCCGAAGAGTGGGATTCTCAGGAACCACAACATTATAAAATAAGTTAGTGTAATATTCACCAAGTTTAGGAGATGAAACATTATCACTGTCAAGGTTAATAACTTGATCTTCAGCTTGATCATCATCAGAATAAGTGGAAACATTATCGATAGCCACTGGAGAAGCAACTTGAGGTTCCTCAGTTGGAGCATCAGGTTGAGCTGCAACGTCATTAGAACTTGAAAATCGTGGAATTGCCAAATGATCTTCAAAGTATGCTCGAACCAGGTCTTCATCAATGTGTTCAGCTGATGGAGTAAATGAATTAAATAAACTATCGTAGTCAAACATCCAATCAGGACCTTTTCCTTGAGGAGGAGTTGTGTAATTTTGACAATCCACGTGGTACCATTCTTCAACACAACCTGATGTAAAATTAAATACCCTTTTCTTTGGAGTGCATATCCCAAGAAATACCCTTCGATACCTTTTTCTTCAAATTTACCCACATCCTTCTTCAACATCGTACATGGACACCCAAAAGGTTCCAGGTACTTTAAATTAGGTTTTCGATTATTCAATAACTCATAGCTTGTCTTTTAGAGTCTTTTAACTGGTAGAACCCGATTAAGAGTATAGCAGGCTGTATTCACCGCCTCATTCCAAAATTGGACGGGAAGTTTAGAATCAGCGAGCATTGTACGTGCAGCTTCAATCAAGGTTCGATTCTTTCATTCGGCAACACCATTTTGTTGAGGTACATAAGGTGCACTGTATTCTCGATGAATTCCTTTGTGAGTACAAAATAAATCCAATACAGTGTTTTTGAATTCTGTACCATTATCACTTCGGATTCTCCTCACCTTTTGTTTGTACAGTGATTCGATCTTGGTGATAAGGTTTTGTACCAAAACCGGTGTTTGATCTTTCGAACTCATAAATAACACCCATGAGTATCTCGAATAATCATCAGTCACCACAAGACAATACCAATCCCCAGAAATACTCGCACGATTCATAGGACCAAATAAATCCATATGAAGTCGTTCAAGAGGAGTATTAATGGAATTCAATAATTTAGAAGGATGTGTCTTCTTCTTCTTCTGCTTGCCCTTTTTGCATGCAACGCAATGATCGGATAATTTTTTAAAATTCTTCAACGAGACACCTTCCACTAAATCATTAGCCATCAAATAATTCATCTTTCTAACATGTATGTGACCCATTCTACGATGCCATAGAATCGAGTCTTTCTCGGTTGCCTTCGAGACAAAACATGTTTCGATCGATGTGGATATCTTAGAACTCATGTTCAAGACATAAATATCATTCGATCGTGGTGACCGCATGACAACCATGTCCTCGGGAATAACATAACCCGGTTTCAAGATAAGACATTCTTTGTCAGTAAATATCATCGTGTACTTTTTATCACAAATCTGCGATACACTTAATAAGTTATGATCCACTTTATCACAATAATTTACTTTCTCAAACGTGATGTGACCATTTGAAACTTCACCCTCTTGTGTGATCATGCCCCTAGAATTCCCAGCAAATGCCACATAACCCCCTTGAATATTCCTCACGTTGGTTAATAGGTCAAGATACCCAGTGATATGACGAGAACATCCACTATCCATTATCCAGTTTTCACCAGACACTATCCTGGATGTACCCTACACACAAAATAAAGATGATTAGTTCAAAAAGGCAGTCCAGGCCTCAGTCTTGGGCACCTTTTGGTTTTCTCTTTGATCATTAACTTTAACAGAGTTCAAATGTTGTTCAGCCACTTGTAAGGCCCCGAACCCGGTGACCCTACTTTAGCGTCGGATTTACTCATAAACACAGTTCTTCAAATCAGTGTTTATTAAAACTTTTCGCGGAATATAAAACATCAGTCATTTGTTACAAAACATTAAATCTTTTCTTTGATACCATAACACAAATCTTTATATTCAAAACATCTTTACTTCTTTCTTCAGATGCCAGCCGTTCAATCCATGCCGTGTGTCATCCTCATGCTAACTCTATAATCAGCTCACCTGCTTGCATACTAAAAGTCAGCTACGCTGAGTGAGTTCTAGTTAATCAGGCAACATACAATTTTATTCTCATATATTACTTCCCGTATTCGAAGACACATATTACTACCTTAACCTCGTATAAATATCCATAGGAGGATCATCACGTAATATCTATTAAAAGAACCTTTACCATTACCATACTATATAGAATTTCCATAGGAGGAACACTCTGTATACTTTCCATAGAAGGAACACTTTACTATCCATAGAAGGAACCCTATACTTTCCATAGAAAGAACCCTATACTTTCCATAAAAGGAACACTATACTTTCCATAGAAGGAACACTATACTTTCCATAGAAGGAACACTATACTTTCCATAAAAGGAACACTATACTTTCCATAAAAGGAACATTATACTTTCCATAAAAGGAACATTATACTTTCCATAAAAGGGACACTATACCTTCCATAAAAGGAACACTATACCTTCCATAAAAGGAACACTGTACTTTATTATTTAATATCCATGTAAGGAGCTAGTCACTTCCCTTGACGATACGTGCAATATCCGAAGATCGTTCACGTACCGTCAAGCAATCAATCGTATCGATCACATATACCATACACGGCATACACATAAAATTATATCCTTTCGTTCATACTTTCTTACTTTCTTTTGTATTATCTTACTTTCATATCTTACGTTATAAAGAGCATTACGCCCTACATTCCTCGAGTATTACTAGGGCTCGGAACCCTCTTCGTAACCATACAACCATACGTTATCATTTCTTTCTTCTATTATCTCTATCAAGTTCATACACATAAACATACATAACATACTTACCTTATACATAGCGTTACAACCTGACAGTACGTGCAATATCCGAAGATCGTTCACGTACCGTCAAGCAATCATTCATACATTTCACATTATCCACATAAGGCATACACTTATCTCTTAGGATAAGTGTATTAACAAACATATTGAGTATGCACACAGCCCCGAAAACGTAACACATAAATGGGGCTAGAAACTCACCTGGACTCTGCTTCTTCCTCTGGTAGCTGTAAATCCCTTCTTAACTGAGCTCGGCTAACTGTACAAGTTACACGTATCAATACTCGCCTGACCTAATCTGGTGGCCTAGTATTAGCTTACTTTAACTTATCGCTTTATAATTTATTTTCTAAACGAACTTGGCTTCAGGCGAAGTTAAACCTAGGGCGAACTTGGCTTCAGGCGAAGTTAAACCTTAGGCGAACTTGGCTTCAGGCGAAGTTAAACCTTAGGCGAACTTGGCTTCAGGCGAAGTTAAACCTTAGGCGAACTTGGCTTCAGGCGAAGTTAAACCTTAGGCGAACTTGGCTTCAGGCGAAGTTATCCTTAGGCGAAGTTACGCTTGAAGGCGAAGTTACGCTTGAAGGCGAAGTTCATCAGGCGAACTTAATCTTGCAGGCGAAGTTATCGCGCTGCAGATCTGTTTGCCCATAACTCCTTCGTTTCTTAGCCAAATAACTCGATTTTGGTACCCACGGAATCGTATGATCGGCGCCTACAAATCCCAACCATCAAATCGGCCTAAAATCGACGTTTTAGGGGTCCGATTTGGGCAGTTTGGGTTTCGGGTCCGGTTAACCCATCCAATCCTAACCATTTTCAGTAATATTAGCTTTGTTGGATTTGTTCTTACCTTACCAACTCAGATCTATCAACAAAATCTCGGGTCTCGGCTTCGAATCTTGATCGGTTAGAATGTGTGTGTTTTGAGTGTGTGAAGAAATAGATGTAAATGAAAGATATTTTGGGTTTAGGGGATATTTATATCCCTGGAATCCCATTCTCATTTAACCCATCTCAATTAATCCAAATCCATAACCAACGTCCATTACCCGACACTAGCCCGACCCATACCAACTCCTATTCTTTTATTTATTTCCTGATAACCCGAGTAAACTTTCTCCCTAATATTAAGTAATATAATTAATATTACTTTGAAATTTCGGGATGTTACAAGTCTTCCCTCCTTAAAGAGGTTTCGTCCCCGAAACCTAACTTATTTCCTATAAAAGGAAAGTTTCTTATATTTACACGTTTTATTGAATCGCCTTCGTTTTCTGAGTTACCCTTCTTACTTCCGACTTTGCAGTCATCGAATGGTGGTCATGTGTATTAGCTATTTAAGGTAGCTTTTCCATGAAGCCTTCGATGTACCAAGTCTCATTTCAATCTTCAAGAGGCTTTGTCTTATATCATATTAAATGCTAAAGCCTAAGTCGACACTCTATCACAACCCAACAATTTATCATGACTAACATGCATTCAGACAATTCGTACCATAATTAATAAACACCAGTCAAGACTTCAACATAAAACAACACGCATCGAGTCATTAATAAGTTACACATAGATTTAATACTTATGGCTAGCATCTAGCCTTCTTGAATGTCTTCTCTAGGCATACGGAGGAATCTGTTAAACCTCAAGCACTCTTCTCTCCATCATGTCCTCCCTTTGGCTTCTTACAATCCCTTGCTAGGTGCCCACATCCTCCACAGTTGTGACACCTATGGTAATCATCACATTCCCAAGAGGAATGTCCTGCTCTTCCACACCTGTAGCAAACACCTAATCCCTTTCTGCACTCTCCGGGGTGTCTCTTCCCACATTTTTCACAAGCAGTGAACCCCTCTTGCCTTGCCTTCTTTTTGCGTGGATCCACCTCATTGGCTTCCTCTGGTTCTGGGGTTGGGTTCTTTTTCTTCGGTTCCATCTTCTCCCCTTCACAGTTGGCAAGGTCCTCATAAATCATCTCGGCCAATTCCATGGCCGAGTCAAATGTTGCGGGCTTACTAGACTTAACCAAAGTGCGAACATTCCAAGGAAGTCCCCTTACGTAACACTTGACCCTTTTAGCTTCGGTGTTTACCATGTCAGGTACCAACCTAGACATGCGGTTGAATTCAGTAGTATACTCCCGTTGTGTCATCTCTCCCGCTTTCAAATTCAGAAACTTCATCTCCACTCTTTCAACTTCTGTATCAGCGCAGAACCTCTTCATCACCATGTCCTTTAGGTCATTCCAACTCATCGCCTTGATCTCTTCACGAGTCTTCCTCTGCTCCACACTCTCCCACCAATACATAGCCTCATCTTCAAAAGATTGAGTGGCATAACCGACAGCGTGGTCAGGACGGCACTCGCTAATGCGGATAACCTTATCCATGGCGGTTATCCACTGAAGAGTAGCGATTGCGTCTCCTAAACCAGTCAGCTTAGGCGGGTCACAACCTTTGAAGGACTTATAGTTGCAACCGCCTCGGCCCCTCTTCCTATCATCATCTTTCACAGACCTTACCTCACTTGAGTCACCCCTTTCCCTCTCGTCATCCTTTCTATTATTACCATCTGCCCCTTCAACAGTTCGTTCACGGCTTCCAGCAGATCCTTCGGGATTCAGGTTCTTCACCGCAACAACTACAGCTTGAACAATGGCTGCTTGAACTGCAGGGCTAAGTTGAACTTCTTCGTTGTTGTTCTGGTCTCCTCCAGCGGCGCTCCCTTCATCTTCGGTGTGGGATGCTTCTTCTACCGAGGGTTGCCAGACAAGACGAGGCCTGCCACGACGTCCAGCGCGACCCCCAGTTCCCACAAATTCTCCAGCTCCAGCCATCAGTATTCTTAAAGGGACAACACAAACATCATCACTCAAGGAACTATTTAGTACAAGGATAGCAAGGCTAACAGATAATAACAGTGGCCAGCTGTGACTAGCTGATCACGTTGCTTTCCGTGTCCTATTCGCTTCCCTTTATGAGTCTATTTGTGCTGGTTCTACTTAAGCAGTTAGTCACATCAAACAATCAATTACTTCTATCCTTATCGTTCACATATCTTTCCTTTCTCCTTAACATATATCATTTAATCCTACACTTTACCTTTACTGATCTTACTTGAGCGACACATGGCATTCTTAGACTGGCATCTTCTTTTCTTTCTTACTTAAATCCCATTCTCTGTTCGAGTCTAAGCATGTAGGATGCTTAAATCTCTCGAACTTATGCTCTGATACCAACTTGTAAGGCCCCGAACCCGGTGACCCTACTTTAGCGTCGGATTTACTCATAAACACAGTTCTTCAAATCAGAGTTTATTAAAACTTTTCGCGGAATATAAAACATCAGTCATTTGTTACAAAACATTAAATCTTTTCTTTGATACCATAACACAAATCTTTATATTCAAAACATCTTTACTTCTTTCTTCAGATGCCAGCCGTTCAATCCATGCCGTGTGTCATCCTCATGCTAACTCTATAATCAGCTCACCTGCGTGCATACTAAAAGTCAGCTACGCTGAGTGAGTTCTAGTTAATCAGGCAACATACAATTTTATTCTCATATATTACTTCCCGTATCCGAAGACACATATTACTACCTTAACCTCGTATAAATATCCATAGGAGGATCATCACGTAATATCTATTAAAAGAACCTTTACCATTACCATACTATATAGAATTTCCATAGGAGGAACACTCTGTATACTTTCCATAGAAGGAACACTTTACTATCCATAGAAGGAACCCTATACTTTCCATAGAAAGAACCCTATACTTTCCATAAAAGGAACACTATACTTTCCATAGAAGGAACACTATACTTTCCATAGAAGGAACACTATACTTTCCATAAAAGGAACACTATACTTTCCATAAAAGGAACATTATACTTTCCATAAAAGGAACATTATACTTTCCATAAAAGGGACACTATACCTTCCATAAAAGGAACACTATACCTTCCATAAAAGGAACACTGTACTTTATTATTTAATATCCATGTAAGGAGCTAGTCACTTCCCTTGACGATACGTGCAATATCCGAAGATCGTTCACGTACCGTCAAGCAATCAATCGTATCGATCACATATACCATACACGGCATACACATAAAATTATATCCTTTCGTTCATACTTTCTTACTTTCTTTTGTATTATCTTACTTTCATATCTTACGTTATAAAGAGCATTACGCCCTACATTCCTCGAGTATTACTAGGGCTCGGAACCCTCTTCGTAACCATACAACCATACGTTATCATTTCTTTCTTCTATTATCTCTATCAAGTTCATACACATAAACATACATAACATACTTACCTTATACATAGCGTTACAACCTGACAGTACGTGCAATATCCGAAGATCGTTCACGTACCGTCAAGCAATCATTCATACATTTCACATTATCCACATAAGGCATACACTTATCTCTTAGGATAAGTGTATTAACAAACATATTGAGTATGCACACAGCCCCGAAAACGTAACACATAAATGGGGCTAGAAACTCACCTGGACTCTGCTTCTTCCTCTGGTAGCTGTAAATCCCTTCTTAACTGAGCTCGGCTAACTGTACAAGTTACACGTATCAATACTCGCCTGACCTAATCTGGTGGCCTAGTATTAGCTTACTTTAACTTATCGCTTTATAATTTATTTTCTAAACGAACTTGGCTTCAGGCGAAGTTAAACCTAGGGCGAACTTGGCTTCAGGCGAAGTTAAACCTTAGGCGAACTTGGCTTCAGGCGAAGTTAAACCTTAGGCGAACTTGGCTTCAGGCGAAGTTAAACCTTAGGCGAACTTGGCTTCAGGCGAAGTTAAACCTTAGGCGAACTTGGCTTCAGGCGAAGTTAAACCTTAGGCGAACTTGGCTTCAGGCGAAGTTATCCTTAGGCGAACTTGGCTTCAGGCGAAGTTATCCTTAGGCGAACTTGGCCGTAGGCGAAGTTATCCTTAGGCGAAGTTACGCTTGAAGGCGAAGTTCATCAGGCGAACTTAATCTTGCAGGCGAAGTTATCGCGCTGCAGATCTGTTTGCCCATAACTCCTTCGTTTCTTAGCCAAATAACTCGATTTTGGTACCCACGGAATCGTATGATCGGCGCCTACAAATCCCAACCATCAAATCGGCCTAAAATCGACGTTTTAGGGGTCCGATTTGGGCAGTTTGGGTTTCGGGTCCGGTTAACCCATCCAATCCTAACCATTTTCAGTAATATTAGCTTTGTTGGATTTGTTCTTACCTTACCAACTCAGATCTATCAACAAAATCTCGGGTCTCGGCTTCGAATCTTGATCGGTTAGAATGTGTGTGTTTTGAGTGTGTGAAGAAATAGATGTAAATGAAAGATATTTTGGGTTTAGGGGATATTTATATCCCTGGAATCCCATTCTCATTTAACCCATCTCAATTAATCCAAATCCATAACCAACGTCCATTACCCGACACTAGCCCGACCCATACCAACTCCTATTCTTTTATTTATTTCCTGATAACCCGAGTAAACTTTCTCTCTAATATTAAGTAATATAATTAATATTACTTTGAAATTTCGGGATGTTACACCACTTGTGAATAAGTTACCGGCTTCCTAGACTTTCGTCTTAAGTAAGCTGCTTGAACAATGTTTGAATTCGTGTTCCTACAAACTGGCTCATGCGAGACAAACTTTGGTTTAACCTGACCATGTGTCTCATTAACATGAATAACCTTCCGTGGATTCACATTAGAGAACATAATATGACTGTCATCAGCATACGACACAGGTCGTTTTAAAATCTCCTTTACCAATGGAATTGGCTTAGAATTGTCCTTGATAAAAGGATGAAGATTCTGATAGCTCTTCTGATTACAATCCCTCACAACATGACCAAGTTGACCGCAAAGAAAACAGCTTTGCATGTCTACACGATGTTGTTGTGAGGTAGTTGGAATGAATGACGCAGAAGTTTGATGATGACTTACATTATTGGT
This sequence comes from Bidens hawaiensis, assembly GCF_021521415.1. NCBI lineage: Eukaryota > Viridiplantae > Streptophyta > Magnoliopsida > Asterales > Asteraceae > Bidens > Bidens hawaiensis. The sequence goes on from NW_027491410.1 coordinate 148,773, forward strand.
CATACTTTTAGCAAACTCATCAGATAATTCAAATTTCTTTTTCAAGTAAAAATCCAAATTAGAACAATTTGAAAAACTTTTCAATGTGTCTGTCCCAGTTGACTTCACAAAGTTGATTTTCTTAGCTTGTTTTAAATCTTGTTTTGCCTTAGTCAATGGGTCAGATGGAACTGATGTTTTCGCTTGAGCATATCGACGTTCAAGATCTTGAATCTGTGACGTTTCATTGATAAAGACACTCACAATAAGTTCAGGTTTAATGATACTTATTGGAATATCTTTTTCTGTGAACATCGTGTCTATCCCTTTTAATTTAAAAACTCTAACAGGTGAAGGCTTAGAACTAGGAAAAAATCTTTGGTTTATCTGACTTCTTTGCCTTTACCGGTTTAGTTTTTACCGGTTCTTCCTTTTTCATGTGAGACTTGAATGAACCATACACAGCTTCCTCAAATTCTTGAGGTTTGCAAAGAATATGATTTGAACTTGGGATGTTCTTATTCTTGTGTATAATCTTAGGTTCAAACACATCCTCGATAATCACTTTGTCATCATTCTCAACAAAGACCTTTTTACTTTGAACACGAGGTTTTTGAGGAGCAACCTGGGTTTTAACAGTTTCAGTTTTAACTGGTTTTTCTGGTTTAACTGACTTAGGTTTTTCAGAAATCACAGTTTCTTTCTTAATAAAATCCTATTCTTTTCTAGCAAAAGGATTAATTTTGTAATCATTGTGAAATGGTGGTGGAATTTCAACAAAACCAATACCTTTCTTTGAATCCTTTTGTTTACCAGATACTTCAATAATTTCATTCAATAGAAAAGAAGAATTTCTAAACTTTCCTAGTTTGTTCTTAAACTCAAGAACCTCATTCTCAAGCTCGGTTATCTTTGAATGATGTTTCAGAATTTCTTGAAACTTTTGGTCATTAATCGTCATTTTCACAGATAACTCAGCTTTGAGATCGTGGTTACTTGTCGACAATGCTTCAATCTTTTCTCGAGATCTCATTTGAGATTCAAGAGATTGTCCATAAGTATCCTTTAGAGAAGAAATTTCTCTTACCAGATTATCATTTTGACTTTTCAAAGATTCTAACTTAGGTTTGTTAGATTCACAATCAACACATGATACTTTAACAGATGAAGTAGCAGAGATAGAATGACTAACCTCATTGATTTTGGCCATGCAAGCAAATACTGTTGGAGGCTTGTCGCAAGAGTCGTCAGAATCAGATCTAGAATCATTATCAGAAGACATCTCACTCCCACTTGTATCTTGATAAACTTTATGTAATCCAAACATAGCCAGATTTGCTTGAGCATCATTACATAGTAACCGTTGTGACCAGTCATTACCATCTGCTAACATTGCTTGTGTTGTAGAAGAGGATGGTTTCTTTTCAGCATCACTACCTCGTGGTGTAGAAGAATTTTAATGTTGACCACGAGGACCAGTGTATTCTTTCTTTGGTTTGTCACATTCCTTTACGAAATGCCCAAATTCTTGACAGTTATAACAATTTACTTTCAACTTGTCAAAACCCAATTTCTTGTTTAAAGCTGGAAGATCTTTTCCAGTTCTTTGCATGAACCTTTTAACTTTACGGACAATCATGGCCATGTTCCACTTTAAATCCATGATTTCCAAATCATCTGGATCTATCTGATCATAGTCCTCATCAGTTAAATCACTTGTGGCAATCTTACTACTTACCAAGTTTTCATATGATGACATGAAAGCTATCAGAAAAGCAAAGTTTTGCTCAGCTTCTTTCATATTAACACTAGGTGGTGAAGCAAATGGATTCGTAGTAGTTGAACTTCCAGAACCACCAGACAATCTAGAATTACCAGCAGAATAGAAACATACTTTTGGATCATTGAACATAGTTGATTCTTTTTCACTTGCCGCTTGAGTAAGAAAAGCATTGATTGGAGAGATCGTTGAACTAAGAGGCATACTTCCACCATAGAAAGCTGGATCTTGATTTTCCTTAGAAGATTTTTGACACTTAAGATCATATTCTCTAGCTTCGATCTTTTGTAAAAATTCAAGTGCAGTCAAGTCTTCGTTCAAGAAGTAGTCATTCTCTTTCAAGACCATGAGAAATGTTGAATAAGAACTTGGAAGCACACTCTTAATAGTATCAATTTTATCTGTTTCAGAAACTTCCAATTTCATCTTGTCCATTTCAGCAATTAAGTGAATAAACCTTGTAATCATCTCTTCAACCGTTTCTCCCTTCAATAGATTAAAGTTTCGAAACTGAAACTTGAGCATCACTTTTTACTCTCAGCTGTGTTCCCCATACTTCTCATACAGAGATGTTGGAATAGAGAAGCACATCTCTTAATATTACCCACTTGATGAAAGATATTTTCTGGCAATGCCATAGTCAGAGTGGAATAAGCTTTTCTTTCGATTTCCATAGCTTTCTTCTCTTCTTGTGAATATTGAGAAACAGCTTTAGGAACAAAACCAATGGTATCATCACCAATCAACGGTTCCTTATAAACTTCATCGAGACAATATGAGCAATCAGGATGAACAGACCCCAAATGAGCACGAAACCGAGGTTCCCACTTGGCAAAGTCACTAAACTTCATCAATCTTGGACATTTAGAACGTGAATCTATCTCGGTATCAAGTTGCAATATTTGTTGCATCAACATGTTTTGAGAAGCCAATGCATACATACCGGCCATTTTTGACAAATTTTAAAATTCAAAGGTGTCACGAATCAAACAATAAATAAGGTTTAACGAACTGTGAACAGTTGTAGCGAACTGTGAACAGTTGTAGCGATCTGTGAACAGTAAAATAACGAATCAAATCTTAACGAAGTTAGGATTGATCAGACAATGAATCAGAATTGAGTTTAACGAACCAATCAACGAATGACTAGGCGAATCACAAAGAATCAGCTTAGCGAAATGAGATCACGAACCAGTTACAGTTGATAGCGAATCAACTATAACGAATCATGTTGTTACAACCGTCTGTAACAAACCCTAACAACTTATGCCACGTGGCAAAGGTTGTTATGACACAAATCCCAAGGTAAACACGTGTCACACGAATCTGTTAACACGAATCAGATGAGTTAGCAAACCAATTGACGAATCACTTGAATTTTATAACGAATTAACGAAATTAATTAACGAACTAGTGTGACCAAGATGACGAATCACCAAAATGATTATAACGAATCATCGTCATCTTCAAATCTTCAAAGATTATTTCCAGATTTTCTGGAAATGAAGAACATCAAACCCAGAAACTCAAATCCGTAATATGCACTCAAACCCTAACCAAATTTCACAAATAACCTACCAAACGACTCGCAAACTACTCGCGAATCCAAAACACCAAAACTCGTAACCGATTAACCCCTTTCTCGAATCCAATTGTACCAAAACCAACCTCTGTTTCGGCCACAAACCAGAATCAATACCGAATCAATCCAAAACCAAACCAGATCTCAATTCCAATTAACAATTCCTTCCAATACCTTAATCAACCTCAAATTCAATCCATACACACCATAATTCAATCTATTATCCTCAAATTAATTCAAAATCAAGCAAACAAAACCTTAATTATGTATAATTCTAAATATCAGTCTAATAACACTCAAATCAAGCGTAATTGAGCAACTTGGCTCTGATACCACTTGTTGGAACTCGGGAATCAATCTATAACTATAACAGATCTCGGATCTGTGTTAATACGATTAATACCTTAATCAATAGATTTAGCTCATAATTAACTTTGATTCAGTGTTATATGTGTATATATATATATATATATATATATATATATATATATATATATATAATCTATATGTTTATAATAGTAGTTGGTATAATATTAGGTTGAAGATCGAGAGAACGATTTGACAGCAATTCGATAATTAACTCTAAAAAAACTTTAACTTATGAGTGAACAGGGTTCACTATAAATAGAAGACAGGTCTGGTTCGCTAACATCCCTTAGCGAACCAGAACCTACTTCGTTACAAACATTAAATAGGCGAAACACCCCTGATTCGTTAACATCCCCTAACGAATCAGGAGGGAATAAGGTTAAGTCCTAGTTTGCTAACATCCCCTAGCGAACTTGAATTTATACATAACGAACTAGATAATAATTGAACTAATTATTACATTAAATTTTAAACAAAAACGTTCACGATAATTACAAAGACTCAAGACGCAAAACCGTGCACTAACAAGTTTTGATATCCTTCTCACCGAATTTCAACAAGTCATGTAGATGACAAAACGAAAGTGCCCTTTCTTTAAATGAATTATGATAGTAGCAGTTTCACCATCGTACGTCCAAAACTTAGCGCCCCATCAGGAATTCTAGTGGTGAGCGGAATGTGTGTCGCCTTTTTAGTTGCCGGCCACATCACATTAACCATAGTTTTCCCAGTATTTGGATCTCGGACCCTTTGACTTTCTTCAAAGGCTGTGGTCTTATGTGGGAATCCTCGATCAAATTGATTCCTTAGAAAGTTCCAGAAGTCGGTAGCCTTCTTGTCGTTGTTGGGGTTGCGAAAAGGAGCGTTGATCAAGTCACTTACGTCAACTTTTGTCCATTACCCAAAGTCTTTCATCTTCTTGTAGTATTCAGTATTGCCAGACCTCCTTTTCACCCACCACATAGATTTATCTATATCAAATCCCCACGACACGACGCCAGATCAATCACCATACTTGTCAGTGAATGCCTTTTTGAATTCAACAATGAATTTTATCAGGGTGATCGGAAGATTCCACTTTCTTATTTGAATTCTTCATTATCAGAATCTTCTTTTGGATCCTCTCAGCTTGTTCGGCTATCTTTGGAGGAGCAGCAAGATATTGCTCCAGTGGCTCAGAAGCATCAATATTGGAAGTTGGACGCACACTAGAACCACTGCCTTGATTGTCATCAGTTGTTTTCGCACCACAATCATCACCACTCTTAAATTCATCTCCAAACTTCTGAATCAGTTTTTGTTGGAGGTATAAATATAGTGCAGTAAGACCACCCATGTTAGCCTGAAGCTCTTGTATCTTTGTGTCTTTCTCAGTATTACTTGCCTCAAGCTCTTGGATTCGCACATCCTTCACCACCGAGTTTTGTTCAAGTTCAAAGACTCGACGTTGCAAGGATTTCACATCAATTGGTTCAGCCTAAAAAACAATCCCCTTGACCTTGTCTTGTAAATATTTATCTTGCATAGCCAAGATATGAGAAAATTTGTCAGCGGTGCTTGAGCTTTGTTGACCAATCAGTTCAGACGATCTTGATGGTTCGTTGATAGACTGAATATGCCCTTTAAACTCAAATTCATGTGCAAGGTCATCAAATGTATGTTCTTGAGTTCGTTGATTAGCCGTAGACGTACCTTGATCAACTTGAGATTCAACTGTTTTGGCTCCGAATCTTTAGGTTGATTGGTTGGTGTAGTTTCAGTAACCAGCACACCCGGTCTCGGATCTTTCTTTCGCCTTTTTCTTGGAATGAGATCGGTGGCTGGTTCTTCTTCAACATCATCATCGTCGTAGTGACTGATTGCGAGGCTTCAATGCAGTCGACTGGATATTTTCTTTAAATGCCTCAAATTATTTCATTTGATCAGCAGTAGGTACTGATCGTTCTTTCTGGTGTTCAGTCTCCATGTGTTGTGATAGAGAATTATCAGGCTCAGCGTCATCATCAGAAATCATCTCATAAGCAGCTGTGAAACTCTGAGCAGGTGTCACATGTTCATCAACAATTGAGGCACTAGCACAAGCAGTGGTAGCCTCAGTTTAAGCAATTCTTCCAAACTTGACCAATCTATGAAGTCCTTTGTAGACCACTTTAGCCCCCTTTCTTGACTGCTTCATCAATCCAAACATATTTGGACCCATGGCCCTCAGATCGAGCGTCTCTACAGATTTGACGAGGTCAGGATAGTGGGAGTCAAATATCATCTGTAGAAACCTCGGGTACATCAGGAACATCTCCTTCTTCTTGCCCTTGAGGTTTCTTATCATTTCATCGAACACAAACTTGGAATAATTGTAGTTCCTGCCCCATAATCAAAGCAACCACAGTCGACATCTAAATGTGGCTTATTTCATCAGAACCCCCTTTCGTCCTGAGACACACATGAAGAATTCGTGAATCAAGAACCTCCAATATGGATGGAATACCTTCTTGATGGCTGGAGGTTAGGATGCTTCATATCCTATTCTTAAAGTTATTTAAGCAACATCAACCATGGAGTATTTTGTTGGATAATCGGGTTGATAACAGAACAACAAAACCTCACAAATAATAGCCTCTAAGATAATAACAGGCTTCTTCTGGATCTTTGATTCAATTGCCACAGATCCCCCAGCACCTCTCTGATTAATGGAAGCATGATTCCAAAAATCAGTCACCATCTTCTAGCAAATGAAAGGAGTTTCTTGTAAAGTGTGAGAAATCCTGCACGTATTAAGACCCACTATCATTGACTTGAACTCCTCATGGATAAAAGGTGGATCATACAAACATCCATCTATGTTGTGGGTATCAACAAATTTCAGAGGTGCATGATCAGCCATTACTACAACAAACGAGTCAAGTTAATAACATGCTTATTTAACTGGACAATCACTTATTATTTAGAATACATGGATAATTGACATCTTGGTTAAAGAGCAGGGACCAGAAATACAAATATAGATAATGTGAGTCCTTATTTGTAAAGCAATGTCAATTTTAAGTGATTAAAGGCAGTTTTCGATTTAGAAATTGAGTTCTCTATCTAATATAAGAGTTTTCAATCCAAGTGTCAAGTATTCTGCCCAAACTGTTCATAAGGGACCCAATACAGCCGGGAACCAGAGTTGTCACACCCCAACCTACGTCGGAAATGCCGGGGCGTAACTAATTGCCTCAGCTTCCTAGGTACTATCATGAAATTATAAAGCGACAATATCTAATTAATTTATTTATTATCAAACAACATTCATATACAACACAAATAAATAAAATTACAAATACCAAACCAACTATTCTTGTATGTTTTATCCTAAAGTCATCTCTATGTTAGCTTCAGTTCGATAAGCAATCCAAATCTATAAACTGCAAATGCATACAAAATATATGTTTGTCAACAACACATGTTGAGTGAGTTGATCACCAGTTTTGACACAAACAAAAATGGTAATAATATATAATGATATAAGTGAATAAAAATAGGCAAAACTGTTATATGTGAGTATAACCAATTAAACCATAGCACATACATAAACAATCAACCAAAAAGAAAGGGCTAAACCGTTGCCATGCGAATGGGCATTGGTTACCAAAAAATGAGGTGTCGGTGAAACCACTGCCAATGCGATCGGGCTCCGGCCACTACGTTGGTCGTATGATCATACTATAATGAGATTATGTTGAACCTCTCCGAATGCGATTCAAGTAAGCAAATAGCAAGTAACAGACAATCATTCAATTGATACACAACACAAAGATCACAGTTTGCGTTTGAGAAATAATAAGATAAATAATCTGATAAATGGTACGCAAGTGTCCCCAAAACATTTGAAAACAAGTAAAATAGGGGAGTGATTACTCATCTGATCGGATGAATGGATATATAAATGATGATGTGGGAAAGATGAACCCTTCGGGATACACCGACCAGGATTCCTAATTAAATAAAGATAATATGAATTAATTAATAATGGTATAACATACTTTATTGAATTAAGACGTCGATGTGTTTGAGTTATGTATTGTGGTTAGAATGTTTATTAATTGATCGATGAGTTCTATTGTTATTATTAAATCAATATTATTAACCATCATTTAATTAAGGGGATCGTTTGTTTATCATATAGCCGAATTTATTAATACTTACTTTAAATAATTATGAGTTGCGATTTACTATAATAACAAACGTTTAAATATTTAATTACAATAAGTTGGATATTTTAGAATCTTTAACGAAAACCCAACATTGAAAATATAACTTGTACTATATTTATTAATTTAATACTAACGTTAAAATTTATATATACTATACAATATGTATCTTGAAATATTTATTAAAAATCTAATTTTATAAATATAATTAACACGTTTAAAATACGATTGCTATAATTTCACAGAGTGAAACATAAATATAATATTAAAAAGGCAAATTTATAGAGACGTTTGAAAACGAGAAAAACCAATAATGGTGTCGGGTTTAAGGAAATAATGATGATTTATTATTATTAAAAAAATTCCTTATATTACATACACACACACACACACACACACACACACGTAAACAAAGCTTTTAGACAAGAAACAATAAACTCTAAGATGTCGGCTTTAATAAAAATAATGTTTATATAATAATAATAATAATAATTAATATCATATATAAAAGAAACACTTGAAAAATAGAAATAACCAAAAACGTAGCCACTGGGACTCGAACCCAGGTGGCAGCCGGCCCACCTATTTAACGCACCCACACTAGCCAACTGGGCTGGTGTGCCAGATGATTAAATTACAGAAACAATGTTTTATAAACAACAGTTGAATAATCCCCCAAACTAGTTATAAACCCTAGAATCTTGAATCGCTCAATCCGTTCAATATGCATCTGATTAATGTTTGGGCTTATGATCACTGAATAAAAACGAACACAACACACAGTTTAATTACCTTAAACAAGGGTTTGGTGATGATGGGCGGTGAGATACGGCTGACGGCAAAAGATGATGATGAACGAGGTATTTGCCGATCAAGATAATCCAATTCATCCTATAGGTAGGTTCGCGATGATGAGTGGAAGCTGTGGACCAAATTAATTGAATTATAAGGTTTGTTTACTTGTATAACGAGTTAGGGTTAGGGTCGGCTATAATGTTTGACGAACGAACTACCAAACATCAACTAGGAACAAATTAAGGTTCGCTAGGGTTAGGAGATTGTGCCCGACAGTTTAATTGAGTTATTATAGACGATAGCTTGTATAACAAGCCCAAACTAATGTCGGTCAAATCGCAAATGGCAATACGAGTCGTTGTGATCGAGTTAACCTAGTTAGGTTGACGGTTAGGCCGAATTTAGAAGGTAGAAATCAATTATTGATTCAATTTCCATAAACAAACAGTAAATTAAGGTCCAAGACTTCGTGGATTCGTGAATAGGAAGCGGGTTTAGGTTACGGGTCGGATCTGGGTTGCAGGGTATATGGGTTATAATATGAGTTTTACACACTAGTCCCTATAGTTAGAAAGTGGATACAAAAAGGGATAATAGTTTTTGTTTGGGTCAATATTGCCATCCTTTGTAAGTTATTATTATATAGTATATAATAAGTTAAATAACAATATCATAATAGCTAGTAAATTCGATAAATGTGGTAAAAATTTCCCGAACACCGAAATGGGTCGGGTTGTATAGATTTGGAAAACCCGAGTTGTTACAAGAGTTTTCGGTTAACCAAACGGGTTCTCGGTCAGACTTTGACCGAGAACTCTTGGGATGTTGGCTGGTCACAGGGTTCTCTGGTTGACCAAGGGTTTTCGGTCAACCATCCCCAAGAACCCAAGATCCTGAGATCTCAGTAGATTTTGGCCTGAAGACCCTTGGGTTTTGCCTTGAATAACATGTCTTCTTCACTAAAACACCAAAAACACCATTGTTGGTGAAACCTGCAACTTCAAGAAAACGCATAACAAATCAAACACACAACATCCAATCATCACATACATTCATCCTAATCAACTTAGAGGATTTCAGATTCAAAATAATAACACCAATAATGGCTTTAAAACTTCAAAACTACATGTCTGGGCCGAAAACCCTAATGGGCTGAGAACACGAGTATACCTGGGCCAGACCATCACTACAAAACCATTTTCATCACAAATCCATTTATGGGCCACTTTGACTGGGCCGAGAACACGAGTATACCTGGGCCAGACCATCACTACAAAACCATTTTCATCACAAATCCATTTATGGGCCACTTTGACTGGGCCGAGAACCCAGTATTCTCATAGCATATTTTCATAAAGTCAATCATGAGCTTGATCCATGTTTTAAAAACGATCTCTTATAGCATTCGTTTCGACAAGAGTAAGCATGAGGTAAAAATAAATCTAATAAGAAATAATAATAAAAAATGAAAATAAAACAAAAGTAAAAATAAAAATACAAAAAATTTAACCACCGGGTCTTCTTGTAAAATAGCAAATTTTTGGGATCAGATTTCAGTTTCTATAACCAAACAACATTTTAAGAAAAGATCCGGACAAGGAATCATATTTATTAAGATGCTTTCACAATAATTCATTTTCAGCATTATTATGACATAGAGAGATAGGTTGATAGCAGGTATTAAGATACTTAGCATGATTTTCATTGTATCAGTGATACGATAAAGGTTCAATTAGGCATAAAGCTTAGATAGACATCAATTATAGACTTGTGATGCCTTCTATATATTCTCAAAGCGTATTTGGCTTTCCCCAGAGCACCCCAATTTGACTCCAACCCCTTAGCGCTTGATCAAAAGTTTTTCCTTACACAAATAATATTTTTATGCTTCAAGGTTGAACGTTGGACTTACAAGCCATCCGGACTTGCATGCCTTACATTCAGAGTATTAGGACTTATTTGAATGCCCCACCCTTGTAGTTCTAGTTTGACCCTTTAAGCCTTTGAAAAACAAATTTTAATAACACAATATTAAATATATAATAATATTTTTTTTAAATATAACTTAGAAACACAATATTTTCGGTGATCAAGACACTAACGGGCTCGTGTATGACTAGGTAATTACTTTTCTGTCTATCATTCGGAGAGATGTATCTAGAGACATGCGTCAAAATGACTCTCCACAGTAAGTTTAGCAGATTTAGTTTATATCATTTCAACTTTTACGCATCATGAAAAGCTACCATACAAATCAATGACTGTTCAAAAGCCTTTTAAGCCTAGTAACTTTACTACGTTAGGCATACATAAGCAATTTCACTATCATTTTCCAAAGGTTGAATTAATTTTCATTTGAAAATATTATAAGCTTCTAAAAAGCGCTTAACTGAATAATCATATCACTTCCTTTAATGTGTTACTAAGACAACTCAGTCGCCCCAATCACTTTTAGTTTTCAGGTAAATGGCTATCTCGTATGTCTACAGGTAGATATCGGGACCAAACATATATAAAGATACATGTCCCTCGAACTTTAAGTAACTGACATAATTTTAAGCGAAAGAATTTAAACAAAACACACCACAATCGCCCCATTCACTTTCAGTCTTTAGGTGAGTGGCCATCCCGTATTTCTACAAGTAGATAACAGGACCAAACATACACAAGTATGTCCTTCAAACTTAAGTAACCGACATATTTTTAAGAGAAAGTGTAAAAAGTTTTGTTTTTATTTTCTCCTTTTTTTAATTAGATTTTATAAGAACACACGCACACTCTTTTTGAATTTTTTTTAGTTTTCCCCCCTAAATTTGTGCAAAAATTTTAACGAATAAAAAAATTTTATGTACCAATTTAACCTAAGAAAAATCAATTATCGAAATGAAGCATTTTAAGAAACCCTATAAGCACATTAAATCTAGCTATTCCGACCGGTTTTGTGAATAAGTCCGCCACATTATTATCAGCGTTAACTTGCTCAAGATGAATCAATTTACGGTTGTAACAGTCACGAATAAAATGAATTTTGATGTCAATGTGCTTGGTTTTTGAGTGTTGAACATGGTTTTTAACAATAGCATTATTTTCTCCTTTTTTTAATTAGATTTTATAAGAACACACGCACACTCTTTTTGAATTTTTTTAATTTCCCCCCCTAAATTTGTGCAAAAATTTTAACGAATAAAAAAACTTTTATGTACCAATTTAACCTAAGAAAAATCAATTATTGAAATGAAGCATTTTAAGAAACCCTATAAGCACATTAAATCTAGCTGTTCCGACCGGTTTTGTGAATAAGTCCGCCACATTATTATCAGCGTTAACTTTCTCTAGATGAATCAATTTACGGTCGTAACAGTCACGAATAAAATGAATTTTGATGTCAATGTGCTTGGTTTTTGAGTGTTGAACATGGTTTTTAACAATAGCAATAGCAGCATCATTATCTCAAAAGATTGGAGTATCATGAAATTCCATTCCGTAATACAGCAATTGATGTTGCATCTAGATAATCTATGAACAGCAGGTTGACGCAGCAACATACTCAGCTTGAGCAGTCGATGTAGACACCGTTTGTTGTTTCTTGCACTGCCATTAAATAAGTCGATCACCCAAAATTTACATCCATCAGACATAGATTTCTTGTCAATGTCATCTCCACCATAATTGCTATCAGCAAAAGCATATAAATCAATATATGAGTTTTTGGGATACCAAAGATTTAGCTTCGGTTTCCCTTTCAGATATCTAAAATTATGTTTAACAACAATTAAATGAGAAAGTTTAGGATTAGCCTGGAAACGGGCACATTGACTGTGAGATACAGGGCGACTGGCGGTGAGATACATCAGGGATCTGATCATTGACTGATAGTACGTTTGATCTACGGTATTCCCTTAAGGATCAGATGAAAAAAGAGGTCTTTCCGCCATAGGGGTTGCCGCGCTCTTAGAATCTTGAAATTCAAACTTTGCTAGCATGTCTTCGACATATTTTCCCTGATGCGGCAGAATTCCCGTCGAACTCTGACGAACTTGTGGTCCCAGAATACTCGTCATCTCCCCCAACGAGCTCATTTCAAATCTCTTCTTCATAACTTCTTCAAATTCAGAACATAGAGCAGTACTGGTAGAACCGAAAATGATGTCATTTACATAAATCTGAACCAAAATCAGATCTTTCCCAACAATTTTAAGGAACAGAGTCAATCAATGGTTCCTCTCTTGGACCCATGCCCCAGTAGGTGAGCCGTCAAAGTTTCATACCATGCCAGGGCGCTTGGTGAAGATCATAGAGAGCTTTGTTTAGCTTGTAAACGTGAGTAGGATGCTTTGAGTTGCCAAAGCCTGGTTGCTGATCCACTTAAATTTCCTCATTGACTTCTCCATACAAAAACGATGTCTTGACATCCATTTGATAAACCGTGAACCGCATATAGGAAGCATATGGCAGGAAAATCCGAATGGCCTCAAGACGAGCCACAGGAGCATACACTTCAGTGTAGTTTAAACCTTAAACATGACGAAAATCACAAACCACGAGTCGCGCTTTGTTTCGAACAATAACTCCAGTATCATCTTGCTTGTTACGGAAAACCCGTGTTGTATCTAAAGCCTTTTTTCCAACGTGTAACTCGACCAGTCTCCAAACCTTGAGTTTCTCAAACTAATTTAATTCCTCGCGCATGGCATCCACCCAACTTGGTCCTTGTAAAGCCATTTCAACTGACTTAGGTGCAATATGAGAGATGAAACAGGAAAATAAGTAACTGTTGATGTGTCCAGTCTGACTTCTAGTTCACAAGCCTGTTTCAAGAGAACCTATGCCATTATCGATTGGATGATATTGTTGAATTCTTGTCAGAATTGAATGGCCGGAAACAGAACTGGTGGAAGGTAAATTCATTGGATCTTCAAGAATTTCAGAAAGAGGGTTCTTTAATCCGGATGTCGCCGTATTCTGCGAGTATGAAGTACTAGCAATGTATTCATTTGGTATGACATCTGGGAATAGAGTGCTTCCAAAAATTTGACTAATAGCACTCTCCTACTCTATTGATGAAGCGTCGGATGCAGGCTCTGGTGAATGCACAATATCAGTAACACTTTCTTGTTGGCTAGCTGACAATGGCTGAGTAGTATCTAATGATTCCGACGGATCAATACCCAACACAGGAGACATATGAGAGTCAGTAGGAATGTCTTCTTCTTTATCAACAGCAACTGAATTTTCTGTATCAACAACTGGAAACACATGAAATGGCTTAAACAATTCATTATAATCAAATAACCAGTCAGGACCGACACAAGCATCATTCTCATTTTCTTCTAGCCAGCGCATGTCATAAGATTCAACTATCCGCTTCATTGACTTGTTGTAAATTCTGTTGGCAGTACGACCAGCATATCCGATAAAGTCACAATCATAAGTTTTGGCTCCAAACTTTGGAGTCGTTTCGAGATTTAGCAGAGTACACGGACATCCAAAAGCTCAAAAATGTGCAACCGTAGGCTTGTGACCATAAAAAATTTCATAAGGAGTCTTCATATGAGATATGTTGATCAGCACTCGATTTTGAACATTGTAGGTTCCTAGCCGGATCTACACGGAAATATCTCGTTCTACGTAGGTGCGGAATCCCTACGTAAGACGATACGAGCGTAGAAGTGATATACGTTAAACACAAGCAAACACACGTTACAATACGCAAAAGACACATTGTATTGCAACTAATAACACGTGATTTCTCAATCACCAATTACACGTATTGGAATCGTTAATACAAAAGAACCCGTAGCCTAACTTAAATACACTTCGACAACTTCGCCTAACATGCTAGGCGAAGTTGTCACTAACTTCGCTTAAACCACAAGTTCGCTTATGATGGGCGAATTTGTGAAACACATTAACTAACACATAACAAAACCAACTAACACAATTACAGCCACTAGATACTGAACTACTGACATCATGTACCAACAGACCCCCCCTTGGCAGTAGCTTCATATCTCATCTTCAATCACGTGTCTCGTAATCCTAAAACTCTCGTATCTCCCGTCTTCAAGCATGAACGCCTTCTCGTACACAAACTGAAACTACTCTTTGGTATTTCTTGGCTTCTTCTTTCCAAGCAGGAATGTAAAATATCTTTTTCTCGTTCAGCACCTGCAAGTCTGCTTGAGACAAATTCACTAAGTGCATAGGATCATACACTCTCAGCAACTCTTGTTCATCTTCATCCTCCATCACTGCCTCAGCCGTTTCACTATCAATGTACCACCATTTCAGATCCTTTAGCACATCCTTGGGCATTTGTTTCATCGGCACTTCTTTTAAGCACCGGATCGGCTTATACTTCATTATCATCCAAGGCTTGCCATCAGCTCTCATTCCTCTGTCTTTATCCTCAACGAGCTTTCCTTTCTGCGGTTTCAACAGCACGAACTTTTTCTCCTTTATGCTTTCTTTCCAGACTATCTTTCCAATAATCCTAGCCATGTTATCATCACTCCTGTTTATCAACCCCAACTTGGCTAAGTCCTTCACTTCACACTCAGGCAAAGTATTCAACGACCTCAACAGTCTCTTGAAATACTGAACCCCATCATAACGTTTAATCACAAAGAGCCTCAACTGCTCATCATATAACCCGCAAATAATCCCCTTTTTAGATTCATCATACCCTTTGATGTTGTAACTTTTCTTGAACATAGTAGGGACTGCCGGTTTCTTAGTCTTTACGAACCACAAAGCGTAGCCTTCTTTCCATCTTGGCTGCTCTTCCCATTCAGTCTCATCACATTCCGTATCTTGACCCAAATCTGACTTTTCAACTTCGGGAATTTCATGCTCAATGTTATCCTCCACAATCTCTCCTTCTTCAAGCTCACTGTCAATCACAATACCAGCCCCAATCTTCTCAATCTCCTCAAACGGTAACACGTCGTCATCACCTGTAACATCATCATTCAACACCTCCTCAGCATCCACTACCACTACGTCATCACCCCTCGATCCGCCAGTTGCACCAGTTGACTCCCCCTGAGTTGTGGAAGTCCCAAGAGCTTGTTCAGTTCTTGGCAACTCTCCACCTGCATCTTTCGATGCATTGGGATCATCGTCTCGATCGTTTCTCTTCTTCGTCCTCAGCTCGTCACCCTTACAGCTCGTCTCCCCATGAGATGCCAAGAACTCTTTCAAGGCATCAAAAATTTTACCATGCTCAATCAGGAGGGACGACTGAATTTGATTCTCTGCAACGAGGCACTGAATAGCGTGAGTCTGGATCAGATTTACTCTTGACTGTTCTGCCACGACCCTTTCAAGAGCTGCTATTCTTTCCGAGTCGGATAAGGTTGCATCGAAATCAAACCACATATGTGAAATGTCTTGAGCGTACGGAGGAGGGAATCCCAAGGTAACCGGTACATCAGAAACAGATGGAAACGTAACCGCAGGTGGTATCGTAACAGACAACCCTGCAGTGGCAACAACCGTCGACTCAACAAACCTTGCAACGACCTCAAATGGAGTAAGAGTTGGAGGGGGCAAGGACACAATCTCTGTAGCCGGGAGTTGAAATGTAGTGGGTGGTATGCCAAAGGAGGATGAGGTAGTCAACACGGGAACACCCGAGGTGATCGGCCCTGTAACTGTCAATGATGTAGGGACCATAGTCATACCAGACAGTGCGGGTGGAGAAAAACGAACCACCCTCGAGCTCTCACCAGCTCCCGATCCTTCACCCGTTCTTGCCCTTCTTGCTCGACGAACCAACCGTTGTAAATCCTCCTCAAAATCTGATTCACTATCATCTGTGTCTCTCTTTCTCTTTCCGTGAATTCTTTCTTGAGTAATCAGAATCTGTCTTGCTTCAGTCACATCATCATTTGAGGAGTCAGAATCAGTTCTCTCCGTATCAGCCACAGTCGTAGCTGCCATTAACACATCCACACTAGAGACCTGTGCAGTCGAGACCTGTACCTCTTCCTCTGGATCAATACGTTCCATATCGAAAAATCCTTGACCGCCGAAAGCAGCTTCAAGGTCGACGTGTTCCTCCGGTGCCACAACAGGAGCAGCAGGCGGAGATTGCTGTACCTCAGGTGGTGGTTGAGGTGCTCCAGCCTGTTGCGGTGCCGGATCCTGAAACTCGTCCCCACGAGCTGCAACATACTCCGGGTTGATCAAGTACCCAAATAACGGAGTATGTCGAGGACGGAGCTCTGGTTTACTTCCGGCACTTGACGATCTACATTGGGCGAAGATCCTCTTGCTGACACTCTCCACATATCGAATCGGACGGCGCTGAGGTATCGTGGGAGCCACGTGATTCAAGATCATTTGAAGGAATCTTGGATACATCAAGAATCTCTCACGCGCCACCGCTCGTCTTTGACGGTCCATCTCATAGAACACTATCTGACTAAAGCTATAACGCTTGTTGTAAGTCAGTGCTGTCATCGCCGACTGCATCGTCGCACCCATTCCATCCGTACCAGCCTTTCTGCCCGACATGCACACGATCATCACGTGCATGAGAAAGCGCCATTGATCTAACAGAAACCCCTTGCGTCTCTGAGTATCCCCCAATGGACCAGAATAGCCCATTCTTAAAAACGCACCGTCTCTGAATGGAGCCACGAAGTCTGTAGGATCATCTCTCGTTTCATCTCCAAACTGCAGAGCAACCCGTATCTGTTCTGACGAGAACTGCACTACCTGATTATTAACCGTTGTACGCATAACTGGGGGCTCAACTCTGCAAATATACTCAACAGTCTGCCAGAAATCTTCTACGTTTGGTAAAGAGATGGGCAAAGTTGTAGTAATAGCCTGGAAGATACGCGAGCGGATAAGAAAAGAGATGATCTCGCGATAATCATCAACACCGCTCGCATCCGGGTCCAAAGTGATGTACATGTTATGCCCCGGGAAAAACTGACGATTGTTATCTCCTCCTTCGTCACCACCAGCACCTCCTGCTCCCGCTACAGCTGCCATATCTGCACCACAAACGGTCTAAGTCAGATAAACGTCAAAGCAAATCACAACTTCGCTTGTTACCATGAGCGTAGTTATGATTGTTTCTGTATAGGCGAAGTTAGGGAAAGGGCGAAGTTGTTAATAACTTCGCCTTTACCACAACTTCGCCTGATAACAGTTAATATAATTTTAAATGAAATAATTAAACAGGCGAAGTTAGGTATGAGGCAAAGTTATGGAAAACTTCGCCTAAACATAACTTCGCCATTGAACAACTTCGCTTAAGATTAGTTAATTAATAAAGCACAGGCGAAGTTAAACCTTAGGCGAAGTTAAGGATAACTTCGCCTAAACTGTAACTTCGCCTGAACTGAAGCGGCAACAGTTTAGAGGCTAATCGAGGTGAGATTTGGATAATTTGGTGATTGAGGACTCAACAAAACATGTTTTTAAGGAGATCTAGACGATCAAGTTGATTACGACCACGTTAAAATAAGTTTGAAAAGCGGGTGTTGAGAGTTTGTTTGAACGGGGTCACAAATCGGATCAAAACAACCTTTGATTAACGCCATTGATATAGATTATAAGTTAGGACGACACCACACACCTTTAAATCGGATTAAAAACTGAGATAAACAACGAGTTGTGATTCGAGATATAACTTCGCCGAGGGATTGTGTGATAAGTTCGCTGAACTATGAAAATTGTAAAGAGATTGACCAAAAATCTTCTTTATATAGGGTCAAAGTTATACAGGCGAAGTTAGGGTTAACTTCGCTTACCCCTTAACTTCGCCTGTTTAACAAGTTCGCCTGTTAACACAACTTCGCTTGTTATGAAATTTACACAACAAGCCCTTATAAATTGAATATTATGCAATTAACTTTTATAACTTCCTTTAAAGAGTTAAAAGTTACGATCAAAGACCAAGTAACCAGGTATAAAACCATAAAATGACATAAGTAAGATAAAATCTAGAAATAGAGTACACGGGATCAAATTTCAGTCTCGTCGGGGACCAGCATGTTTTTTAGAAAAGATCCGAACAGGAATCATACTAATTAAGTGACTGTCACATAGATCCATGTTCAGCTGTATTATGACATAAAGAAACAGGTTGTAAGCAGGTAAACAACTTAGTATGGTTTCATCGCTTCAGTGATACGGGTTAGGTTCAATTAAGCTCAAAATACAAATGGACACCACATCAGAGATTGTGATGCCTCCTATCTAATATCAAAGCTTATTTGGCTTTCCCCAAGTCACCCCGAGTTGACCTCGACCCGTAGTGTCTGATTAAGTTGTAAATACATCTCGATCTTCGTCTCGTTCTCGGTCTTGCCTTTTGATTGATAAGTATAACATAATAGACATCAGAAGGCTTATTAATAATTTTTTTTTCTTTTTTTTTAATGATTTCCATGGCCTTAAACAGTAGACTACTGCAAGTCCCGAATCTGGATCACTGCAGTTTCTTGACACACTATCTTCTCGCGAATCAGAACACTCACGGGCTCGTGTATGACTGGGTAATCACTTTTCTGCCTATCATTCGGAAAGATATATATAGAGACATATACAACTCTTGATGAGTTGTCCCTTTAAATAAAGAGGATTTAGTTAGTATCACTTTTACTTTTACGCACCATAAAAAGCTACCATAACATACAATGACTGTTCTAGAGTCTTTTAGGCCTAATAACTTCACTAGTTAAGCACACAGAAGTAGTTTGTGTATCACTTTCCAAGGTTGGATCAATTTTCATATAAACATTGTATAGACACTTCTTACGAAGTAGTAGACTTGAAAAATTATTTCATCTCCCTTAAAAATATTTTAAATTCTATCGCCCAGATCAAGTCAAAGTCTTCAGGTAAACGGCTATCCTGAAGATCCAATGGATCAGCTGCACCGACCACATACGAGTATGTGTCCTTCTAACTAAGTATGAACGGCTAATTTTCAGCGAAAGAATAAAAACACATCATAAACCGCCCCGGTCACTTTCAGTCAGTTGGTTAATGGCTATCCTCATAATCTACTGGTAGAAGTGAGGACCAAACACATCCGAAGATATGTCCATCAAACTGAAGCAACCGACATAATTCTAAGCGATAGTGACTTTTTTTTTAAAGTAAAAACAAGAAATACGGTTACTCGGGATTGATCATCCCATTAAGCTCAACAAGGTTTTGAAAACGAGTTCTGTCAAACGCTTTAGTAAACAAATCAGCGAAATTATATAACGAATCAACCTTTTCGAGCATTATTAATTTCTTCTCTGCACAATCCCGTATAAAATGATGACGAATGTCAATGTGTTTAGTTTTGCTATGCTTTACGGGATTGTTAGTTACTGAGATTGCAGCAGTGTTATCTACGCAAATAGGAGTATGAGTGAAATTCAGACCGTAATCGCGCAATTGCTGTTGTATCCAAAGAACCTGGGAGCAGCAGTTCAATGCAGCCATGTACTCTGCTTCACAGGTAGAAATGGCGACTGAGGTCTGCTTCTTGCACTGCCATGATACTAATCTGCCTCCAAGAAACTGGCATCCACCTGTTGTCGACTTCCGATTCTGATTGCATCCTCCACAGTCAGAATCCGTGTAAGCGACTAACTCCAAGTCTCCCCCTTTCGTGTACCACAACCCCAGCTTAGGCTTGCCTTTGAGATACCGCAATATCCTCTTCACACCCTTCATGTGAGAATCCTTTGGGTTTGCCTGAAAACGAGCACAAAGACAAACTGCAAACATAATATCAGGTCTGGATGCAGTTAAATACATTAAAGTACCTATTATTGCCCGATATTGTGTGGGGTCCATGTCTGCATCACCGTCTGAATCAGCACCCAGTTTATGGTTGACGCAAACTGGAATATCAAATGGAGTGCTGTCCTCCATCTTGAAGCGTTTGAGAACGTCTTGGACATATTTAGTCTGATGAATGAACATCCCATCCTTCTTCTGATCCACCTGCAATCCTAGAAAGAAAGTTAATTCACCCATTGCACTCATTTCAAACCTCTTCTTCATGACTTCTTCAAATTCCTGACACATGGCGACTTTTGATGCAGCAAAGATGATGTCATCCACGTAGACTTGAACCGGAAGAAAGTCTCCTCCTTTTCTCTTAACGAACAGTGTGCTATCGATCTTTCCTCTTTCAAACCCATTCTCAAGCAAGATAAAGTTGCATACCAGGCACGAGGTGCCTGATGTAGACCATATAATGCTTTACTTAGTTCGTACACGTGATCAGGAAAGTCTGGGTCAGGAAAACCTGGAGGCTGCTCAACGTACACAACCTCATCGACTTTATCGTTAAGAAACGCACTTTTCACGTCTAACTGGAACACCTTCATCTCATTGTGAGCAGCAAATGCCAAAAACAGTCGAATTGCTTCCAATCTTGCCACAGGAGCAAACACTTCATTGTAGTCGATCCCTTCTTGCTGATTAAAACCTTTTACAACCAGCCTCGCCTTGTTCCTGGTTATTATTCCTTTCTCATCTCTCTTACATTTGAAAACCCATTTGGTGCCAATCGCATGCACATTCTTCGGTTTTGCAGCCAAATTCCATACCTCCATCTTCTTGAACTGGCTAACTCTTCTTGCATGGCTTCGACCCACGAGCTATCTTTTAGAGCCATTTGATAGTTCTTTGGTTCAATCTGGCTGATGAAGCAGGTGTACAAGCATTCGTTAATGATGCCTATTTCTTTAATGCTTGTGTAAACACAAGTGTGCTCATTCAAGCTTCGTCTTGTTTGTACACCGTCGAACAGATCACCTATCACGTTCTCCAAAGGGTGATTTTTGTGAACTCTAGTAGTCGGAACCGAACTGACTTGCAGATTGTCTTCCAGGTTCGAAGATAGTTCATCAATGGGCGATTGTTGTTGAGAGTGAAAAGGATTGAAGAATTCGTCTTCTGTTGAGGCAGCAGGGGTATCAACAACACTTGACGAGGAAGATTGACATTCATCGTACTGCGGTCGTTGCACAAAATTTTCTTACTCATCATAAAGAATCTGCGTAGCACTTCTCTCATCAACTTCTGCACAATCCAAGTAAGGCATATTAAAAGAGTTAAAAAGCTTATCATAGTCGAAAGTCTCAGCGGGACCCGTGCTTGGTTTTGGTGGTTTGTAACTTGTGATGTCAGTGTTACACACCACCTCAACCTTGCTGGTCGATAGATTAAAGACTCGTCTGTTGGGTGTCCCAACAACATATCCGACTAAAATACCTTCGTCGGCTTTCTCACCAAATTTTGAGTTCGTCTTTAATATCGAACACGGGGACCCAAATGGTTCGAGACCATTCAAGTTAGGCTTTCTACCGTGCATAAGTTCATAACATGTTTTATTCAATCTTTTAACAGTTAAAACTCGATTAAGGATATAACAGGCTGTTGCAACAGCTTCAGCCCAGAACACCACAGGAAGTTTAGCATCAGCCAGCATTGTTCTGGCTCCTTCAATTAGCGTCCTGTTCTTCCTCTCAGCCACCCCATTTTGTTGCGGAGTATACGGGGCGCTGTACTGGTGGTCTATCCCTTTCTGTAGGCAGAACATCTCCATCTGGTAGTTTTTGAACTCTGTCCCATTGTCACTCCTGATATATTTAACCTTTCTCCCCACGATGTTCTCAACCTTGGTAATCAAGTTAATTACCAACTGAACCGTTTCATCTTTTGTCCTCAGGAAATATACCCAAGAATATCGAGAGAAATCATCAGTTATCACCAAGCAGTACGATGTTCCACCTAGGCTTTTTACATTCACGGGACCGAAGAGATCCATGTGAAGTAGGTCTAGGGTACTGACTATTGAATTGATCTTCTTGGTGTTATGAGGTTTCTTGTGTTGCTTTCCCTTTTTGCACGATAAACATTGGTCTTCAAAGTTGAAATTTTTTAAGGGAACACCAAGCACCAGCCCATTCTTGACAATGTAGTTCATTTTTCGAAGATGTATTATGCCCCATTCTTCGATGCCATAACTCGGACTCCGATTCAGTTGCTTTTCACAGAAGACATGATTCTTCTGTTGCCATCTCAGTCGACCTCGTGTCCATTACATATGTATTCTTTTCCCTTGGAGCCTTCATTACTATCCATGCCTCTGGTATCTTGAAACCAGGATACAGTACAATCGCTTCATTTTTGGTAAAGTGCACAGTGTAATCTTTGTCACAGATCAGAGACACACTCAGCAAATTATGCTTCAGCTCTTCAATGAAATTCACCTTTTCTAACTTCATTTTACCATTAGTCACCGTCCCAGTTCCAGTAATTCTACCACCACTCTCTCCAGCAAAACTTACTCTACCTCCCTGAACATGTTTCCATTCGTGTAACAACTTCTTGTTACCAGTCATGTGCCGGGAACAGCCGCTATCCACAACCCATAGATTGTTTGTAGCCCTGTTCAACTGTTCCTGCACGATTAAAGCAAAGGATTAAAATCTGGGGACCCAAGACCTATTGGTCTTGGGTCGATTAAATCTGTTAAAAGGCATCCCGTACTTTGTCTGTCTAAAGTTAGTATTAGAATGATTTCTGTAAGTCCTAAAAGGATACCTTCTTGTAGATTGACTATGAGGCCATCCAAACCTTTGTGAATTAAATGAATTATAACTAGTGGTTTGGTTGTTAACAGGGAAAAACTGAGATCGATTTCTTTGAAATCCTGGATTAGTCCAATGTCTGAACTTTGATGAGTTCGCATTCTTACCATTATAGTAATTACTGTTGGTTTTATTTTCAGTTTTCGGAGGCCTCATACCTCTTAATCTCTGATTCAGAGGGCAATCAGCAATCAGGTGTCCTATTTGATTGCATCTGAAACAGCTCCTGTGTTCAACCTTTGTCTCAACAGTTGTTTCAGATGTTGAGGTTGCATTACTACCCGTTTGCCTAACATATGGTGGGACATACGGGTTTAGAGGGGAATTCTTTTAAGTAGGTTTAAATTCCTCCCCACGTCTTAGTATCACTACCTCTTCATTTGTCTCACTAGCTTCGGATGTCTTGTCCGAATTTGATGAGACAGAACTTGGAACAGAAATCTTAACACTCGAAACAGACTTTGTCGTATCTTTTTCACTCAATTCAGGTTTTTTAATAGAAACTTTGACAGGAACTGTCTGACTAATCTCAACATCAACAGATTTCTGATTACTAGGATCATATGTATAGTTATGATTATAAGGTGGTGGAACTTCAGAATATCCAATTCCTCCCCTTTTAACTGGGGAACGTTGATCACTTACGAGATGATCAAATTGCAGAGGAATTTCTAAACTGCTCAAGTTTTCTGTTTAATTCTACCACTTTCACCTGGTAGTCAGCTATCTGTTTATCCCTTTCAGCAATTAGTTTGGTTTTTTCTTCTAACACTTCATAGCTAAGATAAATTACTTGTATTTTTTCAGCTAGACTTGCTTTAAGACTCCTGATATCTTGTTCACTAGCTTTAATCTTTACTGAATAACTATTTTCTCTAGTTTTAGTGTAATGATGATCTTCTTTTAATGTTTTAAATTGAGTGTCCAAACTAACAAACTGATCAGTTAATGTTTTCAATTGTTCAGACAGATTTTCACATTGCATACAAGGGAGTTCAGAACTTACCTCAGAGAGCTGATCATTCAACTCCGCCATATAAGCTTGATCTTCTCTTGTCTCTCTGTCGCTTCCTTCAGTTTCGATGTTAACCAGGTTGGCCTGTTCGAACACTTCCTCAACCTGAATATTCCAATTGTATCCCCCGTTCTGTCTGGATACCATCGCCCTATTCTCATTACTTCCCCCATTTGGTTGTGTTGGCCTGTTCTGACTACGTTCTACTCTTTCATTTGTGCATTCTTTAGCAAAGTGGCCATTCTATTGACAGTTATAACATCGAACCTTTGACTTATCAAAACCTGGTCTTTCGCAAATGAACTTTCTACCAGTCTTCTTCATAAACCTTTTAACTCTTCTTACTATCATCGCCATCTGCCACTGCAGATCCATCTCTTCCAGATCATCAGCATCGATCTGATCATAGTCTTCGTCTAAAGTAGCAGGGTCGACAATTTTACCTTTGATGTAATTTTCTTAAGAAGCAATGAAAGATGCATAGAGAGCAAACTGCTGTTCAGCAGACTTAACACTCATGGGCATCTGAGAGTAGTTGTTGTTCGGAACATTTGAGGAAAAACTACCAGTTGTTGCTTGAGGTTTAGAAGAATTTGTTCCACCAGCTACGAAACACACATCACCATCCATGTTGAGAGTTACATGACCATCTTGAATTGAGTTAGAGCTCGAGTCTCCCTTTGAGTAGTAAGCAGATGATTCTGACTTTGAACTTGAACTTGAAGTAACTTTCGCACCATACATTCCCGGATCCTGAACCTGATCTGTTGGTGTCTCTTTTCGAACCATGTTAAGTTCAAAAGTTCGTAGTTTATTGACTGCTGTTTCCAAGTCGATGTTTGCAAACTCTTTATCTTCTCTCATCAAGACAGTGTACATTTCCCATTTCGGTGGGAGAGCATCAAGAAGTTTTTCTACGATCTCTTCTTCTTTATAGTCAATTGAATTGTTTCTGAGTTCGGTCATCAAGTGGTAATACCTTGTAATGATATCATCAAGTGACTCATTCTTCAAATACTTGAACACCGAGAATTGGGTTTTGAGAAGCTTAATCTTGGATGCACGTATCCCCACATTACCTTCATATCGGTTTTCAAGCGCTTCCCATAGCTCTCTGGCGGTTTTGTATTTCCTGAAGGTGTGAAGAATCTCTTGCGGAAGAGCCATTGTTATCGCAGCATGAGCTTTGCTTTCTGCCTCATACATCTTCTTTTCTTCCTCTTCCATCTTATTGTACTTCTTTATTTGTTCACGACCCTCAAACATAGCCGTTGGTGGAATGTAACCATCTTGAATGCACACCCACATCTTAGCATCTTGATATTTAACATATTGTTCAAACCGATCTTTCCAAGCAACGAAATCGGTACCCTTTAGCATATTCGGAGCCTTAGTAGCTGAACCTGCTTCCACCTCCATTTTCACCAGTTCCGTAATATTTATAGAAGTCATCTTTGGAAGAAAAACAAGCGAACACTCAAAGAAAACAAAAATAATTTATTATTCTGAGCAGTACAGTAGGCGAAGTTATATTTAACTTCGCTTAAGTCTTAACTTCGCTTAATTTTTCAACTTCGCCTTCTACACAACTTCGCCTGATGTTAACTTCGCTTGATGACAACTTCGCCTAAGATAAGAGAACTTGTGAGGTAGGCGAAGTTGATGATAACTTCGCTTAATCTTATATCTTCGCCTAAACCCTACAAACAGTGGCGGCAACTTCGCCTGATGAACACAATGTTTTTGCAGGTTTGATTTTGACGTTTTGCGAGGTATTCGAAGGTGTAATGGGTTAATTTTGATGGAGGGAGGTGAGGAGCACACGAAAACTCGGTATATTAACGTAAACTCGTCCCGCGAATAGTCGAACGGAACGATTTCTACACCCGTGTGATAATCCCGAACCACACAATCACGAGCAAATGCTCTGGTACCAATTGTAGGTTCCTAGCCGGATCTACACAGAAATATCTCGTTCTACGTAGGTGCTGAATCCCTACGTAACACGATACGAGCGTAGAAGTGATATACGTTAAACACAAGCAAACACACGTTACAATACGCAAAAGACACGTTGTATTGCAACTAATAACACGTGATTTCTCAATCACAAATTACACGTACTGGAATCGTTAATACAAAAGAACCCATAGCTTAACTTAAATACACTTCGACAACTTCGCCTAACATGCTAGGCGAAGTTGTCACTAACTTCGCTTAAACCACAAGTTCGCTTATGATGGGCGAACTTGTGAAACACATTAACTAACACATAACAAAACCAACTAACACAATTACAGACACTAGATACTGAACTACTGACATCATGTACCAACAAACATAACATGCTGTGTTGACCACTTCAGCCCAGAATAACAAAGGTATCTTTGAATCACACAACATAGTTCTTGCCGCCTCGATTTGACTTTTGTTCCTTCTCTTAGTAACTCCATTTTGTTGCGGTGTGAGAGCTGAGCTGTACTGTCTAAGCACTACTTTCTCGGCACAAATAATTCAATGTTGAGGTATTGAATTCGGTGCCGTTGTCACAGCGAATACCCTTTAGCTTTAGATTGAGTTGATTCTCTACGAGCACCACAAACATTTTATCAATTCTGTAGTCTCACTCTTATTTGACAAGAAAAACACCCTAGTGAAGCGTGAGTAGTCATCAGTAATAACCATACAATAAGAGTTGCGAGAATTACTCAAAACATGAACTGGACCAAACAGATCCATTTGCAGCAATTGAAAAATAGATGAAATGGTATTAACTAGTTTTGGTTTGTGAGATTTACGATTATGTTTACCCAAAGCACAAGCCACACATTTCTCAATTGTTACGAAATCCTTGACAGGAAAACCATGCTACAAGTCGTTTTTAGCAAGACAGTTTAGATATTTAATGTTTGCATGGCCAAGACGACGATGCCAAAGCATGAAATATGTTCTGACACTTTTGAAAATAGACAAGTGATTTCATCAGGAACATTTTTGTTCATATCGATCATGTAAGCATTATCTTTTCTTTGTGATCGAACAAGAACCCAGTCTTCTGGTATAATTATACCAAGTTTTAAAATTAGTCACTCTTTGTTAGTGAAATGGGTTGAAAAGCCTATAACACATATCTGCGAGAAGCTGAGCAGACTATGTTTCAACTTAGGAACAAAATTAACATTTTCATATTTTAGAACACCATTACTTACAGTACCCTTTTGAGTAATCTTCTCATTGTCTCCTCCCGCAAAGGAAATATATCCACCGTTAAAGATTTGAATATCGTGCAGTTGGGAGATGTCTCCTATGATGTGCCTGGAACAACCACTATCAACATACCAAGGTCTGATGATATTCCTCCATTGTTGTTCCAGCACGATGTGCAAGATTAGTTAGTTTTTGGTACCCAGTCCATAGTAATGCTGGGTAAACCTGATTTATTTAAGCGTGCCACGGGTTGCCATGACATGTCTTCCCGATTATCTAAGATCGAACATGATTGCTTGGTCACTGGAGATTTAGGCATCCATAAATATCTTGTTTTAGAAGCTTTGTTATTTGTATGAATGGATTACTTAGTCTCTGGTTTGCGAGCGGAAGACACAATTGACTTTGACTTCCGAACTTGTTTCGGTCTAGAAGCCGTCTTGGTTCTCGGGACCGAAGTTGAGTTCCCATCACGTATTTGAAACATGTTAGGCTTGGTCTGATGAAAACTTAACCTATAGACCTTGTTTCTTTTCCAATCAACGTAAGAGGGATTTGCCTCATGATACCTAGATTTATTTTGAAGGGTATTTCGAGACATATTCCTCTGGTAATATCCATAATATGGGATATATGAACAGTGTGGAAAATTTATAGCAATATGACCAGGAGTGCCACAGTTAAAACATGTTTGACGTTTAACATAAAATTCATTGTAGACTACTCCTGGTCTTGATCTGTTGTGTGAGCTAGTTTGCCTCGCTTGGTACCTAACACCTGACTTATTGCTTGATTTATCACAATTGTGAATATTTGAACTTCCTTCTTTAACAAACTTAGGTGATGAATATTTATGAGAACTCTTATTTTTATCAAACTTATTCAAAAACACACCACCAGATTTCAAAGTTTTAGAATAATCAACCACAAAATTGTCTTTGCTCTTAAAAACAGAGCCCACACAAACATTTGAAGTAATAGAATTCAAAACAGGCAAATTTAAAGAAGCATTAGAGTTAATGTCTTTATTATTCAAAACAGATAAGTCATCATCCTCATCAGTCCAATCCTCAACAATTACTTCATATTCACATGAAGCAAACGCATTAGTATCATTCACCCTTGAGATTGATTCAGTAGCATTTACTGATCCAGGAGCACTTTTGCCATTTTCAGTTGATTTACCATACTGCTTGGTTTTTACTTTTTCTTCCTGATCGTTGGCAAGAGGAAGACCAGTGTAGTTCTCGTTATATGGAGGGGGTACAAAACTGTACCCTATACCCTCACCAGAGTTTTCTTTCCACCATAATTGGTTTTCAATCATAGAATTAACGACAACACTGGAGCCAACGAATTTCTTAAAATTGGATTCAACTTTTTCAAATTTATTAGTTAACTTAGCGATATCTAACTTAGAAGCTTCCAATTCAGCAGTTAAATTAGCAATTTTCTAGTTTGGCATCTAAGTGGTGACAACACTTTACGCTAAAATCAAATTGAAGTTTAGACAAATATTTTTTCTGTGCCTCAAGTTTTTCTTTGAGAGCTTTTCAAATTTCTTAAGAGTAAAATTTTCAGATTTTATTCCTTCCATTTCTCTAATCAAATTACTATTATGAGATTTATATAAATCTACCTTATTAATACAAGACTGAGAACATAATTCAAAACTTATCTCGGATGAGCTGAAATGAGTGAAAGCCATGACACAAGCTTTAATGATTGCCCTTACTTCTGAAAAAGGTAACCTGGCGAGATCCTTTGTCTTCTTAATCACAGCAACATTCATATCCCACCTCTATGGCAGGGAATTGAGCAATTTATTATTTGTCTCAACAACGGTCAAGTTTATGTTTGTAGATCGCATTTCAGTCACTAGAAATATAAATCTCTGCAATTGTGCTTCCAAAGACTCTCCAAGAACATGATTGAATATATTGAATTTTGTCGTAAGAGGTCTTGCCGGCTTCTTCTCATGTCCTCATTTCCCTCATATACTTCAATAAGGGCTTCCATAAAGCCTTAGCAGACTGTAATTCTCTAAACCCCAAGGATATTTCGGGTGGAAGTGCCATAGTTAACGTAGCAAGAGCCTTTTCCTCCTCTTCAATCTTTTCAAAATCTGCATCGTTATACAATTCAACAGGCTTCTCAGCCACTTCTTCAGAATTTTCTCGTTGACAGGTGATAGCTTGAGAAACATTGCTCCTCCAAATCTTTGCATCTTTCATCCTCAAATATTTTTCAAATGAGGCACACGAGTAGCAGTTCCCATGATGGAGTCCAATTTTTGATGCAGTGCAACATTTCATGAATTATTGGTTACTTGGTCCATTTTAAGTGGAAAATTAGTGTACAGGTCCAATTCAGAAGTTCAAATAAAATTTTAGTTAAACTAAGGCCCAACAGAACAAACCTAGATGCACAGTCACAGCCAAGAACAACAAGCTCTGACCAAGAACTCAAAAAGTTAACCGATAACCCTGAGAACGAAACTGACCAAGAACTGAGAAATTCAACAGAGAACACTTCAAATTGACTGAGTAACCTGAAGGTCAACAGAAAACACTTGGATTTTGACCGAGAACTAGCAAAGTCCATCGAGAACTCAGAAATTTGGCTGAATACCCTTAAATGATCTTGAGAACAACCAAGTAAAGCCCGAAAATGACTTAAATTTTTCGAAAACGATCTAAAATGCCCGAGAATACCCAAAGAAGCTTTGACCAGATAAGTTTGGTAACAAACTAAATCTCGAGATCAAAGGTATTTGAATTTAAATCAAAATTAACTCAATCTTTAACCCAAATAGCCTCTTTCCACCTTCGATGAGTAGTTCACCGGAAATACAAACACCACGGCTACCAAGATAATAAATAAAACACAACCTTTGAATATGTGATATCACAACCGAGCCTAGAATAGGTCAACAGGCTCTGATACCAATTGTAAGTCCCGAGAACGGATCTTTCAATGTGATATCACCTAAACTTGTGGTTTGGTGGAATCTAACATGATTGGATTCAATATAAAGTGAGTAAAACATAATAAGAACACAATGAAGTTTCTTCAAAACACACATATATTCACATCAGGTGCTTAAGCACAATAGGTTACAAAACAACCAATACTAGATCCATGTGACTACGCACAAGCCCAACGCTACCCAAATCCCACCGAGATCCGTGTGATCTCGGTTCACAATGTAAGCCCAAAACCAAAGTACAAACCATATAAGTAGTAGCCCAACATTCTTTAATTTTCTTCGTGTATCCACTCCTTTCTTCGTTTGAGGCTGGAATAAACCTAAAAATAGAAAATAAGATAATAAGTAGCTATTTGAACTATATAATATAATAAAAGATATATTTTTGGAGATTATTGATGCTTTACAGATGTATATTTTTATATACATCAAACATCCTCACACTTGAACATTGTTTGTCCTCAAGCAAGCTAAACATTAAATTTCTTTAAAATAGAAAGATAGGACCAAAGCTACAACATCCCCAAAGAGTTCAGGGAAAAATAGGAACGAACATCAAACTTGAAATCATGAGAATATATGTAGTCATAAATGAAAGACGATATGTTTTTATGAGCTTCTGTTTATGCAAAACATCACGTTCTCATAATGTTCACACACACTCGTCTTTATATATGATCATGTATGTATATAAACACTCTTATTCAAAATGCAACATTACTATATTTGAAGGAAGGCATATGTTCTAGCCTATACTGAATTCGATATGCGTAGATTCGATTCTAAGAAGAGATTTTTTCTTGTAAGAACATGGCAAACTAAGTGAAGTCATTCAGAACTGGCAATGTGAAAATAAGCTTGTCGAGAGTTCAATTCTTCACCTTTGTGAAGGGTTGTACAAATTAGAAGGCATTAAAAGTTGGTGTTTTAGTTTGTGAGGGTAAGGAGATGAAAGATTGGTGTTTTTGTGATGGTTCAAGGTTTATGGTGTAAAAGGGTTATATACAACAATCTTCGGGATCTTCCAAATTATCTTCAATAATCTTGCTCCTCCTTTATTGCCTAATTGGTTAATTGATTTCTTCTAACCTAGTTTTTTTTAACAAAACTAATGACTCTTTTAAGGTCAAATCGTCAAGACCAGTTTTGTCCAAGATGTGAATCAGTTCTTCCTCAATCCTACCTGAACATAACTTCCAACTCTAATGAACCATTCGGCTTTGAGCCTAATAGCCCCCACCTTCATTAGTTCGGTATATTCGTATTGGGATTGGGTTTGACTAACTCTACATCTTCCTTCGTGGGACCATTTTCCGCAAGCCATACATCGTTCATATCTTTTGACTCTTATTTTTTCTGCGCTTTTTGAGATTCCAAAGAACAATGGCCTTTGTTCCTCTTGGCGCCACTTTTTCCTCACCTCATTGCTAAAGAAAAAAATTTCTCTCCCTAAAATCTGGAGGCAACATAGGTTTTGCAATATGTATGCAGCAAAGAAAGTTGAAATTAAAAGAATGCATTCTAGTTCTTTAGGGTCTGCTAGTAAAAGACCAGTGTTATATTGTACCGGTAAAAGGAAAAAGATAAAATGGTAGGATAGGGTGTTGGGTTTTGTGTGGTGTTTTAGTGATAGGTTTCTGGTTGTGGTTTTTGGAAATATATTACCTTTCTTTTTATGCAACGCTTCTTACGCTCTTGAAAAGGATACACAAGAAAAGTTCTAAATCACACCAAACATATGATTCACTCAATGCT
The DNA here is from genome assembly GCF_021521415.1 of Bidens hawaiensis. Classification (NCBI taxonomy): domain Eukaryota; kingdom Viridiplantae; phylum Streptophyta; class Magnoliopsida; order Asterales; family Asteraceae; genus Bidens; species Bidens hawaiensis. Next base: position 181,061 of record NW_027491410.1, read on the forward strand.
CCGCAAAAATATGAGTATTTGTGTATGACATGAGGCCTATCTCACACTGATGGAAGCATTGGGTATAAACATCATATTTTTCATAAAGTTCTTCTCAATATTACAAAACTTCTCTTCGTTTTTTTTCACATTTGAGTTATTATGGATTATAGTTGGTTATTTTGCATGGGCTTGTCCCAAATTTGGCATTTGGTTTTGTAAAAAATTTAGCTAGCTAAAGATTTTGCTTGCTACAAAAATTTTTAAATTTAGAGATTTTTATCAAACTGATTGGAAAAGACAATGGCCAAGTAATTCCCTCCCCACACTTGAATCTCACATTGCCCTCAATGTGATACGATTCATAAAGAATTAAATTGAGGCATGGAGGGTAAGTAAAAATGGAAAGTAACTTCCCTATGGGTCGAACGAAATTTCAAAAGAGTGTCCCCTTTTTTGCCTATTTTCTTGTAATGCTTCCTAAAAATATAAAGCTGCACACAACCAATAATAAAACAAGATAATAATACTAAAAATTGGATGTGAAACCGTCCACATCCGTCTCAATGGGCCTAAATAAGTCTAATAAAATGTCTTGGGTTAACTGACCATGAAACCAACAAGTCAGAAACAAAAACAGAAATAAAATTGTCTAAAACAAACATCCCATAATAAAACATCGAAGCATAAATACTACCACCCGCCATATCACGATAAACACAAGCTGCCACTACCACCATCACTAGTCTGTTACCCGGTGGAGCCGGGTCATAAGGTTCCTATTGTCAATCCACCCGCTCAGCCAAGATCCAAATATCGTGACTCATCTCTAAATACTCTGCGACACGCTGTAGATCGGGTGCTGCAATCCGATCTGTCAACTGGCCAATAGAGGTAGCCATGTGAGCGTGATAGCGGTCAATTATGTCATACAACCCTACAAATGAATATGGGTTGGGCTGTGAAAAGCTAGCTTCGGTGGTTGATGATGATGGGCCGCCTTAATTGAAATAGGTGCGACGAAGTGTAACACCCCGGATTTAGCGGAATATGCCCGGGTGTGACGTTCAGATTGCCCAAAATACAAGTGACACTATTAAGTGACGATAATATCATTAATTCATTCAAAACTCAAGTACACAAGTTCAATAAAACAAATATAAAGAGAAAGGAACAAAACAAATGTCTTTTTGTTTATTATTTAAATAATCTAACTTCTAGTGACTTCATCCGTTTCATCCTCTAATAAAGGTACCTGCAACATATATATAAAATAAAGTCAACTAACTTAATAGTTGGTGAGTCACACAGTTTAAATACTACATAAAAACCATACAATTCCATGAAAACTTGTGAAAAACACATAAAGGTTCTTTACACTAGAAACAAAGGTCCTGAGTGTAAAGAATAATTAAAGGTCTTTTCCAGTTGGGATTGTGCACCAACGTACTCCATTTGGAGTCCCTTTTCCACGAGAAACAATGGTCCATGAGTGCAAAGGCGGGCGTATGATCATACTTATCGAAGAAATCTGTAGGTTCCTTGACGGATCGTACACGGGATGTTCTCTAACAACGCAGGTGCGGAATCCCTGCGTAAGTAGGTTACGAGTGTAGATATAGAATAACACAAGCAATGAATCAAACACGTAATATTATTAACCGAACACGTGACTCGTAGTCACTATTACAGACACTGGAACTAGCAAACACGTCTGCTTAAACTCGAACACTTGACTGAAACCCTAAACTCCTTTACTCGACGATTCGGCTGTAATAATCAATATATACACGACAACTTCGCCACAGGCGAAGTTGTCTGTAACTTCGCATATTCAACAAGTTCGCCTGAGCGAACTTGTTGACAACTTCGCTAGTTACACAAACAAAAACATAATCAAATACACAATTACAATACAGACTCGATTACAATTACAAGACTATGAACTACTGACAAACATGTACCAACAGACTCCCCCTTGGCAGTAGCTTCATATCTTGATTCTTCAAAACTCGAGTCTTGTAATCTGCATCTCTAAGCGTGCGCCCCTTCTTTCACACATACTGTCACTACACTTTGATATCTCCTAGCTTGATCCTTCCAAGCAGGAATGTAGAAGATCTTCTTGTTGTTGAGTACTTCCAGATCAGCTTGCGACAGGTTAACAAGATGCATCGGGTCGTAAACCCGAAGCAGTTCTTGTTCATCCTCGTCCTCCATTACTGCCTCTGCAGTCTCACAGTCCACAAACCACCATTTCAAATCTTTCAGCACATCTCGAGGCATAGCTTTCATGGGTACCTCCTTGATACATCGGACTGGTTTGTACTTCATCACCATCCACGGTTTACCATCTGCTCTCATACCTCTCTCTGTATCCTTCACTAATTTTCCCTTTTGTGGCTTTAGCAACTCAAACTTCTTTTCTTTTACTCCTTCTTTCCACATTATCTTCTCAATCATTCTAGCCATATTGTCGTTGTTTCGGTTTATCAGGCCCAACCTGGCCAAATCTTTTACTTCGCATTCAGGCAATGTGTTGAACGATCTCAACATTCTCTTGAAATATTGAACGCCATCATAACGCTTCACCACAAACAACTTGAGCTGTTCATCATAGATCCAACAAATAATCCCCTTTTTCGCCTCTGCATACCCTTTAATGTTGTAGCTCTTTCTGAACATGGTTGGAACAGCAGGCTTCTTGGTCTTGACAAACCAATGAGCATATTCTTCCTTCCATCTAGGCTGCTCTTCCCACACCGTTTCATCACCAACACCCGACTTTTCCACTTCGGGAATGTCATGCTCAACATCATCATCCATTATCTCACCTTCTTCTAACACATTTTCCACATTAATCTTTTCCCCAATCCTCTCAATCTCATCCACGGGCAACACGTCGTCATCATCCATAAACTCATCGTCTTCCTCATCATCCAACTCCTTTAAAGCATCGATAACGTCCTCAACATCAGCATCATCACCCATAACTCCAACATCATCATCATCTGCATTTGTAGACTCCCCCTCAGTTGTGGAAGCTCCAAGAGCCTGAGAGGTTCTTGGCAGCTCATCACCTGCACCTGAAGGTGCATTGGGATCATCGTCATGATCTTCTCGTCTTTTCGTTCTCAACTCATCGCCCCTACACGTCTTCTCCCCCTGAGATGCCAAGTAATCCTTGAAGGCATCTATTATTCGTCCATGTTCTACCAGGAGGGCAGCTTGTAGTTGATTGGATTCCACTAGGTGGTCAATAGTCTTTGACTGTTCAGCAACAATCCGCTCTAGCGAAAGAATCCTCTCGGTATCTGAAGTAGGCAATGGAGTTGGTGGAACATCAGCAGAAGTGACCGCAGGTGGTACACTTGGTAACCCTGCAGTAGAGGTGATTGTCGACTCCACAAACCGTGCAACTACCACCGGTGGATTAAGCGGTTGAGGTGGTAGGGACACAATTGTTGGTGCCGACGTCTCGATCGCTGAAACCTGTGCAGTTGTAGGAATAAGAGACATACCAGATAAGGCAGGTGGAGCAAAACGTACTAGTCTTGAAGATTCTCCAGCTCCCGAACCTATCCCTCTCTGTTCTCTTCTTGAGCGTCTTAGCACAATCTGTACTGCCTCCTCTTCATCCACTTCATCCTCATCCTCCCCCACCGTTCTCGGCCTCTTTCCCGTAGTCCGTTCACGAGACACCATAAGTCTTCTTGCCTCAGCAAACGTCTCGTCTAGATCAGAGTCAGCTACCGAAGTAGCTGCTCTGGTAACATCCATAAACTGAGGACCCGAGACATCCATATCAAACAAACCATGTCCACTAAAAGCAGCATCTAGATCAACGTTTTCAGCAGTGGACACAGCCTGAGATATAGTAGCTGGCACAGCAGCAGAAGATACAACAGGCGCAGCTGATACAGCATGAGGTGCTGCCGCCTGATGTGGTTGCGGATCCCTGAACTCGTCCCCTCCTGCAGGAACATACTCCGGGTTAATGAGATACCCGAAAAGTGGAGTATGCCTGGGACGCCGCTCAGGGTTGCTTCGAGTGCTCGACGTTCTGCACTGAGCAAAGATACGTTTTGTTACGCACTCAACGTATCTGATAGGGCGTCTTTGCGGTACAGACGGAGCGACATGATTGATAATCATTTGAAGAAATCGCGGATACATGATAAATCGTTCTCGCGCCGTCGCCCGTCTCTGACGATCAATCTCATAGAAAATCATCTGACTAAAAGAGTAACGACGATTGTAAGTCAGGGCCGTCATGGCAGATTGCATCGTCGCACCCATCCCGTCTGTTCCTGCTTTCCTGCCGGACATGCACACAATTAACACGTGCATCAGAAAGCGCCATTGGTCCAGCAGAAAGCCTTTCCTCCTCTGCGAGTCCCCCAGCGGACCCGAATAACCCATTCTCAAGTATGCTCCGTCACGGAAAGGAGCTACGAATTCCGTTGGGTCGTCTCTCGTTTCTACACCGAACTGCAGAGCCAACCGTATGTCTTCCGAGGAAAACTGTATGGCTTGACCATTGACAGTTGCTCGCATCACTGGAGGCTCCGGTCTGCAATCATAATACACCGTCTGCCAGAAATCTTGAATGTTGGGCAGAGATATGGGTAGTGTATTAGTGATCGCGTGAAAAACTCGTGATCGTTGGAGAAATGTGATAATCTCCCTATAGTCTTCAACGCCTCGTGCGTCTGGATCCAAAGTGATGTATTGGTTATGAGCTGGGAAGAATTGTCGTTGCTCATCACCATCATCACCTCCAGCACCTCCAACAGCAGCCATATCTGCACAAAACAAATCAAGTTAGAGACGTTTTACGTAACTCACAAGTTCGCAGTGTAGCAAGTGCGAAGTTGTGATGTAAGATACACAGGCGAAATTAAAGTTGAGGCGAAGTTGGGGACAACTTCGCATCATCAGTAAATTCGTCTAAAAAAAACAGTTAAAAGAAAAGGATATAGGCGAAGATAAGGATAACTTCGCCACGGCGAAGTTACAGTTAAGTTCGCCAGGGCGAAGTTGTGGATAACTTTGCCAAGGCGAAGTTGATGATAACTTCGCCACGGCGAAGTTGTGGTTAACTTCGCCCAGGCGAAGTTGTGGATAACTTCGCCCTAGGCGAACTTAAGCGTCTGGCGAAGTTGAGATTAACTTCGCCAAAACCATAACTTCGCCTGAAACAGAATCGGCGACTGTTCGGATTCTGAGGTCGAAATCCGATGTTTTCGGACCGATTAAACGATAGAAACATGAAGAACAACATATTTCAAAGGTGTATGGATGAAAAGATCGTCCATGAACACGTAACGAGAGGTCGAAAAAACTTGGTTTCGAGGGTTAGACGACCCGAGGTCTCTAACCGGGTAAAAGTATAAAGTGAATGAAAGAATGAAATCGACAACACATACCACTCAGTATAGTAGAAACAAGGAACAAAAGATCGAAATCGAAAGTGTATAAAAAAAAGGTTAACCGGAATTAAGGATAAGTTCGCCGGAAAAAAGTTAATAAAAAAATTTCACTGTTGAAAACCCCTTTTATAGGGCTGAGTTGGTTCAGGCGAAGTTATTCTTAACTTCGCCTAAGCGAAGTTAAGTACAACTTCGCCGATTCAACAACTTCGCCCGATATTTACAAAAACAGCCCTTTCAGTTTGAAAAAATCTTGAATATATCCTTATAAGTTACCAAAAAGAGTTAAACAAAAATGATCAAGACCCAGTAACCAACAATAAAAATATAACTACAAAAACAGAAAATACTTATAAAATTTTAACGAAATAAGGGATCAAATTTCAGTCTAGTCAGGGACCACTACGTTTTAGAAAAGATCCGAACAGGAATCATACTAACTATGTGACTGTCACTTGGATCCGTGTTTGGCTGTATTATGACATAGAGAAAACAGGTTGTAAGCATGTAATAACTTAAATGGTTTTCATTGTTTCTGTGATACGGATTAAGGTTCAGTTAAGCTCAAAAATTTAAGTTGGCAACAACTCAGAGGTAATGATGCCTTCTATCTATTCTCAAAGCGTATTTGGCTATACCCAAGTCACCCCGAATTGACTTCGACCCATAGTGTCTGATTAACTTGTAGATACTCGTTGTCTGCTTCCCGTTTTCTTCTTACTCCAAACTTGAGAAATCTTGAGAAGTTTCGGTTCTCGTGTTTATTGTCACTATTTCTCATAAGTACAAAAATTATACATGTTTTTTTTTTTTTTTTTTTTTTTTTTTAATCAAACCTAAGAATTTTCATCGGAGTACTAAACTACTGCAAGTCCCGAATCTGGATCACTGCAGTGTCTTTAAATGCTTTCTTCACGGGAATCAGAACACTCACGGGCTCGTGTATGACTGGGTAGTTGCTTTTCTGCCTATCCTTCGAAAAGATTTGTATGAAGACATACAAAACTCTTAAGAGGTTTCCACATAAATTCGAGTAAATTTAAGTTAGTATCACATCTACTTTTACGCACCATTAAAATTACCATGACATACAATGACTGTTCTAAAGCCTTTTAAGCTTATTAACTTCACTAGTTAGGCACACATAGTCAGTATATATATCATTTTCCAAGGTTGGATCAATTTTCTTTTAAACACAGCAAAGAACTTCTTACGAAGTAATAGACTTGAAAAGTAATTTCATTTCCCTAAAAAAAATTTTGAATTCAATCGCCCCAATCATGTCAAAGTCATCAGGTAAACGGCTATCCTGAAGATCCATTGGATCAGCTGGACCGACCACATACAAGTATGTGTCCTTCTTACTAAGAATGACCGACTAATTTTCAGCAACTGAAAGAAAAACATGTCAACACTGCCCCAGTTACTTTCAGTCTTCCGGTTAATGGCTATCCTCATTTCCTAAGTCGAAAACAAGGACCAAAACATATCCGAGGAGATGTCCATCAAACTGAGGTAACCGACTAATTTTAAGCAATAAAGACACACATTTTTTTTTTTTTTTTTTTTTTTTTTTTTTTTTTTTTTGAATCAAAAACAAAGACATGGTTACTCGGGATTGATCATCCCATTTAGCTCAATTAGGTTTTGAAATCTGGATTTATCAAACGCTTTTGTAAACAAGTCAGCAAAATTTTCAAGTGTATCAACTTTTTCGATCTTGATCAGTTTCTTCTCAGCACAATCCCGTATGAAGTGATGACGAATGTCAATATGCTTAGTTTTACTGTGCTTCACGGGATTGTTAATTACTGAGATGGCGGCAGTGTTATCAATTAAAATAGGAGTGAGTAAGAAATTCAGACCATAGTCGCGCAATTGTTGCTGAATCCATAAAACCTGAGAGCAGCAGTTGGATGCTGCCATGTATTCAGCTTCGCAAGTTGAAATTGCAACTGATGTCTGTTTCTTGCACTGCCAGGAAACTAATCTTCCTCCAAGAAACTGACAGCCTCCTGTGGTTGACTTCCGACTCTGATTACAACCTCCATAATCAGAATCAGTATATGCCACCAGTTCAACGTCTCCTCCCTTTGGGTACCACAATCCTAGTTTCGGCTTGCCCTTGAGATACCGCAAAATCCTCTTCACACCTTTCATGTGAGATTCCTTTGGGTTTGCCTGAAAGCGAGCACAAAGACAAACAGAAAACATTATATCAGGCCTAGAAGCAGTTAAATACATTAAAGAACCTATTATCGCCCGATACAGAGTAGGGTCCACATCTGTGTCACCATCTGATTCAGCTCCCAATTTGTGATTGATGCAGATTGGAGTGTCATATGGAGAACTGTCCTCCATCTTGAATCTTTTCAGCACATCATGAACATACTTTGTTTGATGAATGAACATCCCATCTTTCTTCTGATCAACCTGCAATCCTAGAAAGAAAGTTAGTTCACCCATAGCACTCATCTCGAATCGTTTCTTCATGACAGCCTCAAAATCTTGACACATGGATACTCTTGATGCAGCAAAAATGATGTCATCCACGTAGACTTGAACCAGTAAGAAGTCACATCCTTCTCTCTTCACAAACAGCGTACTGTCGATCAAACCCCTTTCAAAACCATTTTCCAGCAAGTAGTCCGATAACGTTGAATACCAGGCACGAGGTGCCTGATGTAAACCATATAACGCCTTGCTCAACCTGTATACATGATCAGGAAAGTCTGGGTCAGGAAAACCCGGTGGTTGCTCAACATACACAACCTCGTCAACTTTCCCGTTAAGAAACGCACTCTTTACATCCAACTGAAACACCTTCATCTTTTTGAAAGCAGCAAACGCCAAAAACAATCGAATCGCTTCTAACCGGGCAACAGGAGCGAAAACCTCATTGTAGTCAATACCCTCTTGCTGATTAAAACCTTTAACAACCAGCCTCGCCTTATTTCTCACAATAATCCCCTTTTCATCTCTCTTGCACTTGAACACCCATTTCGTGCCTATAGCATGCACATTCTTTGGTTTTTCGACCAAAGTCCAAACTTCCATTTTCTCGAACTGAGCCAACTCTTCTTGCATAGCTTCGACCCACGAACTGTCCTTCAAAGCCATTTGATAATTCTTCGGTTCAATTTGGCTTATGAAGCAAGAGTACAAACATTCATTCATAATACCTGTATCTTTAATGCTTGTATAAACACAGGTGTGCTCATTCAAGCTACTTCTGGTTTGTACACTAGAGGACACATCACCTATAACATTTTCCAGTGGGTGATCTTTGTGAATTCGAGTGGTCGGAACAGCACTGACATGCAAATTGTCTTCCAAGTTTGAAGAGATCTCATCAATGGTTGTTTCAGGCTGAGAGTGAAAAGGATTAATAAACTCATCTCCAGCTGAGGATGCAGGGGTATCGATAGAGTTTGATGTGGAAGGCTGAGATTTTTCTGTCATCTGATGTTGCACTTGCTCCTCTTCCTCATCAAATATCATCTTCGTCACAACTCTTTCGTCTTCTTCAGCAATTTCCAAATTAGGTACGTTAAACGACTTAAACAGTTTAACATAGTCAAAAAGCTCAGCAGGTCCATTGCTTGGTTTTGGCGGTTGATAACTAGTAATGTCGGTGTTACACACCACCTCCACCTTGCAAGTTGTCGTATTGAAGACCCGTCTGTTGGGAGTCCCAACAACATAACCGACTAGGATTCCCTCATCGGCTACTTCACCAAATTTCGAGTTAGTCTTCAAAATCGAACAAGGAGAACCAAATGGTTCAAGACCGCACAAGTTGGGCTTCCTACCGTGCATAAGCTCGTAACAAGTTTTTCCAAGTCTCTTAATTGTTAACACCCGATTCAGAACATAGCAGGCTGTAGCCACTGCTTCAGCCCAGAACATCACAGGAAGCTTTGAGTCTGCCAGCATAGTTCTGGCTCCTTCAATCAACGTTCGGTTCTTCCTTTCAGCTACTCCGTTCTGTTGTGGCGTATACGGAGCGCTGTATTGATGCTCAATACCCTTCTGTAGACAAAAGATTTCCATCTCAAAGTTCTTGAACTCTGTCCCATTGTCGCTTCTGATGAATTTAACTGATTTACTCATGACATTCTCGACTTTTGTAATGAGATTCTTTACCATCTGAGTCGTCTCGTCTTTCGTTTTCAGAAAATATACCCACGAGTATCGCGAGTAATCATCAGTTATCACCAAGCAGTAAGAAGTACCCGCCTAGACTTTGTACATTCACCGGACCGAAGAGATCCATATGAAGTAGTTCTAGAGTACCAGCAATTGAGTTGATCGTCTTGGTGAGATGGCTTTTCTTGTGTTGTTTTCCCTTCTTGCACGCTATGCATTTATCTTCAAAGTTAAAACTCTTTAAGGGAACGCCCATCACAAGCCCATTTTTGACAATGTAGTTCATCTTACGAAGATGAATATGTCCCATTCTCCTGTGCCATAATTCTGATTCAGATTCGCTTGCCTTTGTCATTAAGCATGATTCTCCGGTGGCCATTTCAGTAGACCTCATATCCATCACGTATGTATTCGTTTCACGTGGAGCTTTCATTACTATCCATTCTTCTGGTATATGAAAACCAGGCTTCAATACAATCGCTTCATTCTTAGTGAAATGGACAGTGTATTCTTTATCACAGATCTGCGACACACTCAGCAGATTGTGCTTTAATTCCTCCACAAAGTTTACATTTTCAAGTGTCATTCTCCCATTCGACACAGTTCCTCTCCCAGTTATTCTTCCTCCGCTTTCACCAGCAAAACTAACTCTAGCTCCCTGAACAGGTTTTAAGTCTTGCAACAAGTGTTTGTTGCCTGTCATGTGCCTGGAACAGCCGCTATCTACAATCCAAAGATTGTTTGCAGCCCTGTTCAACTGTTCCTGCACCATAAAACAAAGAGTTAGAATCTTGGGACCCAAGACCAATTGGTCTTGGATCGATACATCCCGTATCCTGGCTTTCTCAAGTTAGCATCAGGATAATTTCTGTACGTCCTGTTAGGGAATCTCCCTGCAGATTGAGTGTAATGCCTTCCAAACCTTTGAGAATAGAAAGTGTTATTTCTTGTGGTTTGGTTGTAAAAATGAGGTTGGTTTTTATGAAAATTTGAATTCGTTACATTTTGGCATTTTTTAAAGTTTTCATTTTTAGCAGGAACAAAATGACGCTTATTCTCATTTTTATTTGGCTTCACATCTCTAAATCTCGGTTTCAAAGGACAATCTGCAACTAGATGTCCTAACTTGTTACATCTAAAGCAACATCTACTCTCCATTTTCTTGTCAAATGTTGGTTTGGATGTAGAGGCAGTGTTACCAGCCGTTCGTCTCACATAAGGTGGGACGTACGGATTGAGTGGAGAACTCTTTTTAGAAACTTCATTTTTATCTCCATCGGTGGGTAAACCTACCTTCTCTTTTGTCTGACCAGATTCGGACAACATATCCGAATCTGATGAGACTGGACTTGATACAGAAATATTCACACTAGAAACAGGCGAACTTGTTTCGCCACAGCTAACACTTGGTTCGACACTAGTAATTTTGATAGTAGTTGTCTGAGGAACTTCGAAATCAACAGATTTCTGAACACTTGGATTATAAGTATAATTGTGGTTAAAGGGTGGTGGAACTTCGTGATATCCGATTCCTCCCCTCTTTGCAGAGGTACCTGGATCACTCACGAGGTGATCAAGGATGGCCGAGGAATTCCTGAACTGCTCAAGTTTGCGGTTCAGTTCCACCACCTTTACCTGGTGGTCAGCAATCTGTTTATCCCGATCAGCAATCACTTTAGTTTTTTCTTCCAAAACTTCATAACTAAGATCAATTATTTCAATTTTCTCAGCAAGTTTAAGCTTTAAGCTTTGAATGTCTTTTTCACATGCTTTTATTTTAATTTTATAACTTGTTTCTCTTGCTTTTGTAAAATGGTGATCTTCTTTGATAGTTTTAAAGTCAGCATCTAAATGGACATACTGATCAGTTATTGTTTTAAGTTGCTCAGACAAATTCTCACAACTAGTACAAATAGTTGTAGGACTTACCTCGGAGCGATTATCTTTGTCATTTGCCATGAAAGCGGTTTCTTCTTCATTTGTTTTCTCAATTTCTTCAACCTTCTCACATTCTTCAGCTTCAGACTCAGCCATGTTTGCTTGCTCACCAGAACCACTTGGGCGTTGATTCCAGTTGTACTCTCCTGCCTCTCTGGTCAACATGGCATTTATCTCTCTGTTAACTCCTGAGTGTTGTGTAGGTCGACCTTGTCCACGTTCAACCCTCTCATTTCTGCATTCCTTGGCAAAGTGCCCGTACTGTTGACAATTGTAGCACCTTACCTTGGACTTGTCGAACCCGGGCCGACCACCAACGAACTTTCTCCCCGTTTTATTCATGAAATGCTTGACTCGCCTCACTATCATGGCCATTTGCCATTGCAAGTCCATCTCCTCCAGATCATCAGCATCGATCTGGTCATAATCCTCATCCAGAACAGCAGGGTCCACAATCTTCCCCTGGATGTAGTTTTCGTAGGAAGCAATAAATGAAGCATAGACTGCAAACTGCTCTTCAGCAGATTTTACACTCATAGGCATCTTGGTATAATTATTGCTTGACGCATTTACAGAAAAACTACTTGTGGATGCTTGAGGCTTTGAAGTACTAGATCCTCCAGCAACGAAACATACATCACCATTCGTGTTTACAGAAACGTTTCCATCATGAGGAAAGTCGGGACCTGACTCCCCTTTTGAGTAAAAAGCTGCAGATTCAGGTCTCGAACTTGAGCCTGAGTTAATCTTTGCACCATACATACCAGGGTCTTGTATCTGGTCTGTTGGTGTTTCTTTTCGAACCATATTGAGCTCATAAGTTCTGAGTTTGTTTACTGCAGTTTCCAAATCACAGTTAGGAAAGTCTCTGTCTTCCCTCATAAGGACGGTGTACATTTCCCACTTCGGTGGGAGAGCATCGAGAAGCTTTTCGACGATCTCTTCTTCTCGGTAGGCAATCGAATAATTGCTAAGCTCTGTCATTAGATGATAGTATCTGGTGATAATATCATCCAAAGATTCATTCTTCAAATATTTGAAGACGGAGAACTGGGTCTTCAAGAGTTTAATCTTTGAGGCACGGATACCTACGTTCCCCTCGAATCTGTTTTCCAGAGCATCCCAAAGCTCTCTTGCAGAAGTGTACTTTCGGAACGTATGGAGAACTTCTTGAGGAAGTGCCATTGTTATCGCTGCATGGGCCTTGCTCTCGGCCTCATACATTTTCTTTTCTTCGTCCTCCATTTTACTGTACTTCTTCACCACGTCACGTCCTTCGTATTGCATGGTTGGAGGGACGTATCCATCTTGAATGCACACCCACATTTTGGCATCCTGATATTTAATGTACTGGATGAATCTATCCTTCCATGCCACGAAGTCTGTTCCCTTCATCAACCTCGGGGCCTTAGTGGCTGACCCTGCCTCAACTTCCATCTTGACCAAATCGGAGATGTTGATCGATGACATCCTTGTAAAACCTGAAAAACCTGAAAAAAAAAAGAAAATATTAAAACAGCTCAGTAGGCGAAGTTAAGGATAACTTCGCTTGAAGGTCAACTTCGCTGAATAGAGAACTTCGCTGAGGTCTTTAATTCGCTTGAATTGGCGAAGTTAAAGTTAACTTCGCTTAGCTCTGGCGAACTTATGAGTTGAGCGAACTTGGGTAGTAAGCGAAGTTGTGGATAACTTCGCTAAGGCGAACTTATGAAATCTGCGAACTTAAGTGTGAAGCGAAGTTGCGGATAACTTCGCTAAGGCGAACTTATGAGTTGAGCGAAGTTGTGGTTAACTTCGCCAAACTTTATATCTTCGCCAAAAACCCTAATTCCAGTGACGGCAACTTCGCCTGAATTCAACAACTTCGCCTGAAGATCAGCAAGTTCGCCCGATGAACCTGGAAGTTTTTCCAGATCTGTTTTCTTCAAACCAGAAGCTCCCGATCAATGCTAAGGCTTGAAAAAGACTGTCAAGCACTAGTAGAACACAATCCCAACAAAAATACGTCTCGCGAATAGGTCAAACGAGACGAAACTACACCCGCGTGAAATCCCGAACCTCACAATCGAGCCGATGGCTCTGATACCAATTGTAGGTTCCTTGACGGATCGTACACGGGATGTTCTCTAACAACGCAGGTGCGGAATCCCTGCGTAAGTAGGTTACGAGTGTAGATATAGAATAACACAAGCAATGAATCAAACACGTAATATTATTAACCGAACACGTGACTCGTAGTCACTATTACAGACACTGGAACTAGCAAACACGTCTGCTTAAACTCGAACACTTGACTGAAACCCTAAACTCCTTTACTCGACGATTCGGCTGTAATAATCAATATATACACGACAACTTCGCCACAGGCGAAGTTGTCTGTAACTTCGCATATTCAACAAGTTCGCCTGAGCGAACTTGTTGACAACTTCGCTAGTTACACAAACAAAAACATAATCAAATACACAATTACAATACAGACTCGATTACAATTACAAGACTATGAACTACTGACAAACATGTACCAACAAAATCCATGCACGTAATAATTGAGCAAGTAACAAGTAAACACACAAGCCCATGATGCGAATTGTTGTTTGTAAATAATAAATAAAATAAATTTGCATTTTTGATAGGATATATATGCTACCCCCAAAATAGTTAAAAATGTTAAAAAGAGGGTGTGAGAAACTCACATTTGATTTGGGATGACAAACTTGAAAATGAAACGAAAGCGCGTTATATGAAACCAAACGATCGAATCTCACGAGCTAGAAATAATAAGAACAAGAGAAATGCTAACTAATTTGATGAAATAAATTGTCGGTTTTATAGTTCATACGTTTTTATTTATAAGTATTTTGTTACACATTTTTAAGTGTATTAAAATTCAAGTTAACGGGTTTTCATGAGTTATTATTATAATAGTACTTATAAAATTAATATTAGATATGAATCATGTTTACGGAATTCATAGTTATCGGTATGTTTTATTTTAGAATAAACGTTCTTCGGTTTAGGATTTATAAAATTATAAGGTTATATATATTATCTATATAATTATTTAACGAGATTTAACGAGCGGTTTGGGTTTGTAAAAGTTGATACTTGAGCGAAAATGCTAACAAAAATTAAAACAACTTTTATTTAATTACAAAAACTAAGTTTGTTTATTTTGTATGATTTATATATATATATATATAATTTATTATAACTAATAAAAATGATATTTCAAAAATATAAAATGGGTTTGCTATGACCCAGGTTCGAACCCTAGTCTCCATGCCCACACAACACATATACAACCACTGGACCAAGTTAGTATTGTTGTTAGGAGATGGAAACTGATAATTATAAACAAGAAACCCAACTTCATCTTCTTCACATTAACCCTAGGCTCTCAATTCTCCATATTCGTTTTAGGTTTGATTGATTTGAGTTGGGGGTTTTGTTAGACAGATCAAAATAATGAAAACTCACCTATCAATTACCTCCAATGATGCCGGAAAGTGGGTTAACGACGAGTTGGCCGAAACCGATTATATAAGAACAAATTGATGATATTCGCGAGTTTGTGAGTGTAAAATTATGTTTGTAGGACATTTAGGAAGATATTAGGATGCTATTTATAGTTGTAATTGGTCCGTTGGTTGATTATTTCGAGTTATTGAAATTTTAATAAAATTCGACGGTTCCGGGTTGATAATCCGGCCGTTGGGGTGTTTTTTACGTGTAATTGGTTTTGATTAAGTATTAATATGATGGTGCAACGGTATTAAATCATTAATATTTGATTAATATGGCGTTTTGAAGTGTTTTAATGCTCGCCGGAGCTTCTCGCCGTCGCCGGAGCGTGCCTTGTCGGAAAAAACGTGGAAGGGAAGGGGTGGGAGCCGGCTTAGGGTTTATTAATATTGTTATATTATATTTTAAATTTCCAATTTTTACTTTAAGTCCTTCAACTTCTTTTATATATATATATAATATATATATATATATATATATATATATATATATAAACTGCTTTTACTTTATTAATCTTTAACCCTTTAACTTTATAACCATATATAACTTAATCGAAACTTGGTATATTTTATTACCTTGGGATTGTTTACATTTTATGCTCGAATAGTTCTACACCTTGATTATTTTATAAACTTTTATAGCTCCGAGATTCGTTAGTTGAACCAAACAAATAGAAAATGAACGAATAGTAGCTATAAATCGTTGTAATTAATATTAAATGATAAACGACAAATATGAATACATTGAAATGACACAACGGGTCGGTTTAACGAATACAAATACAAATACGAATACGAACAAAAATTGACAAATGTCACAACATTCCCTACTTTTGAGAATTTCGTCCCGAAATTAAGTATAAGAATCTGTAACAAAAAGATGAGGATACTTTGTTCGCATTTGATCTTCTTGTTCCTAAGTGAATTCAGCGCCTCGCTTGGATTCCCAACGAACCTTTACCCAAGGTATACGGCTACATTTAGTTTCCTTGTCTTTGCGATCCATGATTTCCACCGGTTTCTCGATAAGGTGCATCGTTTCGTCGATGCGCACCTCGTCAAGTGGTATGTGGAGATTTCCCTATGCAAGACATTTCTTTAGATTTCAAACATGGAACGTCGGATGAACATTAGAAAGCTCTTGAGGAAGTTCGAGTGTGTAAGCAACACTACGAACACGAGCAATAATCTTGAATGGTCCAGCGAAATGAGGAGATAGTTTGCCTTTCTTGCCAAAACGAACAACACCTTTCCAAGGGGATACTTTGAGAAGGACACTGTCACCAACATTAAACTCAAGGGTTCGTCGTCGGTTATCGGCGTAATTTTTTTGATGGCTACGAGCGGTCAAGAGGTTTTATCGGATTTGAGCAATTAAATCAGTGGTTTCTTGAACAAGTTCCGGACCGGTGATTTGGGTTTCACCAATTTCACTCCAACAAATAGGTGATCGACATTTCCGACCATAGAGAGCTTGGAACGGAGCCATACCGATACTCGAATGAAAACTATTATTGTACGAGAACTCAATCAAGTGAAGATGAGAATCCCAGTTTCCACCGAAATCCATGACACATGACCTAAGCATGTCTTCGAGCGTTTGAATCGTGCGCTCGGATTGTCCATCGATTTGAGAATGATAGGTGGTGCTAAGATCCAATAGAGTTCCCAATGCATTTTTAAGTGATGATTAGAAGTGAGAAGTAAAACGACTATCAGGATCGGAAATGATACGCAAAGGTATACCATGATGACAAACAATACGCTGAACATAAATCTGAGCGAGTTGATCAACCGAAAACTTTTCGTTGATTGGAATTAAATGAGCAGATTTAGTCAAACGGTCAACTATAACCCAAATAACGTCGTGACGGTTTCGAGTAGTCGGAAGCTTGAACACAAAATCCATAGAGATATCTTCCCATTTCCAAACAGGGATGTGTTGTTGAACGAGCAAACCGGATGGTCGTTGGTGCTCGTCCTTGACTTTAGCGCAAGTAAGGATTTTTCCCACATATAACGCAGTATATTTCTTCATACCGGGCCACCAAAATGTGGGCCGTAGATCAAAATACATCTTATCCGCACCGGGATAAATGAAATATCGAGACTTATGAGCTTCGTCCATGATGAATGTACGAAGATCGTCACTGTTAGGAACCCACAAACAATTGAGGTAATACAACAAACCATCGCACTTAGTTTTAAGTTGATTCTCGACACCATAGGACATTTTATCGTACATGATACCCTCGGTGACAGAGACATGTTGGGCTTTGAAGATACGAAGTTGGAGATCGGTTTGAACGGTCACACAATGAAGCAGAATTGATTTCACATGGGTCTTTCAAATAAGGGTGTCGGATACAACATTTTCTTTACCAGGATGGTAACGAATTTCACAGTCGTAGTCGATAAGTAGTTCGGACCATTGTCGTTGCCGCACGTTTAAATCTTTTTGGTCGAAAATATGTTGAAGACTCTTGTGGTCGGTGAATACCACACACTTAGTGCCTTAGAGGTAATGTCTCTAAATTTTCAACGCGAATACAAAGGCACCGAGTTCGGGATCGTGCGTTGTATAATTCTTTTCAATAACCTTAAGTTGTCATGAAGTGTAAGCGATAACTTTATCACATTACATAAGGAACAATCGAGGCCTTGGTTGGAAGCATCACGATAGACAACAAAATCCTCATTGCCCTCGGGAAGTGCAAGGATCGGTGCATCGCAAAGCATGCTCTTAAGAGTTTGAAAAACTTCATCTTGCTTTGGCCCCCATACATAAGGTTTATCCTTGTGAGTTAATGAGGTTAGGGGCAAAGCGATCTTGGAAAAATTAAGAATGAAGCAACGATAGTAACCCGCAAGACCAAGAAATGAAAGAACTTCGGTAGGAGTTGTTGGATTTTTCCAATTCTTAACGGCGTCGATTTTGGTTGGGTCAACGTGGATACCCTTTTCGTTTACTATATGCTCTAAGAACGGAATATCTTTCAACCAGAACTTGCACTTTGAGAATTTAGCATAGAGTTGTTCCTTCCTTAAGAGATCAAGGAAGGAATGAAGATGTTTCTCGTCCTCGTCTTTGGACTTGGAATAAATGAGAATGTCATCAATAAAAACAATTACGAATTTATCTAAGTAAGGTTTGCATACGCGGTTCATGAGATCCATAAACACCGCAGGTGCATTGGTTAGCCCAAAAGGCATGATGTGTGTCTAAAGGGTGTTTCTTTCTACGAAACTCACAACTAAACTTTAAATTTATAAAACGGATTTTCCTAATAAAACTACACACAACTGGCAAGTGTACCAATCGTAAGTAATATTGAACTAACGAAGTCCGAGTATCGAACACGAGGACACGAGAGAATGATCTTAATACTAAACCCTAGCTAAGACTCACCTAAGAACAATATTTTATTTGATTTTTAATTTAATAAACTATTAAACTTAACTAACTTTAACTAAATTAATTATCTTAACTTAACGAGACTAACTGAAATACTTAACGAAACTTAACGACTGGGAATGACAATGGAGAAAACGTCTACCTAGGTAAGAATCAAATTGACGGTCTAACAAGCTAATGGATTGAATGATCTCACGACACCGGTATCTATAGATGACACAACTAAGGCTCGCTCAAGAAAGCTAGATCACCTCTCGGTCTCACTAACAAACCCTAACTTACACTTAATTGATTTTAAGAACAAACCGGGAAACGAATGCTAAGGTGTTCTACTGTCGACTCTCCTCTCGGACTCACTGACACACGACCCTAATGGAAACGAATACTACGCCACCAAGGATAGAGGAACAATTTGTTTTAACATAAACTAGACCAACTATTCGCTCACGAAACCAAACCCGACAAGAACTGAACCCTCTCTCGCGCAATCCTAATCCTAAGAAGCAAAGACTATGAGACGACTTTACTTCCTATCACCTCTCGGTCTCTAAGAAGGTGCTTACCCGTTGAATTAAACCAATTAACACACTCAACAAACCCTACGGTTGTACACCCCGCAAACAATCTCTAAACACAAATTAAAGAATCAAACAAGCTACAATCAATCAAAACTAATTCAACCAATCGAAGCAAGAGGTTTATGAGTATAATTAATAAAATCACAACCACTAAACACAACCTAATTCAATATTAAACCAAACTCTCAATAGCAATTCATGTCATAATGATCAAACAATCCATACAAGTCACTAAAGCCTAACAATAATCATCTAACCTAGGTAGAACAAAGAGGTTTAGCCAATCATAATCAATGAATAGTATATAAAATAGATATAATTGATAAACCTGTTTATATAAATATGATTACAAAAGGTTTGAATGATTAAAAACAACAAACGAACTCACAAACGTTAAAATAGTCAAAACCGACAACCGAAGGATAAAAGATAGAACCGTAAGCTTGTCCTCCTTGGTTTCTCCTCTAGAGAAGGTGTGGTGGCTGGAAATATTATATTCAAATCATTCATAGGGTATTAGCCATTTATATAGATGTTTAAACACCTCATTCCTAATATAAAACAGGTTAAAACAAGTCCACAAGGCCCACTAGAAAATAAAATAGAT
This sequence comes from Bidens hawaiensis, assembly GCF_021521415.1. NCBI lineage: Eukaryota > Viridiplantae > Streptophyta > Magnoliopsida > Asterales > Asteraceae > Bidens > Bidens hawaiensis. The sequence goes on from NW_027491410.1 coordinate 200,680, forward strand.
GCGGTAGTTGATTCCTGAACATTCTTGGCAGCCTTTAGGACATGTGGGACGTCGCATAGCGTGGGAATGGATGCCTGACTTGCTCGCGTAGCGTGCCCAGGTCCCGGGTGCTCGTTTCTTCGATTTCTGACTCGTTTATCTTCAAACGCGCATACCGGCTTCATCTGAATCCCGTTTGAGCTGATTCTTTCTTCATTAAACTCGTTTTTTCGCTCTTTTCAACATGGGACCTATAATATACACAAACATGAAATTTCATGAAAGAACAAGTTATATTCGTTATCGGTTTACGCACAAAACAACACAAAAACGGGATAAAATGCTACGTGTTTTGCAACACATCAAGGCATAACCATAAATTCGTAATGCCCATAACGAGTCCGAAAAGCGGTTTTAGGTATCTCATCTTCATGCACGCATAGTTGATGATAACCCGAACGAAGATCATTCTTTGAGAAGCACGAAGCTCCTTGGAGTTGATCAAAAAGATCGTCGATACGAGGCAACGGATAATGATTCTTGATTGTGAGCTTGTTGAGATCGCGGTAATCGATGCATACGGAAGGATCCATCTTTCTCCTTGACGAAAAGCACGGGTGCGCCCCAAGGAGATGAACTAGGACGAATGAACCCTTTATCCAAAAGTTCTTGAAGCTGGTTAGAAAATTCTTGCATCCCAGAGGGTGAAAGATGATAAGGAGCCCTAGCAATCGGGGTTGCACCATGAACGAGATCTATTCGAAATTCAACTTCACAAGTAGGAGGAAGACCAAAAACATCATCGGGAAACACTTCAGGATAGTTGCGAACAACATGAATGTCCTCTATTTTTCGTTCCTTCTTTTCCACCACATGGGCTATGAATGCAACATACTTCTTGCGCAAGTACGTTTGGGCTTGAAAACAAGTGATAAAATTTAGGCTTGAGGAGGGAGGCTTTTCACCTGATACACAAAGAATTTGACCATCGGCAATCGGAATACGAATGAACTTCTCGAAGCAAACAATTTCAGCACGATGAACAGATAATCAGTCCATTCCTACTATGATGTCAAAACTTCCCAATTGCATAGGAATAACATCGATTGAGAACTTATGGCCATTTAGATTTAATTGGAGTTTCGAATAACCGAGTCAATTGTTACAGATTTACCATTAGCTACCTCAACAGAATACGAGTTTTTAAGCTTAGATCGGGGTTTAGCAAGTAAAGGCTCAAATTCAAAAGACATAAAGCACATATCGGCACCGGTATCAAATAAAATAGTTGCAAAGTGGTCATTTACGAGGAACGTACCGTTCACCACATCGCCATTTTGCTGAGCCTGATTGGCGTTAATCATAAAAGCACATCCACGATTCTCTTGAGGAGCTTGAGCAGCTTGAACATTTTGACCACCTTGTGGTACAGGAGATTGAATGGTTGGATGCGGCTGAACTTGAGCTTGGTTATCCAACAATAGTGTAACTTGCGGCTGATAAGGTGGTTGGGTTTGATAAGTTTGCATTTGATATAGCGGAGCTGGAGCTAGCTGAAGCGAGTTCACAGTTGCGATTCGTGGACACGCGTTGCGAAAGTGGTTAGGATCACCACAATGGTAGCAAGCTCGCAACTTGATTTATGGGTTGAACATAGGGCATAGGACGGGGGTTGGGTGAAGCAAACCTTAGGGGAGAAATTGGTGCAATTGTGACCTCCCGACAAGTGGCACTAAGGTGTCCAAAACGGTTGCAACGACTGCATTGACGACACACCATACTAGCTGAATGATGTTGTTGGCAACTGTTACACAATGGGGGAGGTCCGTTGTAGGGTTTCTTGAGTGGTGGGGCAAAGTTGGGTTGGGTTGCAGTTTGTTGAGTTAGCGCGTAATTCTTATACTTCCTGTGGTTTGAGGAATGAGAAGGCTTGGATGGCTCGGGTTTCGACTCTTTGGGTTCGGTAGAGGGTTTATCAGTAGGTTTCTTCGATCCCTTCAATGTCAAAGTCCTGGCTTTAACGTGATTATCAGTTAAAGTTGAAGCAAGATTCATCGCGTCACGAAGTTCTTTGGGAGCACTACCCAAAACACAATCTTGGATTTGTCTCGGTAGTCCCCAAATGTACTTATCGATGGCACGTGAAGTTGGGGTAACAAGGTGAGGTACCAACACACTGAGTTCATTGAAACGAGAAGTGTAAGCTGCGTGCTCACCACTCTCTTGTTTGAGGTTCCAAAACTCAGCTTCCAAGTTCATAAGCTCACTCGGATGGCAGAACTGCTTGGTTATCAGTTCTTTCAATTCGTCCCATGGGATAGCCAGGGCAGCTTCGGCACCACGGGTTGTCTTTTCATTCACCCACCAGGTAAGTGTCCCTTTTGCAAAGACACTTGTAGCAAAATGGGTTCTCTTGTCATCGGGACACTCAATGTGGAGGAATTTGCTCTCCATTTGTTCGTACCACTGAAGTTGGGCAGTGGCACCTTCAGTCCCCTGGTGAAAGTCTTAAACGAACAGTGATATGCTTTAGGCTTGCTTGAAGTAAAAGCGTTATTAGCAGAAAGATGCTGGTGAATTTTGGTCATCCTGTCAGGAAGGACCGCGGCTAGTTGTTTGGTGATCTGAGCGGTGAACATGCGACTAGAGGATCCGGAAGAACGGCGCTTGTTGAAACGGAGAGACATTCTGTGAACAATGGTGAGGAAAATCGTGAGACCCGGAATAGAGTGTGATATAAAAATCCTTGTTAAAGTTTACTTTAAAAAGAATAAATAAATAAAAATCATAACAATGGTAATAAATCTTGTGTGGAACTTTAGAGTTTTAATGAACCACCATGGACTATTATTTTTCACACATCAAAGAAACTCGAAATCAAATCGAACTGAAAGCTGGATATTCGTGTATAGACTTCCAGTTAAACACCTCGTAAAACATAGACTAATGCAACCATATTCTTTTTACAAAGAGAACATGGTCGCGTTTGAAAACTTAAATTTGTGATTCATATGGCGTTGGAGTGGTATGCTTTAGCCTAATAGAGTTCATGCCCTTTCCTAACTCTCCAGGTAAGAAACCGGGTCTCGCGTCTGATTGGGATTTATATGCATTGCTTATTCTTAGGTTTCAATAACCTTGGTGTTAAGAGTTTCGAAAAATAAGCACGTCCCCCTTCCAGTTACTACATACCCGCCATAACCATATTTAAGAAGACGAAATATCGGAACACCACAATAAAAAATGAATTATTGAAAATGTTTGAAACATCTTTTCTTTAAGGCATAAGCCTTGGACTTGTGTGTGCTTTGTGTACATGAGGCGTAAATGAATTGACAATATTAAGCAAGTGCATTTAACAATCACATAAGGCCCATATAATTTTCTAATCATGCAACCTAAATAATTAAGCAAATAAACTAAAACTAACTAGAACACTACGTCTAATGTCCTATCTTATAGTCACGTATCTGATACCAATCTGTAACACCCCGTCTTTAGCGGAATACGCCCGATTGTGACGTACAGATTGCCCAAAACACATGTGACATTATTAAGTGACGATAATATCATTAATTCATTCAAAACCCGAGTACACAAGTTGTTCAATAAAACAAATACACAGAGAAAGGAACAAAACAAATGTCTTTTTGTTTATTATTTAAATAACCTATCTTCTAGTGACTTCAACCGTTTCATCCTCTAATAAAGATACCTGTAACATATGTATAAAATAATGTCAACTAACTAAATAGTTGGTGAGTTCACACAGTTTAAATACTACATAAAAACCATACAATTTCATGAAAACTTGTGAAAAACACATAAAGGTTCTTTACACTAGAAACAAAGGTCCTGAGTGTAAAGAATAGATAAAGGTCTTTTCCAGTTGGGATTGTGCACCAACGTACTCCATTTGGAGTCCCTTTTCCACTAGAAACAATGGTCCATGAGTGCAAAGGCGGGCGTATGATCATACTTATCGAAGAAATCCATGCACGTAATAATTGAGCAAGTAACAAGTAAACACACAAGCCCATGATGTGAATTGTTGTTTGTAAATAATAAATAAAATAAATTTGCATTTTTGATAGGATATATATGCTACCCCCAAAATAGTTAAAAAGGGTAAAACGAGGGTGTGAGAAACTCACCTTTGATTTGGGATGACAAACTTGAAAATGAAACGAAAGCGCGTTATATGAAACCAAACGATCGAATCTCACGAGCTAGAAATAATAAGAACAAGAGAAATTCTAACTAATTTGATGAAATAAATTGTCGGTTTTATAGTTCATACGTTTTTATTTATAAGTATTTTGTTACACATTTTTAAGTGTATTAACATTCAAGTTAACGGGTTTTCATGAGTTATTATTATAATAGTACTTATAAAATTAATATTAGATATGAATCATGTTTACGGAATTCATAGTTATCGGTATGTTTTATTTTAGAATAAACGTTCTTCGGTTTAGGATTTATAAAATTATAAGGTTATATATATTATCTATATAATTATTTAACGAGATTTAACGAGCGGTTTGGGTTTGTAGAAGTTGACACTTGAGCGAAAATTCTAACGGAAATTAAAACAACTTTTATTTAATTACAAAAACTAAGTTTGTTTATCTTGTATGATATATATATATATATATATATATATATATATATAATTTATTATAACTGATAAAATGATTTTTCAAAAATATAAAATGGGTTTGTTATGACCCGGTTCGAACCCGGGTCTCCATGCCCACACAACACATACAAAACCACTGGCCCAATTTAGTATTGTTGTTAGGAGATGGAAACTGATAATTATAAACAACAAACTCAACTTCATCTTCTTCACATAAACCCTAGGTTCTCAATTCTCCATATTCGTTTTAGGTTTGATTGATTTGAGTTGGGGGTTTTGTTAGATGAATCAAAACAATGAAAACCCACCTATCAATTACCTCTAATGATGCCAGAAAGTGGGTTAACGACGAGTTGGCCGTAACCGATTATATAAGAACAAATTGATGATATTCGCGAGTTTGTGAGTGTAAAATTATGTTTGTAGGACGTTTAGGAAGAGATTAGGATGCTATTTATAGTTGTAATTGGTCTGTTGGTTGGTTATTTTGAGTTATTGAAATTTTAATAAAATTCGATGGTTCCGGGTTGATAATCTGGCCGTTGGAAAATTTTCTTTTCAATTTTATCACAACGCGAAAGCTGAAAATGGAAAATTTTTAAGAGATTTAAAGAAATTAAGTCCCAAAGATTCTTTCATTAATTAAACAAGGGTCCTCAGATAACTTGAGATCGAGATAAGCTCGATAATCCTAAGAAAACATAAATTAAAGATCGAGATAAGCTCGATGTTCCTAACACTAACGCGCTTGATTATAATGTAACAAGAACAACAACTAAACCACTCTAGAATAAACCACTGCCGAACGGATCTCCTCCATCGAATGGACCCGGTGTAGGGAAATAGGTTGAGCAGAGAACTTGAAATTGGATTTGTCCGTTAATTTCCTGCAACTCCATATTGACATTCTTCACAGATTCGGTTAATTGTAGGAGACGTTGTTCAGCAAGAAGGTTCATCTCAATGAGATCACGGACTAGTTCTTGAAGCTTGAGTAGCATTTCGATTTGGTTGGAGGTCGACTTTCGGTTCTTTCTTGACAAGGAACGATGTTTTCGTTGCTGACTTGGGAAGGCATTTTGAGCAGATTGTGACTGAATTTGGCGTTGGGTCGGTGCAAGGAATGCAATTGAAAGGGTGCAATTCATATCCAAACATGGAGTTATGACACAACCCCGTGTCTGTGCCTTTTTCTGTTATGAGTCAAACTGAACTCAGATTTGTGTAGCGGCGATCCTAGCCAGTAAAACACGGCTACAGCCCCGTGCTAGGTGAAGCACGACCCCGTGTTTTTTGAACTAAATTATATATATATAGTGGATGGATCATACCAGAAGTCAAGTTACAGCGAGAAGTGCGAGAAATCAATCTGGACCATTGATTATGTGTAATCAATGTATTTGAAAAGTTATGACAAACTTGTAATTTTGAAAATATTAATCTATCAATATATTTATTAAAAAGGGTAGTTTAGTATTTGTTTTTTAAACTTTTCAAAGTAAAACTTAAGTTATTAATAGCATTTCTTTTTTATTATTACTAACTAACTGAAAGTTACATACACATTCTTTTAATTGTTATTTTTTAATTGATGTTATTAATCAACTAATGTTAAAAAAATAATGTTAATCAAATACTATAATATATTCAATCATTTTTCTTCAGATACGTTAAATATTATATATTGCCTATACAAATTTATGTATTATATACACATGCATATTAACGTATTTTGTAGGTGGAATCACGACTGTGTATTTGAAAATTAACAACTGTAGGATATTAACATGATTTGTTATTTATTATACGTAGTAAGATATGAAAAATAAAAAAATGATTTATTTTGTACTTTGTAGGATTTGTATATTACTATTTAAGTGGTATCAAGAATGTGTAGTGAAAACTTTACAAGTATAGGTTAGTATCATTATTCGTTATTTATTATAAATAGTTTGATGTAAAAAAGTTTATTTTGTACTGTGTAGATTCATTTATGTACTGTGTAGGTTCACATATGTACTGTGTATATGGTATTTTGAATTATGTATGTGTAATTTTTATCGTGTGTAGGTTCATTTATGTACTGTGAAGGTTCGTATATGTACTGTGTATATGGTATTTCGAATTATGTATGTTCAACCCTTTACTTTGTGTTTAGAGTTTGTTTGCGGTAGGATCAACCGTAGGGTTTTATTGAGATTGTTAATTGGTATAATTTAGCGGGTAAATACCTTCTTAGAGACCGAGAGGTGATAGGAAGTAAAGTCATCTCATAACTTTTATTTGTTAGGATTAGGATGCGTGAGATCGGGTTCGGTTCTTGTCGGGTTTGGGTTTTGTGAGTGATTAGTTGATCTAGTTTATGCTTAACCAAATTGTTCCTCTATTCTTGGTGGTGTAGTATTCGTTTCCATTTGGTCGTGTGTCGGTGAGACCGAGAGGAGAGTCGACATTAGAGCACATTAGCATTCGTTTCCCGGTTTGTTCATAAAATCAATTAAGTGTAAGTTAGGGTTTGTTAGTGAGACAGAGAGGTGATCTAGCTTTCTTGAGCGAACCTTAGTTGTGTCGTCCTTAGATATCGGTGTCGTGAGATCATTCAATCCACTAGCTTGTTAGACCGTCAATATGATTCTTCCCAAGGTAGACGTTTTCTCTATCGTTAGTCACAGTCGTTAAGTTCGTTAAGTGTTACGTTAAGTTAAGTTAATTAATTTAGTTAAAGTAATTTAAGTCAAGTAGTTAATTTATTAAAAACCAATTTAAAAATATTATTCTTTGGAAGGTCTTGTCTAGGGTTTAGTGATCATAGGCGTTCTCGCGTGTCCTTGTGTTTGATACTCGGACTTCTTAGGTCTATACTACTTGTGATCGGTACACTTGCCGGTTGTGTGTGGATTAATTAGGAGTTTCGTTTTAAATTTAAATCTTAGTTGTGAGTTCCATAGAAATAGCATTCATTAGAAACACAACAAGTTTTTGGCGCCGTTGTCGGGGATATGGTTTAAGGCGTATTGAGAACGACTCGAGTTAGGACCTACCTTGTTTGCGACTTGTTTTTCTTTTTCTTTGTTTGTTAGTTTAAATAGTTTTGCTAATTTTATTTTCTTTTGTTTATCTTAATAGTTGTATGCGACGTACTCGATCTCTAGGATCGCCTGAATCTGAGGTATTTTCTGAACCAGAGAGAGTTTCGTGAGAACGTCGTAGCTGACTGTCTTCTAGTTTTTCTACATATGTTGGTAATACATCCTCTTCTCCTAGTTTTTCTGATTCTGTCATTAGGGATAGGATTATGGACGACGCACCACAGAGGAGGACATTTGCAGACCGGGCCCGTCTAGTCGATGCGGGCGCGAGATCCAGCATTTCTCCACAAGCCATCACATGTAACACGAATTGACAGATTCCATCGAATATTCTGAACACCATCTCTCATTCTGTTCAATTTCACGTGTTGCTCCACGAAAACCAGCATTCTCATCTCACTCGCATTGCACGTATTTGCGACACGTTTCATCTTGCCGGCGTATCCGAAGACGCCATCAAACTCCGTGTTTTTCCGTTATCACTCGTTGATCATGCGATATCTACTTGGGCCACCATGCAGACCCAGTTTCTTGAGAAATACCATCCTCCGACTAAGGCTGCATGTTTGCGTAATCAGATTTATTCTTTTTAGATGGAATACACCGAGAGCTTCTACGAGGCATGGGAAAGATTTAAAAATTTGCTAGCTTTATGTCCGAACCATGGCCTGCTAGACTGGGCAGTTGTTGAAAAGTTCAATAACGGAGTGACATATGCGACTCAGAGTATGCTTAACACGGCAGCGGGAGGTAACTTGTTGACGACAAAGGATACCGATGAGTGCATTGCTTTGTTTACCGCGTTAGCCATGAGTGGATACCAGAGACCACCAGCTAAGATCACCAAAACCGTTGACTCCCTATCACGCGACATGCATTCGGTCGACACAAACGCCGCACTCGCTACGCAGTTCGAGTTGTTAGCGAAGATTGTGAAGGACTTGCTGGTGAAGAGTAAGTTGGGCAAGATCTGTAGAGGAGGGAATGATACTGTTCAGTGCCCCGTAGGTTTCCAGGAGGAAGCAACAGACTTTGTTGGTAATCCGAACCGAAATCAAAATTCTTTCAATTATTATAATTCGGGGTGGAGAGGTAATCAAAATTCCAACTGGAGGAACGAAAATCAATCCGGCTTCCAGCAATGTCAGAGTCTATTCCAGGATTCCGGTGAGGGAGTGAGTAGCGGGGAGAAGAAGCTCACTTTGGAGGAGACGATGGCACAACAAACGCAGATTTTGTCGCAACTCATGACTTGAGAGGATTCCTGTCACAAGGAGACCCAAGAGAAACTTCGGGAGCACGAGTCATTCATGAGAAATCAGGGAGCGTCAATTCAAAATCCTGAGCGGCAGATTGGAGAGATAGCAAGTCATCTGAATGAGAGGTCGCCAAGAACATTTCCGAGTAACACAGAACAAAATCCGATGGCGTTCGCGAAGGCTGTGACGACGAGGAGCGGTGTAGAGGCACGTAGCAAGCCCGTGAGTCAGGAGGCGAAGAGAGGAGTCGTTGAAGAGCCTGCAGTAGATGTAGAGGAGCAGGTGGACGAGGAGATTCGGTTGGAGTCTCCACCGAGCAAGGTGCATCAGAGGTGTAGCCCAGGAAGTACAACACAGGCTGAGGACCAGCAGTTACCCAGCTCACCAGCGAGAGTCTATAAACCAAGTGTTCCATATCCCGGGAGACTCCGTAGGGATAGAGAAGATGAGCAGAACTCCAAATTTCTTGATCTTTTGAAGCAGCTTCACCTTAACTTTCCATTTCTTGAGGCACTAACACAAATGCCCAAATATGCAAAGTTCCTTAAGGGTATTCTTTCGAAAAAGAAGAAGTTAGTTGTGGTCTCTTCCATCCCATTGAGGACTAGTTGCTCTGCAGTCTTGCAGAGAAATTACCTAAGAAGATGTCCGATCCTAGGAGTTTCACGATTCCCTGCATCTTGAGTGATGATACGGTGGTATATGCGCTGGCGGATCTTGGTGCCAATATTAACCTCATGTTGTATTCTGTGTATCGCAAGTTGGGCTTAGGCGAACCACGTCCTACCCGGATGAGCTTGCTGATCGTTCTGTGAAATACCCCCTAGGGGTGGTCGAGAACAAGCTTGTTCGTGTCGAAAAGTTCATCTTCCCGGTGGACTTTGTCATCTTGGACATGAACGTTGATGATAGTGTCCCGCTTATCTTAGGTCGACCATTCCTTGCCACTGCACAGGCGTTGATCGACGTCTGCGAGGGTAAGTGGATTTTAAGATTTGGGGATGAAAACGCCAACTTTGACGTTCGACAGTCACTGAAACACCCCAAGTCTGCTGATGAATCCTTATACTTCATCGATACCATCATGGAACATGTTGGGGAGTTTTTCAGCAAGATCTGTGGAGGATCTGCCTCCGACACCCAGATTCTCGAAAGGGAGATTCCGGAGATTGAGATAGTTGCCATGACCGATTAGTCCTTAGATGACGACACCGAGTCACATATCCCTGAATCTGGGGTGTCTGCTGGGATCGTACGAGACGATCCGATGGACCGACCTTCCGTCGAGAGTCTTCCTTCTTCCGTAGAGCTTAAGGATTTGCCTGCCCATCTGGAGTATGCTTTTTTAGATGAAGAGAGGAAGCTACCGGTTTTTATTCCATCTACGGGGTTCGAGAAGGGGAAGTTGTTGAGGGTGATACGAGAGCACAAAGAGGCGATTGCATGGAAGATTATCTACATTAAGGCTATCAACCCTTCGTTTTGCACTCATAAAATCCTCGTGGAGGATAATTTCAAAACTATCGTTCAGCCGCAAAGGCGGCTTAATCCGTAAATGCAAGAGGTTGTGAAGAAGGAGATCATTAAACTCCTTGATACGGGGATCATTTTCCCCGTTTCTGATAGTGCTTGGGTATGTCCAGTTCAAGTGGTTCCTAAAAAGGGTGGCATGACTGTCGTCACCAATGAGAGGATGATGTCCCGCTGTGTCGACACCAACCTAGTTCTTAACTGGGAGAAGTGTCATTTCATGGTTCGCGAGGGCATTGTTCTGGGGCATCGGACTTCGAGTGCGGGGATAGAGGTTGACCGAGCGAAGGTCGAGACCATTTCTTATCTTCCCCATCCCACTTATGTGAGATCCATCCAGAGTTTTCTAGGTCATGCCGGGTTCTACCGCCGGTTCGTCAAAGACTTTTCTAAGATCGCGAGACCCATGACCAAACTTCTGGAGGATGCCCCATTCGTTTTTTCTGAGCAGTGTATTAAGGTGTTTTGATCTTTTAAAAGACAAACTCGTTAACGCCCCAATCATGGTTGCTCCCGACTGGTCTTTACCATTCAAGTTGATGTGTGACGCGAGCGACTTCGCAGTCGGAGCGGTTCTTGGACAGCGAAAGGATAAACACTTCCATCCGATTTATTACGCTAGCCGGACCTTAAATGGTGCACAGGAGAGCTATACCACCACCGAGAAAGAGCTCTTAGCTGTGGTGTTTGCTTTCGATAAATTTAGGTCCTATCTAGTTCTGTCCAAGACGATTGTGTACTCGGATCATCTTGCTATTCGGTATATCTTCAGCAAGCAGGATGCTTAGCCTCGTCTTATCCGATGGATCCTGTTGCTTCAATAGTTTAATATTGAGATCCCTGATAAAAAGGGGGCCGAGAATGTGGTGGCCGATCATCTTTCGCGTCTCGAGGGAACTGAGTTAGGAGATTCGGGGGGTCAGGATTTACGATTGTGTTCTGACAGAGAGTCTCATGTTTGTTAGGGCACATTAGGAGGGTTTTCCATGGTTTGCTGACTTTGCGAACTATCTTGCTGAAGGGTACCTCCAGAAGATGCCTTACCAGCAAAAGAAGAAATTATTTGCTGATGCTAAGTTTTACCTATGGGACAATCCGTATATTTTCCGTATCAGTGCTGATCAGCTGATTAGGAGGTGTGTATATGCTAAGGAGGGATGACAGATTCTGAGCCATTATCATGTAGGACCGACAGAAGGTCACCACAGTGCGAGTTCGACGACGAAGAAGGCGTTTGATTCTGTTTTTATTGGACTTCGATTTTTTAGGACACGCATGCGTTTGTTAGGAGTTGTGATCGTTGCCAGCGAGTCAACAACATCTCGTCGCGAAATGAAATGCCCCAAAATTCTATTCAGGTTTGTGAGGTTTTCGATGTGGGGCATTGATTTCATGGGACCGTTTCCATATTCGCGTGGGAACAAGTACATACTTGTGGCCGTCGATTATGTTTCAAAGTAGGTTGAGGCCAAGGCTCTACCCACGAATGATGCCCCAATGTTAGTATTTTTTCTTAAGAGTCTCTTTGCTCGTTTTGGTGTCCCGAAAGCCTTTATCAGTGATCGAGATACTCACTTCTGCAATGCGCAGATGGATAAGGCGTTGCAGCGCTATGGGGTCGCACATCGGCTTGTGACTGCCTACCACCCACAGACTAGTGGGCAGGTGGAAGTGAGTAATCGAGGAATCAAATGTATTCATGAGAAAACGGTTGGTTCGAATAGTTGGGATTGGTCCGACAAATTAGATAACGCTTTGTGGGCCTTCCGTACAGCCTACAAGACTCCGACTAGTTCCGCACCATTTCGGATGATTTATGGGAAGGCTAGTCATCTTCCTGTTGAGTTGGAGCATCGTGCTTCATGGGCCCTTCAGAGGGTTAATCTTGATTTATCGGCCGCGGAAGGCACTCAGTTCTACCAATTGCACGAGTTAGAGGAGCTACATGATCACACGTATGCTCAATCGTTCAGGTATAAGGAGCGGACGAAGGAACTGCATGATAGAAAATTGAAGGGCAATAAGCAGTTCAAGTGTGGGGATATGGTTTTATAGTATAACTTCTAGTTGAGGTTATTCCCGGAAAGTTGAAATCCTGATGTTCAGGTCCGCTCACGGTCACTGAGGTATTCCCGTATGGCAATATTGAGATACAAGATCTGAGCGGGAAGTTTAAGGTGAACGGTCACAGGTTGAAGCACTACATAGGCGAGCCGGTATCTGATCCGACAGTAAGGTGTTCTACCTTGACTCATTCACCGATGCGTCGACGTGTTGGATGCATCACTCGGGAGACAACTCGAGTTGTATAATGTGTATTAAGATTTTTTTTATTATCTGTTTTATTTATTTTATTTTTGTTAGTTATAAAAAAATAATAATAGAAAATTAAAATATAAAAAAAATTAAAAAATTTAAAAATAATAATAATAAATACAAAAACACAAAAAATATGTTTATATATTATGCTTTTGTTTTCTGTTTTGTACGCCGCTATATGCGAGCGAGTTTGAGTTATTGTAGGTATTATTATGCGCATGGTAGCTCTGATGGCGTTTTGGAACTGGTTCTCCCGAGGTTGTGGCCGCGAATGAAATGTTATACGGTCGTCCGATTGATACACATCTGGTGAAGATTCTGCATATAAACCAGGGGAGTAACCCGTTCTCTGTTTTACTTTTGATTATTTTAAGTTTTATTTTTATTTTATTTTATTTATTTTCATTGTTCTCATCAAGGACGATTTCGTTCTAAGTGTGGGGATGGAATTTATTTAACTTAGTTGTATAAAAAAAATTAAAAAACAAAAATAAAATTAATAATAACATTTTTACACTCTTTCGCTGAAAATTATGTCGGTTACTTAATTTTGAGGGACATATACATGTATATGTTTGGCCCTGTTATGTACTTGTAAACATATATGATAGCCATTTACCTGAAAACTGAAAGTGACTGGGGCGACTGTTTTGTGTTTTGTTCTTTCGCTGAAAATTATGTCGGCTACTTAAGTTCGTGGGATATATACTTGTATATGTTCGGTCCCGTTATCTACCTGTAGACATACGTGATAGCCATTTACCTGAAAACTGAAAGTGAATGGGGCAACTGAAATTGAAAAAAAAATAATAAAAAAATAAAAAGGTTTTAAAGAAAAATGTCCATTGAAAATTGTTTTTCTTCTACGTTAAGCAGGAAATGATATTTTTACCATTGTGTTAACAAGCTCTCGGAAGTTTTGAAATATATATAATATAATAATAAAAAAAGAGATGGTTTGCATATCTGATTTGGGATGTGTCGGTAGGCCCAACTAGCTTTGATAGTCCTCTTTAGCAGATTATTTATATATATATATATATATATAATTTGAAAAACGGTGAAATTGAATTTTGATGCTTAGGGAGGATTACCATAATCTAAAAACTTTGAGATGGTAAGGCTTAGATGCACTCAAACTTTGAGGATTACCATATACTTTAGGGTGATATATAAAAAAAAGCATGTGTTGAAAGTGTACTTTGAAAAGTTGTTCCAGAAAACAAATGATTGTGAGAAAGTTATGTATTATAAAATGCCAAAGAAGCATTCTCAAAGTTAGTAAAAGAGGCCAAAGATGCATATACTAGACGGGGCTGAGAGTTTACGTATTACCAAGCGGATAGTGACTCTGAGGATACACTATTGGGGCTCGAAGGTTCTTAGTCAATAAATATCAAATTAGTAATTTATATGACAAAGTTCAATATATAGGAATAGCTCGTACGACCTCCACAAGACCATTCATCCATCGAATTTCATCGAGTGCGTCTAATTAGTACCATCAACGAGTCCTTGGCTTATGGTGATTTTTCGAGCCAGTCTGCTTCGACTCTAGTTCTTCTAGATCTATTTGTCCGAGATGGGGTAGGTGTAGCCTTGATTTTTTTTTAATTAAAACGCTTAATGCAATTGGGGGCTTGATTGGTTAGTGGTTGGGTTTAAAGTGGATAAATATACCAGCAATCGCGGTCAATATATCGAGCTGTTTCTTGTGTTTTAGTAATGTTTAATAATCTGGGAGTTTGTTGTTTTCACTTGGTTATGATCCTGTGTAGATTTCTTTTTCAGTGACAAAAAAGTCTTAAGTGTGGGTATGTTTGATGTGTTGTAAAACACACTTATTTTTCCGCACCTTTTTATCATCTTTTAATTGCTTAATTATATAATACATAATGCTTTTAACTCGTTTTAACTTGATCTTACAAAGTTTATTATTTTGTGTAGGTTACGAGTTTTAAAAGAGAAAAGGATCGGGTTTTGGAAGACATAAGAGGCTTATATGATAAAGTTTGAAGACAAAAATCAAGGCCCGATTCAAGCCCACATGAATAAAGCCTTTCATGCATAATATATTAATATTACATAAATGAAAAAAAACCCTAACCCCTACCTTGAGGCCGATCGGACAGAAAGAAGAAGAAGAAAATTAAGTTTGTTGGTTTTAAGTGGATGGCTATACAATTGTTTGTTGTCTCTTTAAAAGAGACAACATATAATTGTGTTTCTTGGTAAAAGGGTGGACGACATCTACAACAAACAAATATAGTATAAAAACTAAACCAACTCCCCCTAGAAGTTCCGATCGGAACTGCAGCAGCCAACAGAAAGAAAAAAAAAGGTTGTTGAAGCTAGTGGCGGCCAAGAGAAGAAGAAGAAAAATAATGGTGACTTAGGACAGCAGCTAAGAAGAGTTTCTTATCATTTATCTCAACCCTAAATAAGAGTATAACATCCATAAACTTTGTGTTCTTGTTAGTGTTCGTAACTCTTGTGATTTTGATCTTTGAAGTTGAATTCTTTTGCAATCGAATTAGGGTTTTAGTTGTTATTGATTATCATTGATTGTTGAATGATTTGGATTATGTTTTTGATGATTAATATGATGTTTACATTGAGTTATAGCTGATGTCCAAAAGTTATGATTGGCTAAACTTGTTAGTTCTACCTAGGTTAGATGATTATTGTTAGGTTTTAGTGAGTTTATTGGATTGTTTGATCAATATGACTTGAATTGCTATTGAAAGTTTGGTTTAATGATGAATTAGGTTGTGTTTATTGGCTGTGATTTTATTGGTTATATCTAATAATCTGTTGCTTCGATTAATTGAATTGGTTTTGATTGATAGTTGCATGTTCAACCCTTTACTTTGTGTTTAGAGTTTGTTTGTGGTAGGATCAACCGTAGGGTTTTATTGAGATTGTTAATTGGTATAATTCAACGGGTAAATACCTTCTTAGGGACCGAGAGGTGATAGGAAGTAAAGTCATCTCATATATTTTACTTGTTAGGATTAGGATTGCACGAGAGCGGGTTCGGTTCTTGTCGGGTTTGGGTTTTGTGAGCGAATAGTTGATCTAGTTCATGTTTAACCAAATTGTTCCTCTATCCTTGGTTGCGTAGTATTCGTTTCCATCAGGGTCGTGTGTCGGTGAGACCGAGAGGAGAGTCGACATTAGAGCACCTTAGCATTCGTTTCCCGGTTTGTTCTTAAAATCAATTAAGTGTAAGTTAGGGTTTGTTAGTGAGACAGAGTGGTGATCTAGCTTTCTTGAGCCAACCTTAGTTGTGTAATCCTTAGATACCGGTGTCGTGAGATCATTCAATCTATTAGCTTGTTAGACAGTCAATATGATTCTTCCCTAGGTAGACGTTTTCTCCATCGTCAGTCACAGTCGTTAAGTTTCGTTAAGTGTTTCGTTAAGTTACGCTAAGTTAAGTTAATTAAATTAGTTAAAGTAATTCAAGTCAAGTAGTTAATTTACTAAAAACCAATTTAAAAAAATATTATTCTTAGGAAGGTCTTGTCTAGGGTTTAGTGATCATAGGCCTTCTCGCGTGTCCTTGTGTTCGATACTCGGACTTCTTAGGTCTATACTACTTGTGATCGGTATACTTGTCGTTTGTGTGTGGATTCATTAGGAGTTTCTTTTTAAATTTAAAGCTTAGCTGTGAGTTCCATAGAAATAGAATTCATTAGACACACATCAAGTTTTTGGCGCCGTTTTCGGGGACACGGTTTGAGGCGTATTAAAAACGACTCGAGTTAGGACCTACCTTGTTTGCTACTTGTTTTTCTTTTTCTTTCTTTGTTAGTTTAAATAGTTTTGCTAATTTTTGTTTCTTTTGTTTATCTTAATAGTTGTATGCGACGTACTCGATCTCTAGGACCGCCTGAATCTAAGGTATTTTACGAACCAGAGAGAGAGTTTCTTGAGAGACGTCGTACCAGACCGTCTTCCAGTTCTTCTATGTCCGTTGGTAATACATCCTCTTCTCCTACTTTTTCTGAATCCGTCATTAGGGATAGGATTATGGGCAACGCACCATAGAGGAGGACAGTTGCAGACCAGGAGTGTCCGGTCGATGCGGGCGCGAGATCCAGCATTGCTCCACATTCCATCGCAGGTAACACGAATTGGCATATTCCATCGAACATTATGAAGACCATCTCTCATTCTTCTCAATTTCACGAGTTGCTCCACGAAAACCCGCGTTCTCATCTCACTCGCATTGCACGTTTTTGCGAAACTATTCATCTTGCCGACATATCCGAAGACACCATCAAACTTCGCATTTTTCCGTTCTAACTCGTTGATCATGCGAATTTGTGGTTTGAGTCCCTCCCACAGGGCTCTATATCCACTTGGGCCACAATGCAGACCCAGTTTCTTGAGAAATACGATCCTCCTGCTAAGGCTGCTCGTTTGCGTAATTAGATTCATTCTTTTCAGATGGAAGACACCGAGAGCTTCTACGAGGCATGGGAGAGATTCAAAAATTTGTTTTCTTTATGTACGAACCATGGCCTGCACGACTGGGCAGTTGTTGAATACCGGGTTAGCCATGAGTGGATACCAGCGACCACCAACTAAGAGCACCAAAAATGTCGACTCCCTATCACACGACATGCATTCGGTCAACACGAACACCGCACTCACGGCGCAGGTTGAGTCGTTAGCAAAGATTGTGTAGAACTTGCAGGTGAAGAGTAACTTGTGCGAGATCTGTAGAGGAGGGCATGATACTGTTTAGTGCCCCGCAGGTTTCCAGAAGTAACCGGTAGATTTTGTTGGTAATCCGAACCGAAATCAAAATTCTTTCAATTCTTATAATTCGGGGTGGAGAGGTAATCAAAATTCCAACTGGAGGAACGGAAATCAATCCGTCTTCCAAAGGCATCAGAGTCTATTCCAGGATTCCGGTGAGGGAGCAAGTAGCGGGAAGAAGAAGCCCACTTTGGAGGAGATGATGGCACAACTGACGCAGATACTGTCACAGCTCATGACTCGAGAGGATTCCTGTCACAAGGAGACCCAAGAGAAACTTCAGAAGCACGAGTCATTCATGAGAAATTAGGGAGCGTCAATTCAAAATCTTAAGCGGCATATGGGAGAGATAGCAAGTCGTCTGAATGAGAGGTCGCCAGGAACACTTCCGAGTAATACCGAAAAAAATCCGAAAGCGTTCACGAAGGCTGTGACGACGAGGAGCGGTGCAAAGGCACGTAGCGAGCTCGTGAGTCAGGAGGCGACGAGAGGAGTCGTTGAAGAGCCTGCAATAGATGTAGAGGAGCAAGTGGACGAGTAGATTCAGTTGGAGTCTCCACCGGCCAAGGTGCACAAGAGGCGCAGCCCAGGAAGTACAACACAGGCCGAGGACCATCAGTTACCCAGCACACCAGCGAGAGTCAATAAACCTAGAGTTCTATATCATGGGAGACTCCATAGGGATAGAGACGAGGAGCAGAATTCCAAATTTCTTGATCTTTTGAAGCAGCTTCACCTTAACCTTCCATTCCTTGAGGCACTAACGCAAATGCCCGAATGTGCAAAGTTCCTTATGGATATTCTTTCGAATAAGGAGAAGTTAGCTGTGGTCTCTTCCATCCCATTGAGTGCTCATTGCTCTACAGTCTTGCAGAGACAGTTACCAAAGAAGATGTCTGATCCTAGGAGTTTCACGATTCCCTGCATCTTGAGTGATGATACGGTGGTTTATGCGCTGGCGGATCTTGGTGCCAGTATTAACCTCATGCCGTATTCTGTGTATCACAAGTTGGGCTTAGGCGAACCACGTCCTACCCGGATGAGTACCCAGCTTGCTGATCGTTCTGTGAAATACCCTTAAGGCTGGTCGAGAACATGCTTGTTCGTATCGACAAGTTCATCTTCCCGGTGGACTTTGTCATCTTGGACATGAACGATGATGATAGTGTCCCGCTTATCTTAGGCCGACCATTCCTTGCCACTGCACAGGCGTTGATCGACGTCTGCGAGGGTAGGTGGATTTTAAGAGTTGGGGATGAAAACGCCAACTTTGACGTTCGACAGTCACTGAAACACCCCAAGTCTGCTGATGACTCCTTATACTTCATCGATACCATCATGGAACATGTTGGGGAGTTTTTCAGCGAGATCTGTGGAGGATCTGCCTCCGACACCCATATTCTTGATAGGGAGATTCCGGAGATTGAGATGGTTGCCATGACCGATCACTCCTTGGATGACGACACTGAGTCACATATCCCTAAATCTGGGGTGTCTGATGGGATCGTACGAGATGATCCGATGGACCGACATTCCGTCGAGAGTCCTCCTTCTTCCTTAGAGCTAAAGGATTTGCCTGCCCATCTGGAGTATGCTTTTTTAGATGAAGAGAAGAAGCTAACGGTTATTATTTCATCTGCTTTAACGGGGTCGAGAAGTGTTGAGGGTGATACGAGAGCAGAAAGAGGAGATTGCATGGAAGATTATCGACATTAAGGGTATCAACCCTTCGTTTTGCACTCATAAAATCCTCATGGAGGATAATTTCAAAACTGCCATTCAGCCGCAAAGGCGGCTTAATACGAAAATGGAAGAGGTTGTGAAGAAGGAGATCATTAAACTATTTCTGATAGTGCTTGGGTAAGTCCAGTTCAAGTGGTTCCTAAAAAATGTGGCATGACTGTCGTCACCAATGAGAGGAACGAGCTCATTCCCACTAGGACTGTGACTAGATGAAGAATCTGCATCGACTATCGTAGACTGAATGATGCCACCAGGAAAGGCCACTTTCCTTTACCCTTCATTGATTATATGTTGGAGCGTTTGGCAGTTCAGCGGTACTACTGCTTCTTAGATGGTTTCTCCAGGTACTTCAAGGTTCCGATAGCTCCCGATGACCTAGAGAAAACCACTTTTACCTGTCCTTTTGGAACGTTTGCCTATAAACGTATGCCGTTCGGATTGTGTAACCCTCCAACCACATTTCCGAGATGCATGGTGGATATTTTCCATGATATGATCGAGGACTCCATGGATGTATTCATGGACGATTTTTCTGTTTTTGGGAGTTCCTTCGATCATTGTTTGTCTAATCTTGAGAGGATGATGTCCCGCTGCGTCGACACCAACCTAGTTCTTAACTAGGAGAAGTGTAATTTCATGGTTCACGAGGGCATTGTTCTGGGGCATCGGATTTCGAGTGCGGGGATAGAGGTTGACCAAGCGAAGGTCGAGACCATTTCTAATCTTCCCCCGACCAATTCTAAATCCATGCTTAAAAGTTTATCCATATTTTTAAAAGCAATCCATTTATCTATATATTATTACTATTATTATTATTGTAAATTGTTATATAAATTTATAAGTTATAAATCTATGCTTTAAATCTCTCAATTTATTTTTCAGTTAGTTTGGTAAACTATATATTTTTCGGTTATTTAGTAAATATGTACCAATCAATTTCATATATAACAAAGTTTATCATGTTTAAGTTATTGATTTTTTTATCAAGAATTGTTTCGGGTTTCGTGGAACTTAAATTTAATTTTTATAGTCAAAAGTTGGTAAACAGATTGTTTGGTACAAGTTAACGACATTTGAGTCAAAATTTATTATAGGTCAAAAATAAGAAATCTGAGCATTTTAAAAGTTTGAGAATACAAATAAATTTATCACCAAATTTGTTACGGGTTCAAGAAGTGTTGATTTAAAAATGTCAAACGGATGAAAGTTTGAATTTTAAATATGATTCGGGTTTCAAATTTATATTCAAATACATTTTGGAAATAATCAAAAGGTTCGAGATTTGGAAAATTGACTACTTTTCCTTCGACTATTAAAATTTAAGAAAAGATAGTGAGCACTTCCAACATGTCACCCTCATGCCTATCAATGTTTCTAACTTTTATCAAATTTGAAATATTTGTGTCAGCATTAATTTTTCCTTCAATTGTGATCAGAACCTTGTATGGGAATCATTTCATGTAAAACTATGCTCAAAGAAGCAAAATATTCACAAAATTGAATGGGTTAACATATTATTTTTTATGTTGTCATTATGGCAAAGTCGAGAACCCCCTGAAACTTATCAAAATCTTTTTCATGCTGTAGCTCAGAAAAACATAGTTCTTAAAGAACATTCGTCGTTATAATTTAATGTTCTCTTTTCCTTCTATGGGTTGTAAATTGATAAATATTTCAACAAAGGTAATGCTCCTCTGGTATTTAGGCTGAGTGATCAGAACTACTATTATATGAGAAGTGTTCTTTTGAATTCTTTCAGTCATACATATATGATACTAACAATGAAAGTTTCAATAAAATGAGTGTTCTCAGGTATGTTTTTGCACGCGCATTTTTTATTAAGTTCATTTAAAAAAATTATTTTGTGATATAATAAAATCAAATGTACACATAGTATTTGCATAAATGTAATGTATTTTCTCATATATGTTATGTAATTATTTTCTTTACTTTTAATTTTATAATTTGGATAATCTCGTGTGTTACACGGGCTCTAAATCTAGTGTGTGTATATATATATATATACGCACACACACAATTCCTGGTTTAAAGAGGGTCTGAGCTAGACCATTTTTTATCCTACTTAGTTTAATTTCAGAAGTTGTAAGTCCCGAATCTGGATCACTACAAATATGATATTAATAAACCAAGTATTGGTGCGGAAATCCAATACTCGGTGATTCAAGAACACAATGAACACAAACACATAACACACAGATTGCTTCAAAACACACGTATTATTATTATACGTCGGGTGCTTAAGCACAAATACACCTCGTCTATGAAGTACTAGACAACCAAACCAAACAATTAAACGAAAAACCTTAAACCTTATACAATACATGCTATATATAGGGGACCAACTACACAAGCCCAAACTAACCATCGGTTTACATACGTAGGCGTAGCCCAAGCCCATATTACATGCTTAACCCAACCAGAAATAGACTAAGTACAAACCACTCTAATCGAGACCCAACAATCTCCCTCTTGGTTTGTACCTTGGTCTTCAATCATGCTCCATGTAATCAATATCAGCACCTTTCAACGCGCCAGCACAAAACTTGCATCTGATAATAGAGGCCGCCATGCTTGTATATTCTTTTGCAGCCGCTTCAAAGATTAACTCAACTATTATCTAGAACGAGCTGAGAGTCTTGATATCCCTTTCTCCAAACTTTAACAAATCCCTTGGATCAACAAATATGTACTGCCCTTTGCCCTTATCTACTTTGACAACAACAGTGACAGTTTCACTATCATACATCCAGAACCTCATGTTATCCAAAGTGCCATCTGGAATCGCTTCAGGTATAGGAATGTGAGTGGCCTTGTTTGTAGCAGGCCACTTAACGTTGGCCATTGTTTTTCCTGTCTTTGGATCCTTGACCCCCTTTGCTTTCTTCAGGAAGGATTCTGCAGTTGTCATGTTTGGCAAGCCTCTATCAACTTGACCTCTCAGAAAATTTCAAAAATATATACCACGTTTATCATTAGTTGGATTGGTGAAGGGAGAATTTATCAGGTCACTGAGATCCACTTTAGTCAACGATACAAATTCTTTCATCTTCTTATAGTATTCAATGGTCCCGGACTTCCTATTAACCCACCACATGTTCTTTTCAGCATCGAAGCCCCATGACACAACTCCCGAACGATCACCATATTTATTTGAAAAGCTTTTAGGAAAAGTGACAATGAATATGTCTGGATGATCTAATGATTGGACATTTTTATTGGAGTTTTTTATCACCATCAACTTTTTCTGAACTTTGTCAGATTTTTCTTTGGAGATTGGTGGAGCGTCCATATATTGTTTCAATATCTCAGACTCATCTATGTTCTTATTGGGCGAGTAGTAGAGCCACCACCTTGATCAACGTTGGATACCTTATCAGTACTGCTTCTGAACTCATCTCCGAATTTCTGAACAAGTTTTTGTTGGAGATCTAGATAGATAGTAGTTAGTTCTCCCATGCTAGATTGAAGCTCTTTAATTTTGGAATCTTTATCAGTGTTGTTGGCTTCCAATTCTTGAATAAGTACATCTTTAAAAACATAATCTTGTTCGAGCTCAAAGACTCGACGTTGGAGAGCTTGTACATAAACCGAAGCATCTTCTAGTACAATGCCCTTGCCTTTGTTCTGCATAAATTTTTCTTGCATGGCTACAACCTGGGAAACCTTATCAGGAACATTCAAACTAGACTGACCTTGATTTTCTGGGCCTGATAAGCTGGAGGGAGTAGCATTGAATGGTATGTCAGCCTCATCCGTGTGTGGAGTATCCGACTCAAAATCAAAATCACGAGCAAAGTCATCAAACACATGATCTTGAATCAGCGGCTCAGCAGTGGATGTACTTGGTTCAACTTGAATCTCTAGATCATGTGACTCAAGTTAGTGAGTTTGTTGTTGTGGGCTATTGGTTGCATTTGTTGTTGGTGTTGTGGTTGTTTCATGTTCACTGACCAGCACGCCAGGCCTCGGATCTTTCTTCCTTCGTTTGCGTGGAACGAGGTCGGCGGCTGGTTCCTCAAGGACATCATCATTTTCTTCATTTACAGCAACTGATTGAGGAGGCTTCAATGCAGTTGAATGTAGTAGTTCTTTAAAAGCTTCAAAATCTCTCAATTGCTCAGCAGTCGGAGCAGTATCTGTCTCATAGTGTTTTGTTTCATCTTCTTCATCTGAACTAATCTCAAAAGTAGCAGAACGCGGTTGAGCTGGTGCCAAATGCTCATCCGCAACTTGAGCTGTAACTTGAACAGCTTCAGTTTCAGCAAATTTGCCAAATTTTTCCATGGCATGAAGGCCCTGATAGACAACCTTGGATCCTTTCCTGGACTGTTTTATTAACTCAAAGGTGTTGGGTCCCATTGACTTCATATCCAAAGTATCAACAGATTTGACGAGATCGGTGTAATGAGAATCGAAGATCATCTGCAGAAATCTTGGATACATAAGGAAAATCTCTTTCTTCTTCCCTTTCAGATTACTTATCATTTCATTGAAAATAAACTTGGAATAATTGTAATTCCAATCCATGATCAGAGCAGTGACAGCAGACATCTGGGTGTGACTTATCTCATTAGAACCCTCTTTTCTACCCGTCACGCATGTGAAAAACGTGTGAATTAAAAACCTCCAGTAGGGGTGAAATAACTTCTTGATTGCTAGAGGATAAGTACCCTCGTAACCCATTTTGGTGAGAATCTCAGTAACATCTATAGTATAATATTCTATCGGGTAATCTGGTTGATCACCAAACAACAGCACCTCTCTGATGATAGCCTCTGTGATACTGACTGGCTTCTTCTGAACTTTAGAGTCTATCGACACAACTCTATCTTGCCCTCATTGGTTGATTGAGGCATTATTCCAAAACTCCATCACCGTCTTCTTGCATATGACCGGATTTTCTCATAGTGCGTGAGAAATCCTGCAAGTGTTGAGGCCGACGATCATAGATTTGAATTCCTTATGAGCCAGTGGTGGATCAATAAGTGTCCAGCCATATTTTGTGTATCCACAAACTTTAACGGAGTCTGATAAGCCATTACTGCACCAAACGAATCAAGTTAGTAAATGTAAACTTGACTATAGTTATATTATTTTGAGGAAGTTAGTCAAATTAATTGTCCCCCCTTTTAATAACACAAGGTCTTGTTGATTTGGGCCATAAGATTATAGAACAGGCCCAATAGATCATTAATTGGTCCATAAGATCAAGATTAGAGATCAGGCCCAATAGATCACTAATTGGTCCATAAGATCAAGTTCACAGAAGAGCAGGTAGATTAAGCCCAACAATGGTTTTTAAGCCCACGAGGGAGATCTCGGCCAATACTATGAGTTCTCTGTCAATATTTAGCCAAGAATGGGAGTTCTCGGTCAAATCCTGTGATTTCGGTCAAAGGAAATCAACCGAGAACAAGAGTTCTCGGTCAAGTCTAGGTGATCTCGGTCAACGAAAGTCAACCGAGAACACCTTGACAGCTGTGGACAGAGAACCCTTTGGGTTCCATCTTGGAAAGTGTGTCGTCTCCTCCAATTCACCGAGATCTCCATCAAACCTACAACAAATCCAGTAATTTCCAACATATGACCCTAAACATCCAATCTAAGTCTTTAAGCATTAATCCTGATGATCCATGACCCCTCTTAGTCCATAAAATCTGGTTATTCATCAGTAAATTCCTTCGAGAACCCAAGTTTCAGACCCAAAAAAATAGCTTGAGCCTTTGCTCATTTACCTGTGAAACAACAAACATGACTAAAGATTACAACTTAATGAGATTAGATTATGCAAGGAGTTGTTCTCGGCTGACAGAAAGGTTTGAGAAAGATGAAAAGGTTTTTGAGGGAATGGAGATCAGTAAAGGAGTTGGGGTATATTTATAACCCCCCCCCCCAAATTCATGGGCCAAGAACCCTAAGCGGGCTCGAAGCCATCTTGACAACCCAGAATTATGTTAACCCAAAAGAGACATACAACCCAAACCTTTTAAAAACAAATTGCAAGAGACCCATTTAAATCACACGTTTCGAGGAGAGTAGTTTCGGGATAAAACAAACAAAACAAAATAAAATAAAGGAACTAGATAAAATAAATAGAAAAATTAATGCACAAAAGAACTCCCTTGAATTTTGTAAAATGGGGATCAAATTTCAGTTTCTGTAAAAACGCCGCCTTTTTATGAAAAGATCCGAACATGGAATCATATCGTTTAAGAGGCTGTCATTGGGATTCATGTTCAGCGTTATTATGACATAGAGAAGCAGTTTGATAGCAGGTATAACAAACTTAGCATGATTTTCATTGTATCAGTGATATGGAATAGGTTCAGTTCGGCATAAAGCTTAGATGGACATCACTCATGGACCTGTGATGCCTCTTATCTCTTCTCAAAGCGTATTTGGCTTTCCCCAGATCACCACAATTTGACTCCAACCCCCTAGTGCTTGATCAAAAGACTTTTATATATAAATAAATAAGAGTTTAAGCTTTGAGGTTGAACGTTGGACTTACAAGCCAGTGAACTGACAAGCCTTTCATTCGAGACATGACAGGACTTACTTGTGTGCCCCCATCTCTGTAGTTCTAGTTTGACCCTCTAAGCTTTTAAAATATAAACTTTAATAAGATAACGAAAACTCTTTTGTTGATTTTTTTTTAATAACAATAGCTTAATAACACAATATTTTTGGTGATCAAGACACTAACAGGCTCGTGTATGACTGGCTAATTACTTTTCTGCCTATCCTTCGGAGAGATATGAAGACATGCACATTTCTTCAAAATGACTCTCCACAGTAAGTTTAGCAAATTTAGTTTATATCACTTCAACTTTTACGCACCATGGAAAGTTACTATACAAATCAATGACTGTTCTAGAGCCTTTAAAGCTTAATAACTTCACCCGTTAGGCACACAAAAACAATTTATCTATCATTTTCCAAAGGTTTGATCAATTTTCATTTGAAAATATTTTGAAGCTTCTAAAAAGCTGTTAACTGAATAATAATATCACTTCCCAGGGAGTTACATAAAACACACGTGTTAAGAATTCAGTCACCCTGGTCACTTAAAGCTTTCAGGTAAATGGCTATCCAGTATGACCACAAGTGGTTAACCGGACCAAACATGTATGAAAATACATGTCCTTCCAGCTCAGAGTTACCGACATAATTTTATGTGAAAGAATACGAAACACAAAACACATCATAATCGCCCTGGGTGCTTTCAGCCTTTAGGTAAATGGCTATCCTGTGACTATACGAGTAGAACACCGGACCAACCATATACAAGTATATATCGTTCCAACTTGAGCAACCGACATAATTTAAAGCGACATTGAAGCAAAAAATCTTCTTTTTTATAAAAAAAAATTAAAAATAAAACAAAATTTTTAATAATAAAACCAACGCACACACACTATTTTTGACATTTTGATTTTTCTCCCCATAAATTTGTGCAAAATTAAACAAATATGTACAACTTTATACCCAAAAAGACTCAATCCTCGAAATGAAGCTTTTTAAGAAAACTCACAAGCACATTAAATTTGGCTGTTCCGACCGGTTTTGTAAATAAGTCTGCCACATTGTTGTCAGTGTGAAATTGATCAAGGTGAATCAGTTTATGATCGAAACAGTCACGAATAAAATGAATTTTAATATCGTTGTGCTTGGTTTTAGTGCATGTTTGGGATTGCTTCTTAAAAGTGCTTTTTTCTTTTCAGAGAGGCAAAATGTCCAAAATGCCCCTCCAAAAGCACCTAAAAGCACCAATTTGATGCTTTTAGGTGCTTTTGGAGGGATATATTGGACATTTTGCCTCTCCAAAAAGAAAAAAACAATTTTAAAAAGCAATCCTAAACACCCCCTTAGAGTGCTGAACATGATTTTTCACAATCGCAATGGCAGCATCATTATCACAAAAAATAGGAGTATCAAGAAATTCCAAACCGTAATCCAGTAGTTGGTTTTGCATCCAGATAACCTGAGAACAGCAAGCTGATGCGGCAACATACTCCGCTTCGGCGGTCGAGGTATACACCGTCTGTTGTTTCTTACACTGCCATAAGATGAGACGATCTCCTAAGAACTGGCATCCAGCTGATGTGGATTTCCTATCAATGTCATCTCCACCATAATTGCTATCAGCAAAAGCATAATGATCAAATTCTGATTGTTTGGGATACCAAAGACCTAACTACGGTTGTCCCTTCAGATATCTAAAAATACTTTAATAGAAGTTAAATGAGAGATTTTAGGTTTAGCCTGGAAACGAGCACATTGGCATACTGCAAACATGATGTCAGGACGACTGGCTGTGAGGTACATCAGAGACCAGATCATCGATCGATAGTACGTTTGATCTACGGGACTCCCTTCAGGATCAGATGACAGTATTGGCCTTTCTGCCATGGGAGTGTTGGCACTTTTGGAATCTTGAAGTTCAAACTTTTCCAGCATATCCTCAACATACTTCCCTTGATGCAGTTAATTCCTACCGAGCTTTGGCGAACCTGTAACCCCAGAAATGTTGTCATTTCACCCAACGAGCTCATTTCAATCTTTTCTTCATTACACCTTCAAATTCTGTGCACAACTCAACGCCGGTGGATCCAAAAATGATGTCATCTACATAGATCTGGACTAAAATCAAATCTTTTCTGACAGTTTTCCAGAAAAGTGTTTGATCAATGATTCCTCTCTTGTAGCCATGATCTAGAAGATGTGCGGTCAATGTAGCATACCATTCCCTAGGAGCCTGATGTAACCCGTATAACGCCTTGTCTAGCTTGTAGACGTGATTTGGTTTCTTAGAATCAACAAAACCCGGTGGCTGATCCACATAAATCTCTTCTGTGACTTCACCATACAGAAACGCGGTCTTGACATCCATCTGATACCCTATGAATCCCATGAATGATGCGTAGGCCAGAAAAATTCTAATGGCCTCAAGTCTAGCCACCGGGGCATAAACTTCAGTGTAATCTAGTCCCTCAAACTGACGAAAACCACAAACTACCAACCGTGCCTTATTCCGAATAATAACCCCGGTGTCGTCTTGCTTGTTTCGGAAAACCCATCTTCGATCAAGAGCTTTCTTTCCTTTCGGAAACTTAACCAATCTCCAAACCTTCAACTTATTGAACTGATTCAACTCTTCGTGCATAGCATCAACCCAAATGGGTTCTTGAAGTGCCATTTCTACCGTCTTTGGCTCAATTTGAGAAATGAATCAAGAGAACAGACAACTACTTATGTGTCCAGTCTGGCTTCTGGTGGACACGCCCGTTTCAAGAGGACCTATGACGTTCTCCATTGGATGATTTTTCTGAATTCCTGATGGAAATAACTTATCAGAGACATCACCGGTAGATTGTAAATTAGACAGGTCTCATTAACATCAACAAGAGGATTCTGGCGACATATTCATTTGGAATGACAGGAAATAGTGTGCTCCCGAAGATCTGAAGGATGGAACTCTCCCCTTCAACAGTAGGAGCATTTTCAGAAGAATTTAGCGAGCATTCGGTTTCTGGTGTTTCTTTTGGCTGAGCGTTGGTTGTGGGTGAGTCATTACTTAAATCAGTGACATCATCCAGAAATGGAGAGATGTGAGATACTGCTTGTGGGTCATCTTTTGCAGCTTCCATGGTAAGACCACCTGAAGTTTCTGTGTTGAGGACTGGATTCACATTAAATGGTTTAAAGAGTTCATTATAATCAAATAACCAGTCCGGACCGACACGAGCATCAGTCTCATTTTCTTCCAGCCAACGAACCTCATAGGTCTCTAGAATCTGCTTGGTTGACTTGTTGTAGACCCTGTAAGCTGTATTTCCCGCATAACCAACAAAATAAAACTCGGTAGCTCTGGCCCCAAATTTTGGAGTGGACTCAAGATTCAATAGTGTGCAGTGACACCCATAAGCTCTGAAATGTTCAACAGTGGGTTTGTGACCATAAACAATCTCATATGGAGTTTTCATCTTGGATGTTAATTATCACCTGATTCTGAACATAACAGGCCGTATTAATAGTTTCTGCCCAGAAGAACAGTGGAAGTTTATAATCACACAACATAGTCCTTGTCGCCTCGATAAGAGTTCTGTTTCTTCGTTTAGCTACACCATTTTGTTGTGGTGTTCTCACGGTGCTGTACTGAGTAGCACCCCCCTTTCTGAACAAAAATGATACAATGATGCATTCTTGAACTCCATTCCATTATCGCAACGAATTCCCTTTAGCTTCAAATTAAGTTGGTTTTCCATGAGCATTATAAATTTCTTGATTAAATCTGCAGTTTCACTCTTATTTGACAAGAAAAACACCCAAGTAAAACATTAGTAGTCATCAGTAATAACAAGACAATAAGAGCTACGAGAAAGACTCAAAACACGGACTGGTCCAAAAAGATTCATATGAAGCAATTGAAAAACAGATGAAATAGTATTGATTAACTTCGTCTTATGAGTTTTTCGATGATGTATACCCAAAGCACAAGCCACACATTTTTCAATAGTTACAAAATCCCTAATGGGTAAACCACGCACCAGACCATTTTTAGCAAGACGACCAAGGTTTTTAGAATTTGCAGGACCAAGACGACGATGCCATAGCATGGCATTGTGTTCTGACACCTTTGAAAGCAAACATGTTATTTCATCAAGAACATTTTTGTTCATGTCTATCACAAAAGCATTATCTTTTCGTTGTGATTGAAGAAGAATCCAGTCTTCCGGTATAATTATACCAGGTTTCAAAATCAGACACTCTTTCTTAGTAAAATGAGTCGAAAACTCTTTTTCACAAATTTGTGACACGCTCAAAAGACTGTGCTTCAATTCTGGAACAAAATTAACGTTTTCAATTTTTAAAACACTGTTACTTACAGTACCCTTCTAGGTGATCTTTCCCTTTTCTCCTCCCGCAAAAGACACATGCCTACCATTAAACGTTTGAATGTCGTGTAGTTGGGTAATGTCCCTTGTCATGTGCCTGGAACAGCCACTATCAACATACTAAGGTCTGATGATATTCCTCCATAGCTGTCCCTGCACAAAACGCGGGATTAGTTAGATTTTGGTACCCAGTCCATAGTTACACTGGGTGACCCTGACTCATCTAAAGTAGTCACGGGTTGCCATGACTTATCGTTTTGATCATCAAATGTTTGACTCGCATATTCTTTTACCGGAGACTTAGGCAACCATTTATGCCTACCATTGTAGGATTTGACATTATGAGTACGAATGAATAACTTTGTCTCTGGTGTTTTTGAATTTGAAAGACATAAATTTTTCTTCTCAACTTGTTTCGGTTTAGAATGCGCGTTCCTTTTTGAAACTGGCGCAGCTTTTCTAACCCTATTCCGAAACATGTCAGGCTTGGTCTGATGAGGACTAAACGTGCCAGATTTGTTTCGATTCCAATCATCGTCAGAGGAACTAGCCTGATTATGCCTGACTCTTTGCCTATATGATTTATGAGGCATATAGGGCATATTCCTCTGATAAAATCCATAATAGGGAATGTAAGGACGATGTTGACAATTTCTGGCAATATGACCGGGAGTGCCACAATTAAAACAAGTTTGACATTTTATGAAATCATTTTGGGCAACTCCACGTCTGGACTGGTTATGTGGACTAGTTTGTTTCAAATTACGAGGGTCGTTCTTCACTTTATTGTATTTACCACCTTGTTTGTTACTAGAGCATCCCTCTTTCGCAAATTTTGGTGGTGAGTAAATGTTCGAATTTTTTGAATTTTTACTTTTATTAGAAACCACATTATCAGAATTTAAAGTTTTAACAGAATCAACCACACAAGAATCCTTGATCTTTAAAACAGAGCCCACACAAACAGTCGAAATAACAGAATCCAAAACTGGTAATTTTAAAGAAACATCAGAAACAATGTCATTATGAAATTCAAAACAAGGGTCGTCATCCTCATTAGTCCATTCCCTCACAATTACTTTTTCTGTACATGAAGTAAACACGTTAGAATCATTCATATCTGAGGTGGACGAACCAGCATTCACAGGACTGGTTCCATCACATTTGTCTTGTTTACCGTACTTCATGTCTTTTACCTTTTCCTCCTGTTCTTTGGTAACAAGGGTAGGGGCATAATTGTGATTGTAGGGTGGGGGAACTTGACTGTATCCTATTCCCTCACCTTCATTTTCTTTCCACCACAATTGATTTTCAATCATTGAGTTGACTACTTTACTGGAACCATCGAATTTTTTAAAGTCTAATTCAGCCCTTTCAAATTTACTAGTTAGATTTGAAATTTCTAACTTGGGGGCTTCCAGTTTAGCAGCTAATTCAGCGATTTCTTGTTTGGCATCTAGGTGGTGACAACACTTTATACTAAAATCAGATTTAAGCTTAGAGATATCCTTTTGTTGAGCTTCTATTTTATCTTGGAAAGCTTTTTCATTTTTCTTAAGTCTAAAATTTTCTTATTTTATGCATTCCATATCTCTAATTAAGTTGTCATTATGAAGCTTATATAATTCTATTTTATCAACACAATTTAAAGAACATGGTTGAAAACTTACCTCAGATGAATTTGGAGAAGTGAACGCCATATATGCAAATTGAAGTTCCTTGATCTTCTCCTCAGTAGCATTTTCTTCTCCAGTTTCTTCAACATTGGCAAAGTTTGCGGTCTGATTTCCAATGTTGAGCGCAGCCATCTGATCCTCCCAAGAGAATTGTTGAGCAACCATTCCTCTTTCAGCGTTTCCGGAACTATTTCCAACTTCACCTCTAGTATTCCCAACTGGAACCAATGCCCTTTCCATGTTTCCATCCTTTGCTAGGTTAGTACATTCACGAGCAAAGTGACCCAGCTCGTGACAGTTATAGCATCTAAGAATGTCTTTGTTAAAAATCACCTTCTGATTGTTAGGCATGTTCCAATTATTTTTGCCCGTTCTCTTAGTGAACTTCTTTACCCGAAACACTGCCACGGCGATTTGCCAAGAGATATCCATTTCTTCAACATCATCAGGATGGATCTGATCAAGTTCAGCAGCAACCACAGGTTGAACCAAGTCTTCAGCTAAAAATGCAATATAACAATTCATGAATCCTGCTATTAGAGCTATATTCTCCTGATGGAAGGAATCTGACTGGAATTTTGACTGTAAGTTACCCCTGAGATTGGAGCTTTTCCATTATCAGCTGAAGATTGACCGGACTTAGTGAAGAATACTGGAGCTGGTTGGGGTGGTATGGAAGATGGTTGGCCTTAAGTTGAAGAGAACATTTGAAAGTTTCCCTGAGGTGGTTGTTGAGTAGCCTTGAACATAGAAAAGCTGTCTTGAGAGATGAGAGCGCTGTTGGAAGCAACGTTGTACCCAGCTGCACTTTAGGAGTTTGCATGATTTATTGCACATTGCTTATCATCCATGTCACATGCCTTGATAGTAGCTATCATCTAAGAGAGAGACATTCTGTTGAGATCTTTAGTCTTTTTGATAACGGACACATTCATATCCCAGCTCTTTGGCAATGAGTTCAAAAGCTTGTTGTTTATCTCAGAAGTTTCCAGATAAATACTTGATGATCTCATATCAGTCACCAATTATGAACCTTTGAAGTTGAGTTTCCAACGTTTCCCCCAGAACATTATTAAACATGTTGAACTTTTGTCGCAGCATGTCTTGGCGACTTCTTTTCATATCTTCATTTCCCTCATACACCACGATCAATGCCTCCCAAAACTCTTTAGCAGATTGAAGTTCTCTAAAGCCAAGGGCAATCTCAGGTGAGAGTGCCATGGTAAGAGTGGAAAGAGCCTTCTCATCTTCCTCTACCTTAGCAAAATCTTCATCATCATTCATTACAACAACCTTTACAATAACTTCAATTGAATTTTCCCTTGATAATTGATTCTTTGAGGCCCCCTTACGATACTTCTCCAAACTTTGGCATCTTTCATCTTAACATATTTTTCAAAACGAAATTTCCATTCACTAAAGCCCTCATGAGACAAGAGACGGGGTATGCGAGTGGTGGTCCCCATGATAGAATCAAGTTCTTGATGGAGTGAGGAGTTTGTTGAACCATTACCATTAGTTAATTGATCCATATTAAGAGTTATTTAAAGTCCAAAAATCTTATGATCCAGGTAACAAACCCAAATTAAGACTAGATAGGCCCAAACAGTTTACTGGGCAGAGAACAAATTAAATGTTGACCGAGAACTCGAAGATTGACCGAGAACTGGATGAATTTGACCAAACTTTGACCGAGAACAATAAGCGTTGACCGAAAACCCAAGCCAACCGAGAACTGCCTTAGCCGAGAACCTTGATCTTGGCCGAGAACCAACTATGGCCGAGAATTAATCTTGGCCGAGAACCAACTGTGGCCGAGAATTAATCTTGGCCGAGAACCAGCTGTAGCCGAAAACCCTGAATCTCAACAAACTCAATCTTCAGTGTAACAAACTTCCAAGAAAAAGGTGATTTTGATTTGTTTCCAAACCAAAACCAATTCTTTCCCAAAATTAATTTATCTCTTCTCCGGTCACCTGTTCACCGGAAAAACACGCAAACCACCAAACAATCAAACTCTTGAATCCGTTGATATCACTATAACGAGCCTGAATAGGTCAAAAGCTCTGATACCAATTGTAAGTCCCGAATCTGGATCACTACAATTATGATATCAATAAACCAAGTATTAGTGCGGAAATCCAATACTTGGTGATTCAAGAACACAATGAACACAAACACGTAACACACAGATTGCTTCAAAACACACGTATTATTATTATATGTCCGGTGCTTAAGCACAAATACACCTCGTCTATGAAGTACTAGACGTCCAAACCAAACAATTAATCGAACAACCTTAAACCCTATACAATATATGCTATATATAGGAGACCAATTACACAAGCCCAAACTAACTAAAAGCCCACCGAGATCCCAAGGGATCTCGGTTTACATACGTAGCCCGTAGCCCAACCCCATATTACATGCTTAACCCAAACACAAATAGACTAAGTACAAACCACTCTAATCTAGACCCAACAGAAGTGGAGGATGGTTACCTTCGAGACGGGCTTCGAGTGGTCCATCGATGTATGGTTTAAGTCGATAACCAATAGCTTTGAACGTGTGTCCAAAGGAACTTGAAATTTCAATTGTTTCATAATCGAAAACTTGTTCAACAATGTATGGACCTGTCCAACGAGATTTTAATTTTCCACGGAGCAGACGTATACGTGTGTTATATAACAGTACACGCTCGCTAACTCGGAATTGTTTGTTTCCTTTTAAATGGGCATCGTGCAAACGTTTTGTCTTTTAATTGTAAGACCAAGAGTTCTCGTATGTCAAGTTTCTTAATTTCTCCAATTCATGAATTTGATCATTTTGAATCTACTTGTAGCAATGGAATCAAGTTTCATAGCTTGAAGAGCCCAATAAGCTTTGTGTTCTAATTCAACTAGTAGATGACATGTTTTTCCAAAGACAAGTTTGAAAGGTGTTGTTCCTATGGGGTTCTTATACGCAGTGTGAATAGCCCATAAAGTGTCATCTAATTTTTCTTCCCAATTTTTGCTGTTTAACCAGATATTCCTTTCAAGGATTCTTTTGTTCCCTCTTTTTGAGGCTTCTACCTACCCACAGGTTTGTAGGTGATATGGTGTTGTCAAGCGATGATGAACTCCATATCATGATTGAACTTTGTCCATCTGGGCATTGCAAAAATGGGTTCCTCTGTCACAGATTAGGGCTTTTAGAGTCCCAAATAGTGAAAAAAAACTTTTATAGAAATTTGATAACAACCCGAGCATCGTTAGTGGGAAAGGCTTGTGCCTCCACCCACTTAGAAACATAGTCTACTACTACTAGAATGTTATTGTTTCCGAATAAGTTGGGAAATGACCCCATGAAATCTACTCCCCATACATAAAAGAATTCACAAATTTGAATGCATTTTTGTTTCATCTCATTCTTGGATGAGATGTTTCCCGCTCTTTGACAAGCACTGCGTGCTTGGATCAAAGTATGCATGTCTTCTTTATGGTGTTCCAAAAGAATTATGTGTCAAACACGTTCTTAACCGTGGTGTCTATGTGGTGGTGTCCATCGGTTGGTCCTTATAGCAATGTTTGAGAATGTTTGTGGTTTCCTTTCCTGATGCGCACTTATAAATGACCTGATCAACTCCTATCTTAAATTGGTAAGGATCTTTCCAGAAGTAAAACTTAATATCGGAAAAGAATTTCTTTCGTTGTTGATGAGTTAGTCCTTTTCTCATGATTCCACATTCTTGGTGGTTTGCAAAATCAGCAAACCACGAACATTCATCTTCTTCTTTCATGATTGCTTGGATATGCCTAAGAACTTCATGAGGAAATTAGTCATTGATGACATCCTTATGTTTTTCTTCTGAAGATGTGCATTCCAAATGGGAAAGATAAACTAAAACAATATTCTCTGCTCCTCGCTTATCCTGGACTCCAATGTCAAACTCTTGAAGTAGCATAATCCATCGGATTAATTTGGGCTTTGCATCTTGTTTGTTGAAAAGGTATCAAATGGTAGCATGGTCGGTATAAACAATGGTTTTGGAAAGGACAAGGTATGACCTAAATTTCTTAAAAGCAAAACTACGGCTAATAACTATTTTCTGTTGTGGTATAATTTTCTTATGCATCATTAAGAGATTTACTAGCATAGTAGATTGGGTGAAATTGTTTGTCTTTGCGTTGGCCGATTATGGCTGCAACTGTAAAATCATTTGCATTGCTCATTATCTCAAATGGAAGGGTCCAATCGGGAGAAATCATGATTGGAGAGTTGAAAAGTTTGTCTATTAGAATGTTGAATGCTTTAACACAATATTCAAATAAGATAAATTGTGCATCCTTTTCTACAAGCTTAGTCATAGGTCGAGCGAATTTTGAAAAGTCTTGTATGAAGTGACGATAAAAACCAGCATGACCTAGAAAACTTCTATTGACTTTGACAGACTTTAGTGGAGGAAGTTTGGAAATGGTTTCCATTTTTTCTCTATTAACTTCTAATCCTGATTGAGAGATCTTATGATCAAGAACAATGCATTCTTTGACCATAAAGTGGCATTTTTTCTTTTGAGTACTAAGTTTACTTCTTTACAGCTAGTCAACATTTTATTTAGGTTTTTGAGGCAATGATCGAACGAGTCTCCAAAAAAGGAGAAGCCATCCATGAAAACTTCCATGGATTTTTCGATCATTTCATGAAAGATAGCCACCAAAGATCGTTGGAATGTGGCTGGAGAATTACATTGTCCAAAAGGCATTCTTCTATAGGCAAAGGTGCCATAAGGACACGTAAATGTGGTTTTCTCCTGATCTTCTGGAGCAATAGGAATTTGAATGCATCTAGAAAACCCATCAAGAAAACAATAAAAAAAATTATCCGGATAATCGTTCAAGCATTTGATCAATGAAAGGAAGCGGAAAATGATCTTTTCTTGTGGTGTCATTAAGCTTTCGGTAGTCAATGTATACTCTCTAGCCTGTAATGGTTCTCATTGAAATTAGCTCATCTTTTTTGTTCATCACTACCGCCATTCCTCCCTTCTTGGATACAACTTGAACTGGGCTTACCCAAGTCAAATCAGATATTGGATAGATTAGTCCCAAGGAGTTTGATAACTTTTTTTTCACCACATCTTGCATGTTCGGGTTAAGACGCCTTTGATGCTGGACCACGGGTTTATACTCTTCCTCCCTGAGGGTTTTATGAGTACAAAAGGAAGGACTGATGCCCTTGATGTGCATGATCTTCCATGCTATGACTTTCTTATGATGTTTCAGGACCTTAAGCAGCTTGTCCTTCTCATCTTTGGCAAGGTGGGCTAAAATGATTACAGGAAGTTGGAAGTCTTTTTCAAGAAAAGCATATTTTAGATTATTTGGGGGTAATTCTAAGATTGGTGTTCTTCTATAGAAGGATTTGCTTTTTCAATGCATTCGATGATTTCATATATTGCTTCTGGCGTTTCTTGGTTGGTGCTGTCTGTAGTGTGATTTTCTTGTCTTGGAATGGGTTCAGGAATAAGTTCATCTATGATTTGTGTTTCGATCTACGTCAGTGATGGCAGACTCTCTCATATAACAACTCATGATGGAATCAATAATATCAATACAGTATAGTGTGTCATCATGATTTGTGGATATCGCATAGATTTACATATGTCAAAATTGATTGCCTTATCATTTACCCTAAGCGTGAGTTTGCCTGTGCAAACATCAATAAGGGCCTTTGTGGTTGCCAAAAGGGTCTTCCTAAAATCAGAGGTACACTTTTGTCCTTCCATATCATGAATGACAAAATCTACTAGGAAAACAAATTTGTCAGCTTTGATAAGCATGTATTCAACATGAACCAAGGATATTAATGGATCGGTCAGCTAACTAAATGCTCATGTGGGTAGGCTTTGGTTCTCATATCCCTAGTTTTTCAAAAACCGCATATGGCATTAATCTAATACTAGCTCCTAGGGCAGCCAGGGCATTGCTAACAGGCAAATTTCTTATGAGATAAGGGATAGTAAAGCTCTCTGGATCAGTCATCTTCTATGGAAGTTTTTTTTGAAGAGTAGCTTAGCACTCCTCGTATAAGGTGACGTGCGAAAGTTCCTCTAGCTTCCTCTTGTTTGTGAGAACTTCTTTTAGAAATTTGGCATACTTCGGCATCTGATCAATAGCTTCAACGAAAGGGATATTGATATGGAGTTGTTTAAAAAGTTCAAGAAACTTCCCATATTGCTCTTCCAATGTGTCCTTCTTCCGACGACCATGGTATGAAATAGGTGGTACATAAGTTCTAAATGGATTTTGTGGTTGTGCGGTACTTGTTGGGTCTAGCCTCTCATTCACCTTCTTGGGTGCTTCTTTTTCTGTGACTGGTTCTGAAGTTGATAAGTCAACAGTATTGATTTTGCCACTTCTTAGGGTCACAAAATTGGCTGTTGCATTTGGATTTTTGATTGTGCTGCTTGGAAGGGTACCCGGTGGTCTTTCGGATAATTATCGGGCAATCTGTCCAATTTGGGTTTTTAGGATTCCGCAGAGATGCTTGTTGGCTTTTGAGGTCAGCATCATGCGTCATTAATACTTCGTTAATTTCAATGGCCCTAATGTCGGCTCATTTCCCTGCTTCAGTGTTTCTTGTCATAATTTGAGTTAGCATTTCTTCAATTCTCGCGTTGTCTAGAAAATGATTATTGTTGGAACTTTATCCTTGAAATTGAGGTTTAGGTAGCTATGCTTGATTCACCGGCCTTTTGTCAAATCCTGATACGGTTTGACCATTACCTCCATCCTTCCAACTGAAGTTCGGATAGTTTCTTCAACCTGGATTGTAGTTGTTGCTGAAGGCGTTGTTCTGGTTGGCTACAAATTCAACTTTTTCCATGGACATAAGGATTTGCTTGCATTCACTGGTTTTGTGTGATCCTCCATGTGTGTTACAACTGACTTTCGTCTTAGCCAACTCGGCTTGTAGTTGTTCGAAATCTTGCAAAGTGCTTCAAGTTGTGTGGTAACGAGAGTGTTGGAATCGACGTGATGAATTCCATTATAGGATGGAGTAGATCGTGGTGGATTTTAAGCGAAACTCTTCTTTGCTGGATTCTCCAGAATTCAAATGCTTCATTTGGAGATTTGGATCTTAGATCACCGCTGTCACACCCTGACCAAAGGCGGCGAAACATGCCGGGGTGCAACGGATTGCTCAAGAACACAAGACACTATTAAAGTGACAATATTTAATCAACTCATTTAAATACATAAAATCATAAGGAGTCACATAACTTGTTCATACAATAACCTAATTCAATCATAGAAAATAATATATAGTTCATTTTGCTAATATCCTAATAGTCTTGATAGCGTTTTTCTTCAAGTTCTCAAGTCAACCTAAAGTCAAACCTGTAATATTGCATAAAATAGAATTTGTCAACACAAAGGTTGGTGAGCAATTTCATAGTTTTGAACAGTAAGTATATAATAGGATATTCCACAACTTGTACACAAAACAATAAATAATAGCAACAATTTAGATAATGAAATCGTTAATAATAATACATTAACGAAACCTTTCTATAAGGGGATGCCAAATAAATTCGGATTTTTTGAAATCGTTAATAAGAATACATTAATGACACCTTGCTATAAGAGATTGCCAAATAGCTCGGATTTATATGAAATCGTTAATAAGTATACATTAACGACACCTCTCTATAAGGGGGTGCCAAATATACTCGGATTTATGAATCAACCAACCAAAAGCGGTAAACACATTAACATTTAAGCATGTAAGCATATAACACCAAATCGAGAATTTATTTAAGTAAAATATATAATAAAGTTTGTGGTTTAAGACACAAGTATAAAACATTTAATTTAAATAAGTACGCAATATCACCCACAAAATGAAATATGGAAAACAGGCGATGAAAGTACTCACATTCAAGTAATAAACTCGATTGATAAAATGACGAGTAACCGGAAGGATGAGGTTTAACAAGCAAAGCATATGATGAAAGGAAGTCTTGTAATAAAAAGGTTGTTTAAGAAATCTTTAGATAAGAAATGCAAAGAGTTTAAAGTTTAAGGTTTATATGTAAATATTTAAGAATTTATAATAATAGTTTTTTAAAAATATAAGTTTGATCGAAACCAGGTTAAAGTATCTAGACCTCAATATTTACTCAACCTATGTTAAGTAATAAGTTGGGTAAAAATGCAAGAATACAAGTCCCTTTATAATAGATACTAAAACGGGTTTTAACGAGCGTTCGTGTTGTTGATTCGGGTCTTGGTACTTGGTCAAACCCAAAGTCAACTTTCCAAAATAATGAATGTTATGAGATAACTCAATAAAATTTAAGAAGACTTAACCAAGTATGTAGTTCTATTGTTTTACAACTAACAACGTCCGTTAAGCGAGTGTTCGGTTTCGTTGGTCAAAACTTTGTTATAAGATCAAGTTGGATTCAACATTCCAAGTACTTTGAGAAAATAATTAAAATCAGTTTATAAATGATTTTAAAAGAAATATACAAGTCTTGATAGCTAGAAACTGTCACATCCCGACCAAAGGCAGCGGAACATGCCGAGGTGTAACGATTGCCCATAAGCACATGGCACTAATTAAAGCGACAATATTTAACAAACTCATTTCATTTCACAACATAAAAAATGTCACATAACCAACTTGTTCATAAGATAAACATAACAAAATATAGCAAAAAAATATTGTTAATTTTTACTAATATCCTAAAGGTCTTGATAACGTTATCTCCAACTCCATAATCAACCTAGATGTAAACCTGTAACATGTCATAAAATAAAGTTTATCAACACAAAGGTTGGTAAGAAATTCATAAGTTTGAGCATATAAATATATAGTAAGAAAGAGCCACAAAACTCGTATACGAAACAATAAATAAAAGAAATAATTTGGATAAAATCGCTAATAGATTTACGTTAGCGACACCTAACTATAAGGGGATGCCAAATAATCTAGGATTTTATAGTTATTGTTAATTGCATTACGTTAATGACACCTTGCTATAAGGGGATGCCAAATAGACTAGGATATTATAGTTCCACCAACCAAAAGCGATAAACAAATAGGCATATAATCATAGAACACCAAATCGAGCAATTATTTAAGTAAAGTATACAATAAAGTTTATAAAGAATATAGTTTGAATAAGTATGAAATGTCACCTCCAAAACAAAAGGTTGAAACCGGGGTATGAAAGTACTAACATTCAAGTAATAAACTTGAAAGATGATAATTTGAAGATTTTCCGGAACGACGGGTTTACCGAGCAATGCCTAAAAGGAAAGAAGTTTAGGATTTAGAAAGGTTGTCTTGAAAGTCTTTAAGTAAAATAAATGTTGAGAAATGTAAACAATTAAAGTTCAATGTTTAAAATGTAACTATTTACGAATTTGTAATAATAACCCTTTAAAAATGTAAGTTTGCTCGAAACCGGGTTAAAGTATCTAACCTTAATATTTAATCAACCTATGTTAAGTAATAAGGTGGGTAAAATGCAAGAATGCAAGTCCCTTGGGATAAAGATACTAAAACGGGTTTTTAACGAGTGTTCGGGTTGTTGGTTCGGATCTTGACAATTGGTCAAACCCAAAGTCAACTTTCCAAAATATTAAATGTTATGAGTTAACTCATAAAAATCCAATAATACTTAACCAAGTATGTAGATCTATTGTTTTAGAACTAACAACGTACGTTAAGCGAGTGTTCGGTTTTGTCGGTCCAAACTTTATTATGAGATCAAGTTGGATCCAAGATTTCCAAGTACTTAAGAAAATAATTAAAATCAGTTTGTAAACTATTTTTAAAGAAATATACAAGCTTGATAGCTAAAACCACACTTGTGTGTCTTAAGCGAGTAAAAGTCGGTTTAGTTCGGCTTGGTACGGTTTCCATATCATAATAAGTTCATAGGTGGTTTCCACATGTCCAAATATCCAAGAACTTGTATAATAATGTACAAATAAAAATACTTAAGTTTTACAACCAAAAAGTTAACAATAAAGTCTTTAAACAAAAGTTCGGTTTTCGGTTCGGATCTAATTTCGGGTTAAGACCAAGTTTAGAATCTTCAAACCCATAACCATGGAACTTATAAAAATGATTTTATAAACTAAGATCTAACATTAAACATATTTAAAACAAGTATTTAACTAAAACTAGTAAGCAAAGTTCGGTTTACGGTTTAGAGCTATTTACGGTTAAACCGAAGCATAGACCCTCAAACCCATAACCATGGAACTTGTAAATAAACTAAAATGAGTAGAATTTAAGCATGGTTAGTATGTATAAACAAGTTATATAAGTGTGTGTGTGTGTGTGTCAAGAACACGAAGCTCTCCATGAAGCCTAGCCTTACAAGGTTCGAAACTTAACCAACCGGGGTCGGATAAGTAACTACCAAAGGTAACAAGGGGTGTATATTATATATATGTTGTTCCATAAGCTTCAAGTATTAATAAGAGTTAGCAAGTTAATTAAAATGAAAGACTATGGTTTGTTTGACTTGGGAAGTCAAACTACCAAGAATATGAAGAACAACCTTTGAATCTTAAGAATTGAGAGAGAATTTGGAGTATGATCAAGTGTAAAATGAAGAAGATGGGTATGTATATATAGAAAAAGGTTCAAAGCTTCTTTGCAAGGTTCTCTTTCATGTTTACATGCAAATAGGTTAGTTAAACATGCAAGCAAAGCACAAAACAAGGAAAAAACGAAATATATGTGCAGACAACCCTAGGCGCTGTGGGACCTCCTCCCTTGCCCTGGCCACATGGCGCGGGGTGCCAAGGGGGGTTGTCCCAGCTCGTCTTTTGTGGTTCGTTATGCGTCCGGAAGTTCGTTTTTGATGTATTTTAATCGTTTTAAAGCCATTTTCGAATCCGTAAAAGGGGTTTTTCAAATTGAACCAAGGAGGATGATTTGGTAACATAAAAATCCAATGTTTTATATATCATGAGTTTCAGTTTACAAAACGGGTTGGTTTACAACATAAAACAATACAAATACGAATACAATCGAGACCAGAATTTGACAAATGTCATAGAAACACACTTGTGTGTCTTAAGCAAGTGAAATCGGTTTAGTTCGTTTTGGTTCGGTTTCCAATCTGGAATAAGACCAAGAATGGTTACCACATGCCCAAACATTAAAGAACTTGTATAATAATTTGTAAATGATTATACTTAAGTTTTACAACCGAAAAATTAACAATAAAGTCTTTAAAGGAAAGTTCGGTTTTCAGTTCGGATCATGTTTCGGGTTAAGACCGAGGTTAGATTCTACAAACCCATAACCATGGAACTCATCAAAATTATTTTAGAAACTTAAATCTAACATAAAGCGTGTTTATACAATTATTTAACAAAACTAGTAAACAAAGTTCGGTTCA
Organism: Bidens hawaiensis; assembly: GCF_021521415.1. Lineage (NCBI taxonomy): Eukaryota > Viridiplantae > Streptophyta > Magnoliopsida > Asterales > Asteraceae > Bidens > Bidens hawaiensis. The sequence goes on from NW_027491410.1 coordinate 244,019, forward strand.
CGGTTTGGAGCTATTTACGGTTAAACCGAGGCTAGTCTCTTCAAACCCATAAACGTGGAACTCAAAAAATATGACATACAAACTAAAATGAGGAGAAGTTAAGCATGGTTAGTAAGCATAAACAAGTTATATAATTATATATAAATATATATATATATATTTCAAGGACCACGTAAGTCCTCCATGAAGCCTTGCCTTACGAGGCACGACACTCCACCGACCGAGACCGCAGAAGTGACCACCAAAGGTAACAATGGGTGTATATTATATATGTTGTATAACAAACTTCAAGTATTAATAAGACTTAATAAGTTAATTAAAATGAAAGACTTGATCAGTTTGACTTTTGGAAGTCAAACTTCCAAGAACAATGAAAAACAACCTTGTAAAACTTGAATTTTGAGAGAGGAAAAGAAATATGAGCAGGTATTAATGGAGATGAGGGTCTTGTATATATAGGATAAGATTTAAGTGGTTATGCGAGAGGTTTAATGTGTAAAAATCGTATTTGGATAATATAGTGTAAAGCATAAACAACAATAAACAATGAAACTGATATGATGCCCTTCGCGCCACGCGACCAGCCCCCTTTCCTTAGCCGCGCGGCATGGCATGGACTGGGATGGGCTGAGTTGGTCCAGCTCGTCTTGCATGGTTCGTTTTGCGTCCCGAAAGTTCGTTTTCGATGTAATTTGAGTGTTTTAAAGGGCGTTTTCGAATCCGTAAAAGGGGTTTTTCAAATTGAACAAGAAGGAATGATTTAGTAAAATAAAATCCAATATTTTATATATTTGAAATGTTCGGGATATAAATCGGGTCGGTTTACAAAATAAAAACAAATACAAGATAACCCGAAATTGACGAATGTCACAGTATCCCCAACTTTTTGGAAATTTCATCCTGAAATTAAAATAAAATTAAAGTAAAGAGGTAATTATGAACGAAGGTCGTTTTTAGTAAAACAATTGTAAGAAAAAAAATTTAAGAAAAGAATAACGTCAAATCCTTGCATGACTCGAAAAAACGCCACAAATGAGAAACATAATAAAGACATTTATATATAGGATATACCATCGGCGTATCCACCATGCCTTTATCATCTTGCACTTATACGTTTTTCTGCTATCATTCTCAGGTCCGAGTTATCTCACACAACCGCACTTACTATGGCTTCCATACGAGGATTTCGATAATTAAGTGTGCACCCATAATTATTTAGATCGTCGTATGGTCCACATGGTTCGTCCCATTGTGTGGTTTAGAAGGCATTTTTTTTTTTTGAAATCTTAAATATTAGAGACGTACATAAACTCTATTGAATTTTACCAATATTAACAAACCAATACCAGCAGTTGAAAATTTTGAGGTTGATTTCTAAATAAGTAGGAAACATGGGATAATTAATTGAAGCAACTAAAATCTTAAGATATAAACCAAGGTGAAAATAACAATTCGGTTTAAAATAAGTAAAGACGATCGAATAAATAAAAAAAATTAGGGTAAACAATATGAAATAAGATTAGAAGTTAAAAGTCATAAAGATAAATGTCAATGTCTATAAATTGAGGTACTAAATAAGATCGATAAATGAAACCCGATAATGAGGACTCCGACAAGTGTAAACGAGAAAAAAAATCCAATAAGTGAGTACATGAGGTTGGGACAAACAACGATACCATTAATAATAACATCGTACGATGAGTTTCATACGTGAACAAACTTGAGGTTATAAGTATTTGATGATATGATTGCGTGAAATGTGATAACATGAGAATTAGGTGAGTTCTCGTATACATGTATCAAACATAAAATGAACATAAATTTGATTAACTTGACAAAACAATCGATGAACTTTGATAAAATGTAAGCACGGCTTCTATTGTGAAACCATTTACATAATCATGATTATAGTAATGGTTTCCAATAGCGCCAAAACTTGCGGACAACCACACATAGGCCGTTGATTGAGTAAATGAAATCATGTGGAAAATGCATAGAATTGTGTTTTGCTTGAAAAACATAATACTCAAACATGAACAACATAGTTATGAAAATGTCGTTTTAAATGTAAACATAATGTTTAGCGAAAATGAGGTTTTGAAAGTAGTACACAAATTGTTATTAAATAACTTGAATTCGGTCATGAAAAATCAAAACACAAAATGAAATCTCATGTGCATAAAATTACCATCGAACATCTCATCAATTGAAAAGAAAATCGTAATGACAGTGAGACTCGGAGTAATGACGAAATATGTAAATCACGTATCATATACTCTTTTGAAAATATAAAAATAAAATCGATAATGAAATCTCAAGTAAAGCCATTCTATCGTTTCCAAGAAAATGTATATAATAACAAAGCATCGTGGTAACGCTTTGCTAGAGAAAGATCTAAATTGCTATCAAACGAAAATCTTGTAAATTAGATTAGGAATTTTGCATTCGTAAAGCTGTTGTGGTGTAAATAAATCATGAAAGAAATTATGCTTGTGATAATAAGAAGTACTAATTCACATAAATCGTTATCGAACAAAAATTCATGTTACAATATCTAGTGTATGAAGCATTTATGAATGTGTCCCAAAAAGATTTTGCAAAGCTTTGGTCATTGAGTTTATGCAAAATAATGAAAGTTTTGGTTTGTTATTGAATAAATCAAAATTCAACATTCAAAATGAAACCTCGTATTTATAAAGTTATTATGAGATTATCACCTTAGGTGACAATTATAATCTTGAAAACACGTATGTAATTGTTTAATAATCTTTAAAAACAAAACCTCATGATAGAACTTTGAGTGAGTATAGTTGTCAAGACAATATTATATTCTTCGAAGGTGATTTATAAAATATGAGCGCAATACGTAAATCATTATTCTTGAAAGAGTTTATAATTTAAAAAAATATAAATATTTGAGCACATGGGGATCATTATAAATACACTAGTGGTATATATATATATATTAAAAAATTAAGGTAAAAATAAAGCTTGCGTGTGTATGGAGAGATTTTAGGCTTTGAATAGTGAATGGTTTGGAAATTTGGTGATGAGTGAGTGTGTTTCGGGTGTCTTGCGAAATCGGGTTTTCTTGAGTTGGGTTGATGGGTTTTGTTGAGTTTAGGCCGTTTGAGTGGGTTAGGCTTAGATGACTTGTGTGAGTAGTGGTTGGGCTATTTGGATGAGGTTTGCTTATTTGAGTTCGAGTCAAGTTAATGGGTTGGATAAGTCGACCTTGACTAGTTTGGGTTGAGATTTGGTTTATACATGTATTTTGCAAGGAGTGTTTCGGTCACTATTTTGGTATCAAACTCTATGATGGGATGGAAATGGTGTGGCGATATGGTTTGTGATTTAACATAGAATGGGTGGAAGGATTTGATTCATAGTTGGGTAACTTTGGTTTGTATATGTTCAAGGCATTTGTGGGTGCATTTTTCGGTGTCTTTGAAGTATCAGGATAGTAAGTTTGATAGGTTTTCATGGCATAAAAGTGTCGGTATTTAGGGCTTTTTGTTGGGTTGATTTTTGTACATCTTGGATTTGCATGGGGTTTGAGTTCGTGAGGGTATAACATTGGTATGTTAGGTTTCGTTCATCTTGAGGAAAAATTTGATTGTTTGGGAAAACTTTTGAAGTGGGAGGATGGTTTGATTTAAGATGGTAGTTTGAGATGGAAAACGGGTGTTTGGAAACTTGTGGTTGCGTTTAGGGAAATTTTTGACTAATAATAAGTTTTAAATTGAAAATATCGTAATTTATAAATAATGATTGAAACATTCATGAAACTTTTGATAATAAAATTACAAATTAATATATATATATATATATATATTATTTTTTGCGAGAAAACGGAACTTTCGCGAACCACCATGGATTGTTCGCGTTTTAGCAAACTCATGTTCGTAAAAGGTTGTTATAATAGTTAGAGAAAGTTATTTAGGTGGTTCCTACAAATGTTTGAAACATAAAGTTTTTTTATAAATATATCGAGATTCAAGCTTGTGAATCACAACAATTTTCTTTGCTAAAAATTTTTCCACTAAAATGAGAGTTGTTACGATACGTCGGGCCGGCTTAAGTTGTAAAACAATTTACGAGAAAGTTTGAAATAAACCAACCCGCGTAGCGTAAATCGTTCTTGAAGTGATTTAAATTAAGCAGTGAAAAATATAATGGGAAACTAAGATAATAAGGTTTGTAATTTGAAGTTTATTGTAAAAATAAAAGTCGATTATCATGAGGAAGCAAAATAAATTTTTATTATAATGATTAGAATAAAATTTTGCTTATGAGGAAATTAGAATAAGTGAATTGAATGTTGAAATTTGTTATGAGGTATCAATATGAATGATGAATGTCGTTTTGGGAATACAAATTTGCGTAATGAAAATTTTTTTTACCAAGTTCGTTATTTAATATCGTGTAACGAAAATATCATAGTAAGTTAAAATGACCAACATTGTGAATCAAGAAATCGAAATAAACGACATCTTCTTTAAACATAGAATTTCTATGAAGTTGTGTATGAGGATTTCAAGACAAAGTTTGTGAATTTCTTGAAAACAATCAAGGCAAAACTATCTTAAGAAATTTAAAACAAGTTGAATCGTATAATGCTAAATTTTATTTGTGAAAAGTTATAATGAATCAAAAATTTCATAATGAAAGTTGTTATGAGAATAAATTTGGGTAACGAAAATTCTACTATGCGTGATATAATATAGTGTAATTAAAACGTCGTGAGAAATTTAAATAATCAATAATGTGAAATGATAGTTCAAAATGAACAGGATTTTTATAAAATAAGTTTTTTTTGAAATCTTATATGAGAACTTTAAACACAATTTAAAATTTATATAATGGGAGTTTACTTGAAAAATCAAGGTAAAATTTATCATAAAACTTTCTTTTTAATATAATGAAATTTATGTGATAAAAAATTTGTTTATAAAAAGTCTTAATGAACAAAGATGGCATATTGAAGGTCACTAGGAGTAATTCAAAATATATTAACTTAAATTGAAGAAAAAAATCACAATAGACAAAATCTTGTAATGAAAGTAGTGGTGTGTAATAAAAAATAATAATAAATAACTTTACTATGTGAAATCAAAACATATGAGAATTAATCATAACGGACAAATAAAATTATATAAATGAGAATTTTGTGATTGAAGGTTAATACGATTAAAGAGAGGAAAATTTATTTAAATCGTTGAAACTTGTAAATAATGTCTTAAGATTTAAAGTGGAAAAATCGTGCATTCACCACCATGACTTGACGTCCCGACGATAAATCTTAAATAAAAAAATGAGATAAAATGTGGAGTCGAACATGTGTACGTATCACCGCGTCTTTCATGTTTGCGACTCAAATAACGATAATAACATATAATAAAAACGGAGATACAAAGAGATCTCAAAACACTAGTCAACGTACCACCGGGGCTTTCATGTCTTAACATCAATATATAATGAAGCAACCGGAATGCTTGCATTCGACAACTTAAAGTGGTTGTCTCATATGAGACAGTCTTTAAGGAGATTTGAAACAATGGGATCCAAGTTAAGCTCATGATCCATAAAACACAATAAAAACTAGTGTTTTTGCGGAAAGGTAAGGATACCTTAGATTATTATGATAGTGTGTGTATGTGTATATTTAAGATTTGATGAAATAAATAAGTATATAAATAAATAATTGTAACGAACAATAGAGTAGGGTAAACACGTAAAGGCAACACGTATAAGGACCCTAAAGCATAAACTATACTAGGTCGTTACGTCTAGCCACATAACCTATAGTCATGGCTCTAATACCAATCTGTCACACCCCGACCAAAGGAAGCGGAACATGCCGGGGTGCAACGGATTTCTCAAGAATACAAGACACTATCAAAGTGACAATATTTAATCAATTCATTTAAATACATAAAATCATAAGGAGTCACATAACTTGTTCATACAATAACTGAATTCAATCATAGCAAATAATATATAGTTCATTTTGCTACTATCCTAATATTCTTGATAGCGTTTTTCTTCAAGTTCTCGAGTCAACCTAAAGTCAAACCTGTAATATTGCATAAAATAGAATTTGTCAACACAAAGGTTGGTGAGCAATTTTATAGTTTTGAACAATAAGTATATAATAGGATATTCCACAACTTATATACAAAACAATAAATAATAGCAACAATTTATATAATGAAATCGTTAATAAGAATACATTAACGACACATTTCTATAAGGAGATGCCAAATAGATTCGGATTTTTTGAAATCGTTAATAAGAATACATTAACGAAACCTTGCATAAGAGAATGCCAAATAGATCGGATTTATATGAAATCGTTAATAAGAATACATTAATGACACCTTTCTATAAAGGGATGCCAAATATACAAGGATTTATAAATCAACCAACCAAAAGCGGTAAACACATTAACATTTAAGCATGTAAGCATATAACACCAAATCGAGCATTTGTTTAAGTAATGTATACAATAAAGTTTGTGGTTTAAGAAAAAAGTATAAAACATTTAATTTTAATAAGCACGCAATATCACCCCCCCCCCAAAACGAAATATGGAAAACGAGCGATGAAAGTACTCACATTCAAGTAATAAACTCGATTGATAAAAAGACGAGTAACCGGAAGGATGAGGTTTAACGAGCAAAGCCTATGATGAAAGGAAGTCTTGTAATAGAAAGGTTGTTTAAGAAATCTTTAGATAAAATAAATGATAAGAAATGCAAACAATTTAAAGTTTAAAGTTTAAATCTAAATATTTAAGAATTTATAATAATAGTTTTTTAAAAATAAAAGTTTTCTCGAAACCAGGTTAAAGTATCTATCCCTCAATATATACTCAACCTATGTTTAGTAATAAGGTGGGTAAAAATGCAAAATTGCAAGTCCCTTTATAATAGATACTAAAACGGGTTTTAACAAGTGTTCGTGTTGTTGATTCGGGTCTTGGTAATTGGTCAAACCCAATGTCAACTTTCCAAAATAAAGAATGTTATGAGATACCTCAATAAAATTTAAGAAGACTAAACCAAGTTTGTAGTTCTATTGTTTTAGAACTAACAACGTCCGTTAAGCGAGTGTTCGGTTTCGTTGGTCCAAACTTTATTATATGATCAAGTTGGATTCAAGATTCCAAGTACTTTGAGAAAATAATTAAAAACAGTTTATTAATGATTTTTAAAGAAATATACAAGTCTTGATAGCTAGAAACACACTTGTGTGTCTTAAGCGAGTGAAATCGGTTTAGTTCGTTTTGGTTCGGTTTCCAATCCGGAATAAGACCAAGAACAGTTACCAAATTCCCAAACATCAAAGAACTTGTATAATAATTTATAAATGATTATACTTAAGTTTTACAACCGAAAAGTTAACAATAGAGTCTTTAAAATAAAGTTCGGTTTTTTGTTCGGATCTTGTTCGGGTTAAGACCGAGGTTAGATTCTAAAAACCCATAACCATGGAACTCATAAAAATGATTTTAGAAACTTAAATCTAACATAAAGCATATTTATACAAATATTTAACAAAACTAGTAAACAAAGTTCGGTTTACGGCTTGGAGCTATTTATGGTTAAACCGAGGCTAGTCTCTTCAAACCCATAACCATGGAGCTCAAAAAATATGACATACAAACTAAAATGAGCAGAAGTTAAGCATGGTTAGTAAGCATAAATAAGTTATATAATTATATATATATCAAGGACCACGTAAGTCCTCCATGAAGCCTGCCTTACAAGGCCCGACACTCCACTGACCGAAACCGGAGAAGTGACCACCAAAGGCAACAAGGGGTGTATATTATATATGTTGTATAACAAGCTTCAAGTATTAATAAGACTTAATAAGTTAATTAAAATGAAAGACTTGATCAGTTTGACTTTTGGAAGTCAAACTTCCAAGAACAATGAAAAACAACCTTGTAGAACTTGAATTTTGAGAGAGGAAAAGAAATATGAGCAGGGATTAATGGAGAAGAGGGTCTTGTATATATAGGATAAGATTTAAGGGTTATGCAAGAGATTTAATGTGTAAATATCGGATTTGGATAGTATAGTGTAAAGCATAAACAACAACAAACAATGAAATTGATCTGATGCCCTACGCGCCACGCGACCAACCCCCTTGCCCTCTCCGCGCGGCGCGGCGTGGTCCGGGGTGGGGTGGGTTGATCCAGCACGTCTTGCGTGGTTTTTTTGCGTCCCAAAAATTCGTTTTTGATGTAATATGAGCGTTTTTAAAGGCGTTTTCGAATCCGTAAAAAGGGTTTTTCAAACTGAATAAGCGGGAATGATTTAGTAACATAAAATCCAATATTTTATATATTTGAAATGTTCGGGATATAATCGGGTCGATTTACAACATAAAAACAAATACAAGATAACCCGAAATTGATGAATGTTAAAACGCCAGCGATTTGGTCAATTGCATGCTTGTTCTAGCTGGATTGTGCGTCAAAGAAAGTTTGAACTTGTAGCCACATGTTTAATCCATGATGCGGGCATCTTCTTAGAAGACTCTTGTACCTCTTTCAAGTTGCGTGTAGCGATTCATCATCGGTTCTGAATCCGGTGATGATGGATCGTTACTTTGCAGTTTTGTCAGGAAAAAAGATTTCAGAATGAACTATTCTACCATTTGGTCCCAGTTGGTGATGGATCCAGATGGAAGAAAATCTAAACAATCTATGGCCTCTCTTCTAAGAGAAAACGGAAAGAACGTTTTTGGATTTTAAAGGTTCCGCAAATTCGTGGAATCGAGATATGTGAGAAGAGGGCCTTCATCGAGAAGCCCATGAAATTGAACTGAATTTCCACCGTATGAATGGTGTTGTATTTGATTTTGGAGTTTTTGGTGATTTCGAGTTGTGCGACACCATTTCCATAGCCTTCGAGAGTTGGCTTGGCATATTGGCTCATGTTTGGTTCATTGTTTGGTGATGTCATCATGTGTTCTATTTGATCTTCTTCCAATGTCGTGTCGTCTACTAACTCGTTCTTGATTGTTTCAGCTACTTCTCTTGCCCGATCTCCTATTCTTTGATGAAAAAGTCATTCGGGTCGGAAACTAGGGAAACAAGCTCAGGTGCGGGTGTAGAGGACATTCATGACATAGAGAAAAATAGATTAACTAAATCTAATTATGTATACCTAAACTAAAAATTAAGAATACATAGAAATACCAAACTTTTTACAGTTAAGACAACGGTTAAAATAAAACTTGGATCATTCTTAGAAAAATTTACTGTGTCCCCGGCAACGGCGCCAAAAACTTGATATGGTGTGAATGTGTATATAAAACGGTGATTGTTTTACAAGTAAGATCGTGTTTTAAATTTATAAAAATTATCTCTACTATGATTAAACCACACACAGATGGGAAAGTGTATCTATCGTACATGTATAATAGTATTAGTAAGAACTAAGTATCGATCCACAGACACGGAGTATTTCAAATAATAAATCTTTGTTTTTGAATTAACCGGAAGCAATACTCATTAAAGGTTGTCTTTTAAACTAAATCTTAGTTAAATTAAAGTTAAGTAAAATAGGTGAACAAGTAGTGTTGGTGCATAATGTCAGTAGTTCATAGTCTAGTGTCTGTAATCGAGTCTGTAATTTTTAATTATGTTTTGTATGTTTAAGCGAAGTTACTGACAAGTTCACTTAACAGGCGAACTTGTTAGTCAAGCGAAGTTATGGACAACTTCGCCTGAACATGCCAGGCGAAGTTGTCGTGTATAAATAGTCCTAGGTTACGGCTTGGTTTGGAATCGTGGTTTAAGTTCGTGTCAGTAGTTCGAGTTCTTGTAACGTGAGGACGAGAGTCTGTAACAGTGATATTACATCACGTGTTTGAGTTATAATATATAACGTGTGTTCGTTTCGTGTGTTCGTGTGATTCGTGTTCTATACTCGTAACGATCTACGCAGGGATTCCGCACCTGAGTAGACCGAGATATCTCGTGCGATCCGTCCAGGGAACCTACAATTGGTATCAGAGCATTTGCTCGATTGTGTGGTTCGGGATATTCACGCGGGTATAAAAATCGTCCCGTTTCGACTATTCGCGGGACGTGTTTTCTGTGTTTTTGAGTCAATCTTACCTCCTACCATCGTGTTCAAGCCTTTGCACCGTCAAAAATCTCGTAAAATCCAGATTTCAGATCTGCAAAAACGTCCGTGTTCATCAGGCGAAGTTGCCGTCAGGATACGTAGGGTTTCGGCGAAGATATAAGGTTAAGCGAAGTTATCCACAACTTCGCCTACCTTCTCAAGTTCGCCTAACTCAGCGAAGTTCTCTACAACTCCGCCTACCTCCTAAGTTCGCTTACCTTAAGCGAAGTTAATCATCTGCGAAGTTCTTCAGCGAAGTTAATCAGCGGCGAAGTTAAGGCTTAAGCGAAGTTATCCGTAACTTCGCCTACAGTACTTTTCAGAAAATTTTTTGATTTTTTCGGGTTTCTTACTTTTCGGGAAAGATGTCGTCGATTAACATCTCTGAGTTAGTGAAGATGGAAGTTGAAGCAGGGTCAGCTACTAAGGCCCCAAGATTGCTGAAAGGAACCGATTTCGTTGCATGGAAGGATCGGTTCATACAATACGTCAAATACCAGGATGCGAAGATGTGGGTATGCATCCAGGATGGTTATATTCCACCAGTTATGGAGTATGAAGGTCGTGATCAAATCAAAAAGTATAGCAAAATGGAAGAAGAAGAGAAAAAGATGTATGAGGCCGAGAGCAAGGCTCATGCTGCTATTACTATGGCTCTTCCACAAGAGATCCTTCATACGTTTAGAAAGTACACGTCAGCAAGAGAGCTTTGGGAAGCTCTTGAGAATAGATTTGAAGGGAATGTAGGAATCCGTGCTTCAAAGATAAAATTGCTCAAAACCCAGTTCTCAGTCTTCAAGTATTTGAAGAATGAATCTTTAGATGATATTATCACTCGATATTACCATCTGATGACTGAATTGAGCAACTATTCAATTTCCTACCGAGAAGAAGAAATAGTTGAGAAGCTTCTAGATGCTCTCCCACCAAAATGGGAGATGTATACTGTGCTGATGAGGGAAGACAAAGACTTTCCCACATATGATCTAGAAACGGCAGTCAACAAGCTCAGAACCTTTGAGCTTAACATGGTCAGAAAAGAGACACCTATGGATCAGGTTCAAGATCCAGGTATGTATGGAGCTAAAGTCAACACTAGCTCAGGATCGAAGACCGAATCTGCTGCCTACTACTCGAAGGGAGAGTCGGGCGCAAACTCATCACATGAGGGTCATGTGTCAGTCAACACAAATGGTGATGTTTGCTATGTAGCAGGTGGATCGAGTGGTTCTCAACCCCAGGTAAGCAAGAGTAGTTGCTCTCCAAGTATTCCCAGCAACAACTACTCCAAAATGCCTATGAGTGTCAAGTCTGCTGAAGAGCAGTTTGGTCTCTATGCTTCTTTTATTGCTTCCTATGAGAACTACATTCAAGGGAAGGTTGTTGATCCAGCTATGTTGGATGAAGACTATGACCAGATTGATGCTGATGATCTGGAGGAAATGGATCTGCAATGGCAGATGGCCATGATTGTAAGAAGAGTGAAGCGGTTTATGAGAAAGACCGGGAGAAAGTTTGTCGGTGGAAAGCCAGGGTTTGACAAGACAAAGGTGAGATGCTACAATTGTCAGCAAAACGGTCACTTTGCAAAGGAATGCAGGAATGAGCGTGTGGAACGAAGTCAGGGCAGGTCTCCACAGCAAAGTGGGGGTTCTAAAGATTATAGTGCAATGATGTCCAGAGAAGATGGTGAATACAACTGGAACTTGCATTCTAAAAAAACTTTTGAGCAGGCAAATTTGGCGAAGGTTGAAACTGAAGAAAATGAGAAGGTTACCGGAGAAGAAAAAGCTCTTATGGCAGACGTTAATGACCAGCTCTCCGAGGTATGTTCTAAACCTACATGTTCTAAATGTGAAAACTTGTCTGAGCAATTAGCAACTATAACCGATCAGTATGTTAGGTTGGATGCTGAATTTAAAATCCTAAAAGAAGATCATCATTTTACAAAAGCAAGAGAAAATAGCTATAAAGTCAAAATAAAAGCTTGTGAAAAAGATGTTAAAAGTCTAAAAACAAAACTTGCTGAAAAAATTGAAGTGATTGATTTAAGCTATGAAGTTTTGGAAGAAAAAACCAAACTAATTGCTGATAGAGAAAAACAGATTGCTGATCACCAGGTAAAAGTGGTGGAACTAAATAGAAAACTAGAGCAGTTCAGAAATTCCTCTGCTATTCTTGATCACCTTGTTAGTGATCAAGGTTCCTCTGCTAAGAGAGGAGGAATCGGTTATCATGAGGTTCCACCTCCTTATAATCACAATTACACTTTTAACCCTAGTGTTCAGAAATTTGTTGACTTTGAGGTTGCTCAGACAGTACCAGTTAAAATAACTTGTAAAGAACCAAATGTTAGTGGAGGCGAAACAAGTTCGCCTGTTTCAAGTGTTAAAATTTCTGATCCAAGTCCAGTCTCATCGGATTCGGATAAGTCATCCGAGTCTGGTAAGGCAAAAGAGGAGGTGGTATTACCCAATGGTGGAGAGAAAGATAAGACGAATAAAAAGAGTACTCCACTAAACCCGTACGTCCCACCATATGTGAGACGAACGGGCGGTAATAAAGCCTCGACATCTAAAACACCGGTTGATAAAAAGGTTGAGCATAGGTGTTGTTTTAGGTGTAATCAATTAGGGCACCTAGTTGCAGATTGCCCTCTGAAGCAGCGATTCAGAGGTGTAAGGCCTACTAAAACTGAGAATAAGCCTAATAGTAATTATCATGCTGCTAAAAATGAAAACCATTTAAAATTCAAAAATGTGACTAATTCAGGTTTTCATAGAAACAAATCTCAGTTTTACACTGCTAATAACCAAACCACAAGCTATAATTCTTTCAATTCACAAAGGTTTGGAAGGCCTCACAATCAATCTTCAAGGAGGTATCCTAATAGGACTTACAGGAATTATCGAGATACTAACTTTGGAAAGCCAAAGTTTGGGATGTATAGATCCAAGACCAATTGGTCATGGGTCCCTAAATTCTAATCTTTTGCTTTATTGTGCAGGAACAGTTGAACAGGGCTGCCAACAATCTTTGGGTTGTAGATAGCGGCTGTTCCCGGCACATGACGGGTAACAAATACTTGTTACACGATTTGAAACCTGTTCAAGGAGGGAGAGTGAGCTTTGCCGGTGAAAGTGGAGGCAAGATTATAGGAATGGGAACGGTGTCGAACGGAAAGATGACATTGGAGAAAGTTAACTTTGTGGAAGAATTGAAGCACAATCTGCTGAGTGTGTCGCAGATCTGTGATAAGGAGTACACCGTTCATTTTACAAAGAATGAGGCGATTGTGTTGCAACCTGGTTTTCAGATACCAGAGGAGTGGATTGTGATGAAGGCTCCACGTGAAAGGAATACATATATTATGGATATGAGGTCGACAGAAATGGCCACGGAAGAATCATGCCTTATGACAAAAGCGAGCGAATCGGAGTCCGAATTGTGGCATAGGAGAATGGGGCACATTCATCTTCGGAAAATGAACCACATTGTCAGGAATGGACTTGTGATGGGCGTTCCCTTGAAGAATTTCAATTTTGAAGATAAATGTATAGCGTGCAAGAAGGGAAAGCAGCACAAGAAATCCCATCTCACCAAGAAAGTCAATTCAATTGCCAGTACTCTAGAATTGCTTCACATGGATCTCTTCGGTCCCGTGAATGCAAAAAGTCTATGAGGTACTTCTTATTGCTTGGTGATCACTGATGACTACTCACGATATTCGTGGGTATATTTCCTGAAATCAAAAGACGAAACGGCTCATATGGTGAAGAATTTGATTACCAAAGTTGAGAACGTTATGGATAAAAGGGTTAAGTTCATCAGGAGTGACAATGGAACGGAGTTCAAGAATTTTGAGATGGAGATCTTCTGCCTTCAGAAAGTGATTGAACACCAATACAGCGCTCCGTATACACCGCAACAGAATGGAGTGGCTGAAAGGAAGAACAGAACATTAATTGAAGGAGCCAGAACAATGCTGGCTGATTCGAAGCTTCCTGTGGTGTTTTGGGCTGAAGCTGTTGCTACAGCCTGTTATGTTCTGAATAGAGTCTTAACTGTTAAAAGACTTGGTAAAACGTGTTATGAGCTTATGCATGGGAGAAAGCCCAACTTGAGTGGTCTTGAACCATTCGGGTCCCCTTGTTCGATTTTAAAGACAAATTCTAAATTTGGTGAAGTAGCCGATGAAGGAATCTTAGTCGGTTATGTTGTTGGGACTCCCAACAGACATGTCTTTAATACATCGACCAGCAAGGTTGAGGTGGTGTGTAACACCGATATCACAAGTTACCAACCGCCAAAACCAAGCAACGGACCTGCTGAGTTTTTCGACTATGTTAAACTTTTTAAGTCTTTTAACATACCGTATTTGGATATTGCTGAAGAAGAAGAGAGAGTTGCTACGAAGATGATCCTTGATGAGGAAGAAAACCTATTGCAAAGACAGCTGATCGATAAATGTCAACCTTCCTCATCAAATGTTGTCGATACCCCTGCTACCTCGACTGAAGAAGAATTTTTCAATCCATTTCACTCTCAGCATGAAACAACCATTGACGAGCTCTCTTCTAACTTGGAAGACAATTTGCATGTCGGTTCTGTTCCGACCACGAGAATTCATAAAGATCACCCTTTGGAGAATGTGATTGGTGATGTGTCCTCCGGTGTACAAACAAGACGTAGCTTAAATGAGCACACCTGTGTTTACACAAGCATCAAGGAGACAGGAATAATCAACGAATGCTTGTACACCTGCTTTATCAGCCAGATTGAACCGAAGAATTATCAAATGGCTCTCAAGGACAGCTCGTGGGTCGAAGCTATGCAAGAAGAGTTGGCTCAATTCAAGAAAATGGAAGTTTGGACTTTGGTTGAAAAACCGAAGCATGTGCATGCGATAGGCACAAAATGGGTGTTTAAGTGCAAGAGAGATGAGAAAGGGATTATCATAAGAAACAAGGCGAGGCTAGTCGTTAAAGGTTTTAATCAACAAGAGGGGATTGATTATAATGAA
The DNA here is from genome assembly GCF_021521415.1 of Bidens hawaiensis. Lineage (NCBI taxonomy): Eukaryota > Viridiplantae > Streptophyta > Magnoliopsida > Asterales > Asteraceae > Bidens > Bidens hawaiensis. The sequence goes on from NW_027491410.1 coordinate 259,190, forward strand.
GTGTTCGCTCCTGTCGCAAGGTTGGAAGCCATTAGATTGTTTTTGGCGTTCGCTGCTTATAAGAAGATGAAGGTATTTCAGTTGGATGTGAAGAGTGCGTTTCTGAATGGGAAAGTTGATGAGGTAGTGTATGTTGAGCAACCTCCGGGTTTTCCTGACCCAGACTTTCCTGATCACGTGTACAAGTTAAGCAAGGCATTGTATGGACTACATCAGGCACCTCGTGCCTGGTATTCAACTTTATCAGATTACTTGCTTGAAAATGGGTTTGAAAGAGGGAAGATAGATAGCACGTTGTTCTTCAAGAGAGATGGAAGCGACTTCCTGCTGGTGCAAGTCTACGTGGATGACATTATCTTTGCTGCATCAAGAGTCTCCATGTGTCAAGATTTTGAGGCCGTCATGAAAAAGAGGTTTGAAATGAGTGCTATGGGTGAACTAACTTTCTTTTTAGGATTGCAGGTTGATCAGAAGAAGGATGGGATGTTCATTCATCAGACCAAGTATGTCCATGATGTGCTCAAACGCTTCAAGATGGAGGACAGCACTCCATTCGACACTCCAATCTGCGTCAATCACAAATTGGGTGCTGAGTCAGACGGTGATGCAGATGTGGACCCAACTCAATATCGGGCTATTATTGGTTCTTTAATGTACTTAACTGCTTCTAGGCCTGATATAATGTTTACTGTTTGTCTTTGTGCACGCTTTCAGGCAAACCCAAAAGAATCTCATCTGAAGGGTGTGAAGAGGATACTGAGGTATCTCAAGGGCAAACCAAAGCTGGGGTTGTGGTACCCGAGAGGAGGAGACTTGGAGCTAGTCGCTTACACAGATTCTGATTATGGAGGGTGCAATCAGAGTCGGAAGTCAACAACTGGAGGATGTCAGTTTCTTGGTGGCAGATTGGTGTCGTGGCAATGCAAGAAACAGACTTCGGTCGCAATTTCAACCTGTGAAGCAGAATACATGGCAGCATCCAACTGCTGCTCCCAGGTTCTTTGGATTCAACAACAGTTGCGCGACTATGGTCTGAATTTCTTACTTACTCCTATTTGCATTGATAATACAGCTGCTATCTCAGTAACTAACAATCCCGTGAAGCACAGTAAAACTAAACATATTGACATACGTCATTATTTTATACGGGATTGTGCTGAGAAGAAACTGATTGTGCTTGAAAAGGTGGATACGCTTGATAATTTCGTTGATCTTTATACTAAAGCGTTTGACAAAACAAGATTTCGAAACCTTATCGAGCTGAATGGGATGATCAATCCCGAGTAACCATGCTTTTCATGTTATATTTAAAAAAAAAAAAAAAAAAAAAAAAAAACGTCACTATCGCTTAAAAATATGTCGGTTGCCTCAGTTTGAAGGACTTGTCTTCGGATATGTTTTGGTCCTCATTTTCTACTTGTAGAATTTGAGGATAGCCATTAACCAAAGGACTGAAAGTGACCGGGGCGGTTTATGATGAGTTCTCATTCTTTCGCTTAAAATTAGTCGATCATACTTAGTTAGAAGGACACATACTTGTATGTGGTCGGTCCAGCTGATCCATTGGATCTTCGGGATAGCCGTTTACCTGAAGACTTTGTTTTGGTCTGGGCGATTAATGTTAAAATTTTTTTAGGGAAATGAAATTATTTTTCAAGTCTGCTACTTCGTAAGAAGTTCGTTTGCTATGTTTAACAGAAAATTGATCCAACCTTGGAAAATGATAGATATACTGATTCTGTGTGCTTAACTAGTGAAGTTATTAGGCTAAAAAGGCTTTAGGACAGTCATTGTATGTCATGGTAACTTTTTATGGTGCGTAAAAGTAGATGTGATACACACTAACACTACTCGATTTTACGTGGAAACTCCTTAAGAGTTTTGCATGTCTTCATATATATCTTTCCGAATGATAGGCAGAAAAGTGATTACCCAGTCATACACGAGCCCGTAAGTGTTCTGATTCCCGTGAAGATAGCATTTCAAGAAACTGCAGTGATCCAGATTCAGGACTTGCAGTTGTTTACTACTCTGAAGTCTATGTAAATGTTAAAAAAAAAAAATTATTATGAGTTATGAAAACATTCTAGAGCTGAAAATGTTAAGACTTCTCAATCATGGAGTAAGAAAGAGAACGGGAAGCAGATGAAGAGTACTTACAAACTTAATCAGACACTATGGGTCGAAGTCAATTCGGGGTGACTTGGGGAAAGCCAAATACGCTTTGAGAATAGATAGGAGGCATCATAATCTCTGAGTTGTTGCCCACTTAATTTTTGAGCTTAATTGAACTTAACTCGTATCACAGAAACGATGAAAACCATCTTAAGTTATTTACCTGCCTACAACCTGTTTCCTTCTGTCATAATACAGCTAAACACAGATCCATGTGACAGTCACGTAATTAGTATGATTTCTGTTCGGATCTTTTCTAAAACGTAGTAGTTCCTATCGAGACTGAAATTTGATCCCTTATACTTTAATTTTTAAAAGTTTCTTGTACTTAGGTAGTTTTAAAATTTTGTATCTGGTTACTTGGACTTGATCGTGTTATTTAATTCTTAAAGGGAAGTTTTAAAAGTTAATTGCAAAATGTTCAAATTATAAGGGTTGATTTTGTAAATATAGGCGATGTTGTTAAACAGGCGAACTTGTGAATAACTTCGCCTAGGCGAAGTTAACCGTAACTTCGCCTGTATAACTCCACCCCTATATAAGGATTTTCAAAGGTCATATCGTTCATTATTTTATATATCAGCGAATTTATTCTCGAATATCACAGCGAACTTAATTCGATTATCATCTGATTATCTTTTTTCCGATTTCAATCAGTATTCAAGGTGTGTTTGGGTTCTATATCTTATAATCGATGTTCAATGTTGTTAACCCTAGGTTGTTTCGACACCCGGTTAGCGACCTCGGACGTTCGAACCTTATACCCGATTTCAAAGCTTGTTTTTACGTGTTCATGAGCAAACTGATCGTCCGGATTGCCTTAATATCATGTGTTTTAGTCTCCTAAATCGTCAAAATTGACCGAAACACCAGTTCGTCGATGTTGAATCGACCTTACTGTCGCCGTTTCAGATTCAGGCGAACTTAAGGTTTAGGCGAAGTTATCCGTAACTTCGCCTGAGGCTCAACTTCGCCTGAGGCGATGTTGTGGTGAGGCGAAGTTATCATTAACTTCGCCTGGACCTTTTAATTTTTTTTAATTATTAGACGAACTTAAAGATGAAGCGAAGTTGTTCCCAACTTCGCCCCAACTTTAACTTCGCCTATACAGATTTTATCACAACTTTGCACATGGTAACAAGCGAACTTGTGGTACGCCTTAACGTTTATCTAACTTGGTTCGTTTGTTGCAGATATGGCTGCAGTAGCAGGTGCTGGAGGTGCTGGAGGTGACGATGGAGATAATCAGAGGCAATTCTTCCCAGGTCACAATATGTTTATCACCTTAGACCCGGAAGCGAGCGGTGTTGAGGATTACCGCGAGATAATCACATTCCTCATTCGCTCGAGGATATTTCACGCTATCACTACGACTCTGCCGATTTCCTTATCCAATATTGAGGATTTCTGGCAGACTGTGGAATACGATTGCCGCGTTGAGCCCCCGGTTATGCGAGCAACCGTCAACAATCAGGAGGTTCAGTTCTCATCTGAACAAATACGGGTGGCTTTACGTTTCGGTGAGGAGACTAGGGATGACCCTACAGAGTTTGTGGCTCCGTTCCGTGATGGAGCGTTTCTCCGAATGGGCTATTCTGGTCCATCAGGTGATACTCAGAGGAGGAAGGGTTTCCTACTCGATCAGTGGCGCTTCCTCATGCACGTAATGATTGTCTGCATGTCAGGGAGGAAGGCGGGCACTGACGGGATGGGTGCGACCATGCAGTCCGCAATGACTGCTCTGACTTATAACAAACGTTATAGCTTCAGTCAGATGGTCTTTTATGAGATCGATAGACAGAGGAGAGCGATGGCTCGTGAAAGGTTCATCATGTATCCAAGATTCATTCAGATGATCTTGAATCATGTTGCTCCCACGTTGCCTCAACGACGCCCAATACGATACGTGGAGAATGTGAGCAAACGTATCTTCGCTCAATGCCGCACATCCAGTGCGAGGAGCAAGCCTGAACTGCGTCCAAGGCATACTCCACTCTTTGGGTACTTAATAAACCCGGGGTATGTGCCAGCTCGTGGGGATGAGTTCAGAGACCCTCAACCACGACAGGTAGGAGCACCTCGAGATGAACCTGCTGTGCCTGTTGTGTCGGCTGAGGAGGATGTAGACCTTGATGCTGCATTTGGCGGCCAAGGATTCTTCGACATGGACCGGTTTGATCCGCAAGAAGAGGTGCAGGTCTCTGCTGCACAGGTTCGGGAAGTGAATGTTACTAGAGCAGCTACGACGGTGGCTGACTCAGATCTTGATGATGTTATGGATGAGGCGAGAAGGATGTTGGTGACACGAGAAAGGACGTTAGGGAAGAGAAAGAGGACAATTGATGATACTGAGTCAGAAGAAGAAGAAGAGGATATTCACAAGTTGATTAGACGTTCAAGACGGGAAAGGACAGGTGCAGGTATGGGAGCTAGAGAGACTTCAAGAGTTGTACGTTTCGCTCCATCCGCACTGTCAGGTATGTCGATTGTTCCTACATCTGTACAGGTTACAAGTTTAAGCGCCGCGGAAGTTCCCGTGGTGGCTACATCAGATGTCGGCATCCCATCCATCACACTACAGATGATGACTCCGGAGATTGTGTCTTTACCACCTCCAACGCTTACTCCTTCAGAGGTGGTGGCACAATTTGTAGAGTCGACAGTCGTTGCAACTGCAGGGTTGTCGGTCACGATACCACCTGCGGTTTCGTCCACAGCTGCTTCTGATGTCCCGGTTACATTCGAGATCCCTGCTGAGTATACTCAAGACACATCTAACATGAGGTTTGATTTCGATGCAACCCTCTCAGACTCGGAGAGAATAGCTGCACTTGAACGGGTCGTGGTAGAGCAATCGAGGATAAACTTTATCCAGACCCAGGCTATTCAGCGCCTAGTAACAGAGAATCAACTACAGTCGTCCCTCCAGATTGAACATGGGAGAATTATAGATGCTATGAAGGAGTTCTTGGCATCTCAGAGGGAGACAAGCTGTAGAGGCGACGAGTTAAAGACAAAGAAGAGAAATGATAGAGACGATGATCCCAATGCATCGAAAGGTGCAGGTGGTGAGTTGCCAAGAACTACTCAAGCTCTTGGGACTTCCACAGCTCAGGGGGAGTCTGCAGGTGCAGTTGGTGGTGATGAGGTGGTGATGGTTGATGATGAAGATGATGTGATTGATGCTTTGAAAGAATTAGATGATGATATGCTAGATGATGATGTGATGTTTGATGATGATGTGCTGCCTATTGAGGAGATTGAGAAGATTGGCGCACAGATTGTGATTGAAGAAGATGTTGAAGAAGTTGAAATAGTAGAAGAAAATGTTGAACACGAGATCCCAGATATTGAGAAAGCCGATATGGGTAATGAGATGGAAAATGATGAGACTGAATGGGAGGAGCAGCCTAGGTGGAAGGAAGGCTATGCTCAGTGGTTCGTCAAAACGAAGAAACCAGCGGTCCCTACAATGTTTAAGAAGAGTTACAATATTAAAGGCTATGCCGAAGCAAAGAAAGGGATTATTTGCTGGATCTATGATGTGCAGTTGAAGCTCTTTGTGATTAAACGATATGACAGCGTTCAGTATTTTAAAAGAATGTTAAGGTCGTTGATGTAGGTCCCCCCGGGGCGTCGGCGATCGATACGAGATCCGCACGAGGTCTAGGAGTGCGGAATCCTCCTAGACTCGTTAATGGTGTACAGACGAATAACACAAACACGTACACGATCAAATACACAAACAAATACTAGAACGGGATAAACAAATCTGCAGATTCATATATAAAATAATCACGTTACATACCGTAACAAAAACAGAAAACACGACTGACCCGAGGTGAGCTCTACCTCGGGTCGTCTCACACGACTCTAGTCTCTTACTCTCTCTCAATAAACAAGCTGCTCAAATACACACTGATTTTTAGATACCTAAAACTAAACAAGACACAACTATATATAGACAAACATTCACGGGCCTGGGCTTCAGTAGGCGAAGTTGTGCTAACTTCGCCTAAGGCGAAGTTGTGATAACTTCGCCTAAGGCAGAAGTTGTTACAACTTCGCCGTTGGCGAAGTTGTTCTAACTTCGCCTAAGGCGAAGTTGTGCTAACTTCGCCTGTGGCGTTCCGCTGGTCAGAATTGCATAGCGACGGTCACAAAATGCACCAACAGTCTCCCCTTTGACCGTTGCTCTCAATTCTAACAAAACACGAAAGATCATCTGTTACAAAACATGCACCAACAGACTCCCTCTTAACTGATGATCTTCTGTTTGCAGTCAACCAGCCGTGTCTGAAACTGTCCTGTAGCTTCACAAATCTACCAATCACCCAGCGTCTTCCATATCAGATCTCCCCTTCAGTGTAAGCTTCTCCGACTATAACGATTGAGGTCTTTGTAATGCATGCATCCCCGTGCCAATAGATCATCTCAACCAATCACGTGAGTCCATCTGACTTCACCAACACATGAAGTTGGGCTTCCTCCACAACTTCACCAACTCGTCGGCATACGATAAGGTTTAATCTTCAACTACCCAACATCAAGTGATCAATTTCATCACAAAACCACCCTGACAGAATCTAACACATGACCATTAAAAAATCTGAAGCATCTTCAATCATCAGGGATAACGATCAGGAACATAAACACTTTAATTCCCGGTTAAATCCAACTTGTTCCAGAATCTTCACTCTAATAAATAAGCATCACGTTTCAGGATCCAATTCTCGAACGCCTTGAAAATAACATAAATAATATGCTCTGACCGCAATCCAGTAATGACGAAAAACCTTCAGTTCAATTTGACTTTCTTCGGTTGGTCACCACGAACAACAACAATTTCCTTTCCCACAAACACCCGAATATGTGTCACTATCCAGTTTCAAACAATAACCCATTCACAACCTCAACTCCAAATCAGAGTTGACACGTATTTGTTCACACGTAAAACCAAAAGATAACAAGATCACTCGTTGACGGAACAACATCTTCGGTCTCACAATAATCGTGTACACCTGGCCATACAGACGGAAAATTCCAAAATACTTTTTTTTTTTTCCGGTGACGACGTTGTAGATGTTGATGCTGATGCTGATGTTGAAGATGTTATAGATGCTTTGAAAGAGTTGGATGAGGAGGATGATGAGTTTATGAATGAAGATGATGTGCTGCCTGTTGATGAGATCGAGAGGATCGGAGAGCAGATTACTGTTGAAAACGTGATAGAGGAGGGTGAGATTGTAGATGACTCCGTGGAACACGAGATTCCGGAGGTTGAGAGACCAGAGTTGGGTGATGAGAGCGTGGTGGAAGATACTGAATGGGAGGAACAACCGAATTGGAAGGAGAGTTGTGCTCACTGGTTCATAAAGACGAAGAAGCCGGCGGTCCCTAAGATGTTCAGAAAAAGTTACAATATTAAGGGATACGCAGAAGCTAAGAAAGGTATTATCTGCTGGTTATATGACGAGCAGCTGCGGCTCTTCGTGATCAAGAGATACGATGGCATTCAGTACTTCAGGAGAACGTTGAGATCTCTAAACACACTGCCAGAATGTGAGGTAAAAGATTTAGCCAGATTGGGATTGATAAACAGAAGTGAAGACAACATGGCTAGAATCATCGGGAAGATCGTGTGGAAGGAGTGCGTTAAAGAGAAAAAGTTTGAGCTACTTAAACCACAAAAAGGGAAACTTGTCGAAGACAAGGATAGAGGTCTGAGAGTTGATGGAAAACCTTGGATGGTTATGAAATATAAACCGATCCGGTGCCTTAAAGAAGTACCGATGAAGCTCATGCCCAAGGACGTGCTCAAAGATCTAAAATGGTGGTTCGTGGATTGTGAGACAGCGGAGGCGGTAATGGAAGATGAGGATGAACAAGAAGTGCTTAGGTTTTACGACCCGATGCATCTTGTTAATCTATCGCAGGCTGATCTGAAAATGCTCAACGAGAAGAAGATCTTCTACATTCCTGCTTGGAAGGATCAAGCTAGGAAATATCAACGGGTGGTGTCGGTATGTGTTAGAGAAGGAGCGCACGCGTAGAGATGCAAGATTACAAGACTAAATATTTGAAGATCAAGATATGAAGCTACTGCCAAGGGGGAGTCTGTTAGTACATGTGTGTCAGTAGTTCATAGTCTAGCATTTGTAATCGAGTCTGTAATGTAATTATGTTTATGATTATGTTTATGTTTTTGTACGTGCGAAGTTGTCAACAAGTTCGCTCAGGCGAACTTGTTGAACCAGCGAAGTTATTGACAACTTCGCCTATGGCGAAGTTGTCGTGTATATAAACTGTTCAGCGGAACAGTTTGAGTGTTGGTTTTTTAGGGTTTCGTTTCAGCTGTTCACTTCGAGTATTACGTGTCAGTGTCTGTAATAGTGACCTCGAGTCACGTGTTCGGTTATCAATATAACGTGTTCGTTCATTGCTCGTGTGTTTGGTTTATACATATTCTGCACTCGTATCTAACTACGCAGGGATTCCGCACCTGCGCAGATAGCGACATCCCGTGTACGATCCGTCCAGGAACCTACACAAATGATAAATTTAAAATAATCACGTACTTCACAAAAACTAAATCATATATTCAATATAATCATCAAATAAAGTTAAGTTTCATCATAGATTTAGATGGTAAATGGAGGTTTAGCTCATGATGAGCATGACAATGAACATCAAAGAAGATGAAGATATTAAACACATGATTAAACTAGAACAATTTAACCAAGTTGGTGATGAATCTTCTTCAATGGTGGACGATGATGATGATGATGGATGCCTCCAAGCCTTCAAAATCTGCAATGGATCTTCAATCAAGTGTAAAGTGAGTTTTTTTAAGTGATAAACTCGTCCAAACCCTCTCCAAGCACACCCATTGCAATGAAACATTCAATCTGTATATAGGCTGTCTAGGTAGTCTGAAACAGCCCCGTGTTAGATGGACACGACCATGTGGTGAGCTATCCAGGTGCATGAATTTCTTGTCAAATCGTACATACGGTGACTCATCACGGGGAGACGTGGTGGATGAGACGCGGGCGTGTGTTATGGATTTTAGATTCTTGTGTTTTTGTCTTTTCTTGGAAATGTGACCATGGGGGCGTGGTCTATTAAGCACGGGGCGTGGTCTATGAAGGCACGGCCCCGTGATTGCTCCATCATATTTTTCTTTTCTTGAGAAGGTGATCATAGGGGTGTGGTTCTTGAACATGAGGGTGTGTTAAGCTGTCTGATACACAATTTCTTTAATTTTTCTTCTTGTGTCCACTCCTTTCTTAGTTTGAGGCTGGAATAAACCTAAAAATAGAAAATAACATAATAAGTAGCTATTTGAACTAGATGATATAATAAAAGATATATTTTTGGAGATTATTTGATGCTTAACAAATGTGTTTTTTTATTTTTTTTTTTTTGCTAATGTCTTATGTTTTAAAATTAAACAAAAATAAATTTATATAAGGATAAAATGAATACGATGATGTTAGCTATCTAATCTTAGATTTAAAACTCATCAAAACGACTTAGTTTTTATTAAAAAATAATAATTTTGATTTTGTTCGCTGCTATTAGCTGTCTAACCTTAGACACAAAACCCATCAAAACGATTTAATTTTGATTAAAAAAAACTTAATTGTGATTTTGTTCTTGTTATTATTGCTATATATAACAATTACAAAGCTTGTTTTGCTAAGTGCCGATTGGGCAACTAAGCGGCACCGTGTGGGTCCCTTAAATTTTGAGTTTTTTTGGGTTTTTATTTGTTTTTTTTTTGTGTTAGTTCGGGTACTATGACGAACATAACGAAAACCGAACAACTCGCGTAGACTCACAACCTAATGATCGAGATCAACAATGCTCAGGTTTTACCAACGCTCTATGTTACCGATCGACATCACCCCTTTGGTTCACTTCATTTTTTATATTTTTTAGCTTCGGTACTGTAACGAAAGTAATCAAAACCGACCAAAACCGTGTCAAGTTACCGCTCAATGCCTAGGATTGACAACACTTGGGTTTTACCACCCATGTGGTTTACCGGCAATATTAACATCGAATATTTAATTTTTTGTATGTTAATTTGACGAATTTGTTTTTTGGGTTTTAACGGTTAGGTTTTGCCAACAATATATATACCTTAACAAGTGTAATTGATAATGTCTTAATTCACATCGGCTCACCGTCGTAACACCCAGGTTTTACCAACGCCCGATTTTCAACACTGGGTTTCACAACATTTTGTTTTATAATTACGATACCATAGCGAAAATCGACCAAACGACAAATTTTTTTGTTTTTTGTTTTGTTATAGTTCCGGTATCTTAACGAATGCGACGAAAACCGACTGAATTTGCGTAGACTCACCCGCATTTTGTTTTAATTTTGGTACGTTAACGAATTTATGAAAAACCTACCAAACTCCAATTTTGTGTATTTTTTCGGTTTTAGTTCCGATACCATAACGAATGTGATGAAAATAAGCCGAATTTGCGTAGACTCACCGCCTCAACATCCAGGATCGACTTTGCTCATATTTTCCCAACGCCTGAGTTTTACCGACCGGCGCCGTCCAATTGATCCACCTCAAATTTTATATGGTTTTCAGTTATTTCTTGTGTCAAGTTCTGAGATCATAACATACTTAACCGAAACCGATCGAAGTCGCGTCGACCTATCGCCTCAACACTTAGAACTGACAGCGCTTGGATTTATCATCGTCCGGGTTTTACCGACTCGCCCGGCATAATGCGTCGAGTAAATTACTAGTTACATTGATTATTAATCATTATTTTTTCCTAAATAAAAAGAGGTGTTCGTTTACATGGGCGAAGAAAGTTTGGCATTTTGAACTTTATTTATTTATCGTTAATAAGGGTTATTAATTTCTATTTTTAAAGGGGCATTAGCACAGTGACAGATCAAGAAATAATATTTTTACGGAGATGAAAATTTATAGGGGTCATTTGTCTATCTTTATATAATAATCTTTTTGAATCCGTATCTGATTGGGTCGTATTAAAAAGTATATGATATAACTAAATTATATATAATCAATAAACATACGTCAAACGTTATTGCTAACTTTTAGAAGCGTGAAACATCATTTGAATTAGGAATGAGATCGGGATCGTACCCGTACCTATCTCCGTACCTGTACCCGAAAGTACCCATACCTAAAATCAGTAAATCTTGGTACCCATACCCGTACCCGAACTATATGTTACAGGTACGTGTACGACTACAGGTACTTTGGGTACGGTACTCGTTTTGGTACCTCTTTGTTCTTTTTTTTAAAAAAACAAAATCTCCACTAAACTAGATATCGGTAATTGTACGATACCGACAATCAATTATCTATAATACCGTAACCAAAACATAATACCAAAACTAAAAATGAAACAAATCAGTCATAATATAAAATTCATTCCCTTTTTCTTTTTTTAGTTTATTTCTTCCTCAATTTCTATATAAAAATAAGAGAGAGTTAACACATGTTATTTAATTATATACACAATTATACATACATGAAATAAAAATATACGAATATACAATATATGAATATACATATATAAATTGAGAATGAATTTATTCAACTAATATATATATAAAATTGATTTCTTTTAATAACCACTTTGAGTTTTAAGAACTCGAAAGAACTCAACGTAACAATTTTTTTTCGAATTTTTTTACACTGTGTAATACGTAAGTGTAAGTGATGTACAAAAAATTACGGTATTTTTTTACACACCGAATCGACTTTTTACACATGTGTAATTAACGTTTAAACTTGTGTAATTATCAAAAATACATATTCTCACTTCTGCTTCATTTTTTAATTAAATTTAATCTCAGCCACATATTTCATATCATTTAATTAAATGTGTGGTTCAAAATTGAGTTCTTAAAGTTCTTAAAACTCACTATGGTTCTCAAAATAACCCTATATATATATAGGGGTGAGTTATTGTACAATAATGACTTATCGTACATTACGTACGCGACACTACTGGTCATCGATTTCAATTTCACGTGGTGGCAATTTGGTAAATAACCCAAACAAGTAGTTCGCGATCAAATTCATCGATTTAAAATCGATTCCGATCCAAATTCATAACTCCTTAATCTATCTCATCCAATTTCTAAACTTTAATCACAACTTATAGTATGAAATCTCAAAAGTCAAAACCCAAATTGAAAAAAACGTCACTGAACATTAAAAATCTTCAAATTGATCAAAAATTGATGATTTAATCGATAGAATTGATGTGTAGGAGGCTTTAGAATCATCAATCGATTATGAAATTGCATAATAATACACTTAATTGAGCTATGATTAGGGTTCATGTTTAAACGTTCTGCACAAAAACTTTAAACGTTCTGGACTTTTTGTACAGAACTTCTAAACTTTTTGTACATAACTTCTAAATTTTTTGTCTAGAACTTCTAAAGTAAAAAGTTTAGACCAAAATGAAGAAAAAGTTTAAACGTTCTGACAAAAAATGAACAAAAAGTTTAAGCGTTTAACTAATACATTCTGATCAAAACTACAAATTTAAACGTTCTGACCAAAACGAACACCTTTAAACGTTCAAGTTTAGATGTTATGTACCAAAACTTTAGAAGTTCTAACAAAAGGTTTAAAAGTTCTATACAAAAAACTTTAAAAGTTCTATACAAAAACTTTATACGTTCTGTTTAAACGTATTATACGTTCTGTTTAAACGTTCAGAACAAAAATCAATTAAACTTTAAAAGTTCAGTACAAAAAGTTTATACGTTCTGTTTATGCGTTTTAGGTTAATGTTAATACGTTCAATGTTAAAACCCATAACTCAAACTCAAAATTGATAACTGAAACTTCAAATTGATGATTAATTGGATCAATTTCAAAGTTTAATTGATCAATTAGTTCATCAATTTCAATTGATCAATTTGATAAACTAACCTATGAACAACTCGTGACGGAGAAAGATGGTGTTCACGACGGTAACGTCGATGGTCGCGACGGTGAATACAATCGTTGGACGGTGACGAATTGATGAACGGTGATAGTGAAGGCGGACGGAACCGATGGGAGCAGTGGATCATAGTTGATGAAATTTACAATATTGTCATCGCGTGATTTTGAAATCAACAGTGTAGGAAATCGCGTACGTAATGTATGATTAGGGATTATTGTATTGGATCTTATATATATATATAGGTATTGGATCATTTCAGATTTTTTTTACAGTGAGAAGTGCGAGAACTGAAGGTGTAACTCCATTAATCCCTAATGTCACTCCATTTCTTATGTGTAATGTGTGTTGTGTAGGTGCGTATGTACGTGTGTAGGTACGTATGTTTGTATATGTGTATTTATGTTTGCATGTGTGTAGGTACGTAGGTTTCAATGTGGCTCGGTACATTTGTATGTGTATAGGTAGGTTTGAAAGTGTATTAAGGTAACATCATAAGCAAGGGAGTGAAAAATTATGGATTAATGGAGTTACACTTCTCGCTGTAATATCACTTCTCGCATATGCATATATATATATATATATATATATATATATATATATATATATATATATATTATGTTTTGAAAATCCCGCTTGAAAGTTAAATCATAAGTGTTTGAAATTTAATGAAAGTCCATGCATATTCTAAATTGGTATCAATACCCGTAATACCTGTACCTATACTCGAAAGTACTCGTGCTTATAATCAGTAAATTGCGTACCCATACCTGTACCCAATAGACATGTAAAGGTACAGGTACGGGTACAAGTACGGGTACTAAACAGGTACGGGTACTGATATTTAGGAAAAAAAGCTCATCCCTAATTTGAATGATATAAGATGATAACACTACTTAATTGGTTTAATGTTATCATCGTCATCAACATTATTTTTAGCAAACTAGCTTAAACAAAACCGAGTTTTTTACAGCCATTGCAACCATAGGTAAAACACCTCCTAAATTCATTGACAATAATGTATTTTAGGGAAAATTCTCAAAATGGTCTTTTTGAAGAGAGAGAAATGGGTAAATAGCCCCAAATCCCTACACATTCCCAAAATAGCCCATCACATTTGGACTGAGGAGACGAGATTTGGAAAAATCTTTAGATCAATAAAATTCTGACAAGTGTCAAACTTTTAAAATCCGACTGTTTTTTTTAAATGTTGGGGGACCAGTCCATATTTTCCATTAAAGGTTCTTCTAAAAAAACAGTTTTTTCCGACGGTTTAATAATGTTTCCTAACGGATCCCCTCAACTTTCAAAAACATGGGAAATTGTGCCTTCAAATTCAGTCTTTCAAAACGCATTTCGGGTGAATTTGTACCAAGAAGACGAGCTATTAGTTTATATTTTATATGTTGAAATCTAGTCCAAACCTTCAAAATTTATTTATAATCCGTCTACACCGACAATATATTATGAGATTCTGTCTATTCCGACATGATCGTCCAAAGAATATACATGAGTTTATCTTCTTCATCTTCCCCTTCATACCACCTAATCCATCCTCTTATACCACCTTAAACCTTAACTTCCATGGAATTTGATAATATTGTTGTGTGTTATAATGGTAATTGGCAAACTCGTAATGGAAGCTATGATTATGTTCCAATATAAACGGACACGTAAGATGATGGGAAGAAGAAGAGAGATATATGTCATTCTCAAACATAACATTCTTGACTTATCATGAACAAACCAGGTAACTCATCAACACTTTCAGGGCAAACCTGTGAAAGAAATATAATGTGATCAATCTAAAACAGAAAAGGTAAGTCATTTTCATTATAATATTAATTGAAGCTATGAATGAATTATGAGAAAGATGATACATATAATGTAAATATAGACAGATACGTAAGATTGAACTACGTAATCGTCTCCTTAGTATAAATTAAAAAATATTTGTGTCTTGAAAGATAAATTTGTAAAACACATTTTTCCATGTGTTCAAAATTTGTAGGGATCAGATAAAAATCATTAATAAACCGTCTGTCAAGACAACTTTTAATATTAAAATTTTGTGAAGAAATATGGACGGGTCCCTTAATATTTTCAAAAATATGATCCCCTTAGAACAAATTTACCAAATAAGTGTCTTGAAAGACAAAATGAACTGGCACATTTTTTCGTGTGTTTAAAATTTGTAGGGGTCAGATCATAAACCTATATAACTCGTCTGACAAGAAAGCTTTGGAGAATAAGTTTTAATGAAAAAATATGGACGGGTCTCTCAATATTTATAAATCTATGGTCTTCTTGGTACAAATTCACCCGAAATGCGTCTTGAAAGACTGAATTTAAAGGCACAATTTCCCATGTTTTTGGAAGTTGAGGGGATCCGTTAGGAAACATTATTAAACCGTCGGAAAAGATTGTTTTCTTTAGAAGAACATTTAATGGAAAATATAGACTGGTCCCCTAACATTTTAAAGAAAAACCGTCGAATTTTGAAAAAGTTTGACACTTGTCAGAATTCTATTGGCCTAAATATTTTTTCAGATCTCGTCTACTCATTCCAAATTTAGTGAACTATTTTAGATATGTGAAGGGATTTAGGGCTATTTACCCATTGCTCTCAACTCAAAAAGGCCATTTTAAGAATTTTCCCATGTTTTTATCCTTGAGAAACTTGCATCTGTATACATCATTACTCATAAAAAAAAACACTTGCATCGTACGGATATACCCACGCCCACTTCAACCAACCAAACCCCACGCGAACAAGTGGAATTACCATGTAGGGTAGAGATATTGTACGCTAATGCCTTAACGTACGAAATGTATGCGAGACGCTCAAAGGCAAAAAATAAAGGCGAAAACCTATAACGCTTAGAAAACGCTCACAAAAACTTAAACGCTCAGCCAAAAACCTAAAACGCTCAAAACAGTCTTAGTGAAAAAAGTAAAAAATTGATCGATTAACGATCCAAAACTGTTTTTCGGTTAACAATTGATTAATTGGATATGTATTGACGATTTCCGAGATGTTGGGATGTGATTTCATGGATTGATTCGTGAAAAACGGGATTCGCGTACGTTAATGTACGTTAAAGATTAGTGTATTGGATCTTTTCGCTAATGATTTTTTTTTTTTTTTTTTTTTGAACAGCCCTACTTAGATTGATCCAGTGAGGATTTCAGTTCATGAAACAGTTTTTGATAATTGAGTATTTGAGTAACATTAAACTAAAACAGGAAACTCCTAGCAAGAAATCAGAAGCCCAAGAACAAACAAAAGTAAAAAAAGAACGTAACAAAACGAAACTGAGTTTTTAAACCAAGTTTTGAATGTAAATTAACAAAACGTTATAATTATAATTTAAAAATTCTGAAAACTCATTCAATAAATATACTTTGTATGGTGTTAGTAAATGATAATAATTTCATTTTATATTACATTATATTATCATTTTCTATCTTTTATTTAAACATATTTTATTAATGAGCAGTGACGGATCCAGAAAATTTTTATACGTGGGTCGGAATTTTTTAGGTCAGTATTGACTAACGCTTTGTAAGTTTTCGATTTAGTCATTCGGGCGGGTTAAATCGAAATATAATTTTTTTCGGTCCAATTGTTCTTGCAGGGTCAAATCGGGTCGGGTCGGGTCATATAATAATAAAATAATTAAACAAAATATAATATAACCAAAATAAAGTACGTGAAACGTAATGTTTCACAATTAAATATTAATTTTTGTCAGAACTATATATTCAACAACTTATCTTAAAAATAAGTTTGTCTTCTTCCATTGTTCCTTAGTAAAGCTACTGAAAATCTAAATCTTTACTTTTTCCTCTTCACATTTTTAAATTTCATGGCCCATAATTTTTTTCAATGGGAGTCGTAAATTTAAAACTATATGCATGTTCAATAAATTATTCGGTTTAGATCGGATCACGTATATTCATATAGCTATAGACAAAATATATATGTTAAAACATTAAAATAAATTATTAAAAATTTGAATATAATGTACTGAGTAAAAAAAATAAGTAATATAAATGCAAAAATGAAAAACAAAAAACTTGTTTATGAATCAAAATTGATAAATACAAATACATAAAATAATAATAGTGATGTTTATCTCTTTTTAGTCTTTAGTCTGTCATTTACTCTACACAATATACATACATACAGTCACCTACTTTTTATACAGTCAACTTTTAATTTTCCCTTTTAAATATTAGGTGAGCATCTTCTTCATCACTCGCTCCGGCGTCATCAACAGACACCAGAAAATTTCTGGCTTGTTCAAGTTCAAACTTTTCTTTTCATCTTACGTTCTCTCTAGTTTCACAGGGGTCGGTGTCAAAATTTCAAAGGGGTCGGTCGGGATTTCAACACATATATAGAACTAAATTTCATAATCTCACAGGGGTCGGCCGACCCCCGTACCACCACTGTAGATCCGCCTTTGAAAATGAGTGTTTACAACGATGCAAAAGATAGACAAGCAACAAGTTGCACTGTTAACCTTTTTTTAATAGCAAAACTAAGTTCTTTAAGAATTACATTTATAGAATGTGAGGTCATAATATTATTATTCATTACATGTTGGAGACGACTAAGTAGCTATATAGCCTCAAACGTTAGGAAACCAAAAGTATCATATGCGAAGGGTATAAACATGTGTTGGTTGTCAAGACAAACTTTCTTGAGTTTAGTCGCTTTGCATGAAACAACTTATAACACACGGCCCGACCACCATAAAAGATAAAATAGTATTTTTATTATTATTGTTATTATTATTATTAGATAAATATTGGATGTTGTTGTTACAACGTCTTTCTAGAATTCCACTCTTGTTTATTATTTATGTTTTTGGTTTCATTTTTTAAACATAAGTGATGTTGGCATTCAGCCAAGTTCTTTCTGCAAGCAGCCCGGGCTCGAATCTATGCATCTTTATTAACTTTCTTAATTATGGTGGTTGTTTTTGATTTGAGGTTCTCTTTATGCATCTCTATTAACTGTCTTAATTATGGTGGTCGTCTTTGATTTGAGGTTCTCTTTTAAAAAGTTTTTTTTTTCTTTTTGTTTTGGTTTTACGTATAATAATTTAAGGAAATTAAGTTTATATTTAGTTTTAGTATCGTATAGTAAGAGACCAAGTCAATATCAAAATTATTTTTTATGTTTATTCTGGTACGATAACGAACCTAACCGGTACCGACCGAATATGCGTCAACTCGCCGCTAAAATGTTCGTGTTTTGTCAGATTTTTTTTGTTTTAAATTTGTTAATCTTCGAAATTATTTTGTGGGTTTAGTTCTAGTGTCGTGGCGAACCTATCGATACTAACCGAATTTTCGGCCACAAGGCCCATATTTTGCGAATCGAATAAAAGTCATTTTACATATATAATTTTTTTTGTATTATAAGGTATACGTTTACTAATTTAATTTTTTAATTTAGCGTCAGTACCGGTATATGAACCTAACCGATATCGACCGTATATATGCCACTTTAATCTAAGTTGTACGTGTGCTGACCCTATTTCGAGTGTTCACATATATTTTTTGATTTGGTGTAGGTGTCGTGACGAACTTAACCAATATTAATCGAATTTTTGCCAAACCGCCGCCGCAACGCAGCGGGTTCCAAACCTAGTTGTTGTTATTATTATTATTATTATTATTATTATTATTATGCCTATGAAAGCCATTTGGTCACCCATCTCCTTATCACACATCCTCCTCCCCTAACCCACTTCCTAGCTACCATTCATGCAAGTTATGTAAGATTGTAAGTGAAACTTAATAAAATAAGAATCTAAAGACCCAAATCACAAAATCAAAATGTATAAATCAAACTTTAACAACCAAATCACAAATACGTACAAAGACATACACATGACTTCATTTATTATATTATCCTACTTCTCTAAACCCTAATAACCAAACAAGAATATTCTAAGGGGGTGTTTGGGATTGCTTTTTAAAAGTGTTTTTTTGTTTTTTGGAGAAACAAAATGTTCAAAATGTCCTTTCAAAAGCACTTAAAAGCATCAAATTGGTGTTTTTTTTTTGCTTTTGAATGGGCATTTCGGACATTTTTGTCTCTCCAAAAAGCAAAAAACACTTTTAAGAAGCAATCTCAAACATACACTAAGTAACATTGACCATCAAATAAGATAATACATTATTATTTTATGAAATTATGTCTCATTTTTTTTAATACCAATAAATCACCCCCTTTTACCACCACGGGCACCACCCTCGAAAACGTGACGTGAGTATTTACATTTAACATGGACAAAATGACAAAACTCGTCTGTTTGCTTGAATTTTCATCGGTCGTCCTTTAGAAAGATAAATGCCAAAGAACATCCTTTATGTTTAAAATTTGTATCATATTTTGTCCTTTCGTCTTAACCCAGTTAATTTTTCTTGTTAAATCTAGTTATGTGGAGGGTAGTTTTGTAATTTTGCATATTATTTAATATAAATAAAATAAAAAGAATAAATATTAAAGATGATAATAATAATAATAATAATAAATTTTCATCTCTTTTGTCCTCTCTCTCTCTCTCTCTCTCTCTCTCTCTCATCCATTTCCCACCCTCCATCTTCATTCTCTCCATCCACCATCACCACCACCACCACCACCTACCATTTCTCCGGCAACCTAATATATATATACACACAACTCAAGCCTGTACATACACCATCTCTCTCTCTTATTTTATTTGTAAACCCTAACTTTTTGGGGGTATTTTAACCACCGCCACCATCATCATCGGCGATATCAAGCGAAGAAGTCGAAAACGAAGACGTCGTGAACTGATAGAACGATTCAGTCCACGAATTGAGTAAATCGGCATTCTACGACAAATCTAATCGGCCTAAGAAACTAATATCGGTATTGAAAACTAATACTAGAAATGGTAGTAGCAGATTGGACCATCTTATATATGGATCCATCATCTGGGTCGAGTTCAATAACTGTTGGAGCTCACGTAGGGTTCGCGTTCATTCCCGCCGGTAAAATCGACAGCGGCCGGACACAGCACATGTCGGCTAAGTTCATTGTCGAGTCGTTTCCGATTCCGGATAGACCACCGCCGGTGGTGGTGGTGGTGGTGTTGGTGGGTTATGAATGTTTGGAGAAGAAGATGATGGTTAAAAGGAATTTTTATTTATTTATTTAAAGTCCAAAATTTTAAGCGAATTACACAAATAACCCCTGAGGGGGTAAAAAGACTAAATTGTCCTCACATGAGACGCACATGACTGGATTTAACGAGAAAAACTAACTCTCGTTAGTGAAAAAGACTAACTGTGCAACGTTTTTGAAAATAAAGGATGTTTTCTGTTATTAAGTTTGCCAAAGGACGTCCATTGAAAAACCGTACAAACATAAAGAACGTCTTTTGCCATTTTGTCTTTAACATGCGAGCCACACAAGCTAGAAAAAATAAATGAATACTGTTTCATACGTATTCCAGACTATTAATAACTTAGTATGCATCACCTAGAATAAAAATATAATGCTTTAAGTAATACATTGTTCTTTTCTTTTTCTTTTTTTTTTTCAAAAACATTGATAAATCTGTAACTACATGTTCAAGTGTCCGTTAATGACTGTCACTGAAGTTTCTTGTTTATATTTTCGGTATAAATGTGAAAAAAAATGTGTAAAGATGATTGGCTTGTTTTGCTCAGATAAGTTTTAGCAGTCTATCACGGGTCCTTTCAAAGATTTTTAAAGCTCGTGATTAATCTTTCAAGTAGACAAAATGACAAAAGACGTCATTCATGTTTATATGGTTTTTCAACGGACGTCATTTGACAAACTTAATGACAGAAAACATCTTTTATGTTCAAAAAACGTTGCACGGTTCGTCATTTTCACTAACGAGGGTTAGTTTTTCTAGTTAAATCCAGTCTGTGCACCTCATGTGAGGGCAATTTAGTCTTTTTACCCTTTCAAAGGTTATTTGTGTAATTTACTTAAAATTTTGGTCATTAAATAAATAAAACTCATCTTCTTCTTCAAATAATCATAACCCACCATCAACAATCAACACCGCAACCAAACCAATCCTTGTCTTGTCCTGTTTTACCACTGTAAAAAATCGAAGCAGAAAAGCAAAACCATGTGAACCAGCAGCAGCAGTCCACTTGTTAATGTTAATGTTAATCCAACACACATCTTCAGATCTACTTCAATTCCCACTTTACCCACTAACCTAATTTCATCATCAATCATCATTTTTATACTCATTCACCAGATCCAATCACACAAACATATTATTAATCACACCTTCAATGGGTGCTTCAGAATCCGTACAAATCACCGACGAAGACGACGATGAAGAAACCCAACACCAAACCCATAACAACAATATTAATAGTAATAATAATAATAATAATATTATGAAGAAAGTAATAGAACAAGAGCCCGAGTTATTACCATGCCACGCGTCAGTCGGCGTTCGGAACGCCACGTATGCCGCTGTCGATAAAGGTGTGGGACCCATGTAATGTATTGTCACCGCCGGTGTTGTGTGATGACGTGGAGGTGTATTTGGTGTGTGAAGGTGAGTGTGACGTGGGAATGAGGTTGGATTTGGTTGGTGGACGGTGTCCGGATATGAAATTTGGCGTTGATTTTGGAGTCACGGAGTTGAGCGAGTGCACCGGGTTTGAGGTACCGGAGGCACTTGTTATCTGACTTGATGGCTGCAGATTGGGTTATGTGACATTTGTCAAAAAAATTTTATTTGTATTCGTTAAACCGACCCGTTGTGTCGTTTTAATAAGTTTGTGTTTGTCGTTTATCATTTAATATTAATTACGATAATTTATAGTTATTATTTGTTCATTATCTATCCTTTTAGTTCAAATAACGAATCTTCGAGCTATACAAATTTATAAAATAAACAATCTCCAAACAATACGGGTATGAAACGTAAACAATCTAAGGATATTAAAAAAATGTGATAAGTTTAAACTAGTTAAGAAGTCCAAGGTTTAAAGTATAAATAAAGTTTAAAAACTAAACATAAAGATCTTGATAATCCAGGGGTTAAATGTGTAAATATGATTTAAATTATAATATAATAATAATAATAATAATAATAATAATAATAATAACCCACCAGCCCCCTTTCCCCCACGTTTTTCCGACACCGGCCTCCGGCGACGGCGAGCAAGATCCGACGACCATTAAAACGCATCAAAACGCCATCTTTAATCCATTTTAATGATATAAACTTGTTTCTCCATCTTCTTAAAGCTTAATCAAGACCCATTATGTGTATTAACACACTACAACGTTCGGATTCATCCCCTAAACCGCTGGATATTAATTAAGTTTCATTTACTCGATTTAATCAACCAACGGATCAATTACAACTATAAATAGCATCCTATTACCCTCCTAAACATGCTACAACGATAATTATACACAAACAAACTCCCTAATATCACTGATTACGTCCAAATTTCGCTCCGGTCAACTTACGATTCTCCGTCAAATCATAACATTGGAAGGTAATTGTAATATGAATTAGTATTGTTTTAACCCGTCAAACAAAACCCCTAACTTAAATCTATCAAACATGTGATGGTTATGGAGAATTGAAACCCTAGGGTTATGGTAAAGAAGATGAAGTGTGGGTTTCTACTTAAAATTAATTGTTTTCATCTATTAACATAAGAGATGGTTTGGTCCAGTGGTTGTGTCTGCTTATTGTGGATGTGGAGACCCGGGTTCGAACCCGGGTCACAGCAAACCATTTTATATATTTTTTTAACCATTTTATCAACTTTAATAAATCTAACATATATTTATAAATCGTACAAAAATAAATAAAATTAGTTTTATAGTTAAATAAAAGTTGTTTTAATTTCCGTTAGCATGTTTGTTCAAGAATCAACTTTTACAAACCCGGCAACACTCGTTAAAACTCGTAGAATAATTATATAAATAATATATATAATAAATCCTAAACCGACAAACGCTTATACTAATAAAACAATACCGGCAACGCTAAATTTCTGTAAATATTATTATAATCAATATTCACCTTATAATTAATATTATAACTTATTAAAATCCGGTAGACTTAATTAGTAAAAATACTTTAAAATGGGTAAAAGTATATATAAATAATAAAACATGTACCTTAAAACCAACTCTTTATTTTCCTTAAAATTAGTTAGTAATTCTTGTATTTTTATTATTTCTAGCTCGTGAGATTCGATCGTTTGGTTTCATATAACGTGCTTTCGTTTCATTTTCAAGTTTGTCATCCCAATTCAAAGGTGAGTTTCTCACACCCCCTTTTACCTTTTTTTTACTATTTTGGGGGTAGCATATATATCCTACCAAAAATTCGATTTCGTTTATTTATTATTTACAAACTACAATTCGCTTCATGGACTTGTGTGTTTACTTGTTACTTGCTACAATATTACGTGCTTGGATTTCATCGATAAGTATGATCATACGCCCCCCTTTGCACTCAGGACCATTGTTTTCCAATGGAAAAGGGACTATGATCTGAGTACGTTGGTGCACAATCCCAACTGGAAAAGTCCTTCATTTATTCTTTACACTCATGGACCATTGTATCTAGTGTAAAGAACTCTTATGTGTTTTTCACAAGTTTTCATTGAATTGTATGGTTTTTATGTAGTATTTAAACTTGTGTGAACTCACCAACTATTCAATTAGTTGACTTTATTTTATATATATGCTACAAGTACTTACATTAGAGGATGAAATGGCGAAAGACACTAGAAGTTAGGTTATTTAAAGAATAAACAAGAAGATGTGTTTTATTGTTTTTCCTTTATATTTGTCTTATTGAACAAGTTGTGTACTTGGGATTTGAATGAATTAATGATATTATTGTCACTTAATAGTGTCATATGTGTTTTGGGCAATCTGTACGTCACACCCGGGCGTATTCCGCTAAAGCCGGGGTGTTACAAGTTCTGATGCGGCGGTTTATAGTGGCCATAGGAGATAAGGCTAGAGAGAGAAACTGATGGTGGTGGTGTTTAGCGGTAGGAGGGTTATGATTATTTGGTTGTAAAAACTGGTAAAAGTTGAGAGTGATGATGGGTGGTGGCTTGTGTTTGGTTGTGGTGTTGATTGGTGATGGTGGGTTATGATTATATGGGGAAGAAGATGAGTTTTATTTATTTAAAAACCAAAATTTTAAATAAATTACACAAATAACCCTTGAAAGGGTAAAAAGACTTAAAGTGCCCTCACATGAGGTGCACATGACTGAATTTGACGAGTAAACCTAACCCTCGTTAGTGAAAAGGACGAACCGTGGAACGTTTTTTGAACATAAAGGATGTTTTCTGACATTAAG
The DNA here is from genome assembly GCF_021521415.1 of Bidens hawaiensis. Classification (NCBI taxonomy): domain Eukaryota; kingdom Viridiplantae; phylum Streptophyta; class Magnoliopsida; order Asterales; family Asteraceae; genus Bidens; species Bidens hawaiensis. The sequence continues at coordinate 283,725 of NW_027491410.1, forward strand.
TTTGCCAAAGGACATCAATTAAAAAACTGTGCAAACATAAAGGAAGTCTTTTGCCATTTTGTCTTTCAAGTATTGTGACAACCCGCAATATCCGTATAGTTCTTAACGTTGATTAAACGTGATTATTATTCATAAACACCTTAAAATACATGTATGTTCATGATGTCATTCCCATTCTAGTAAAATTCCATGCATGCATAATATATACCTTAGGTAATTATAGGAGTTACTGCGTCACACGTTCAAACACTCGACACGACAACTGATGATACTATAACACAATAATTATTCTATATACTGTATTTTAAGTTATTTATTTATTTATGTTATAAATAACGACTCTGAACCATGACCGAAGCGTAACAATACTTTATATTACGATAAACAAACTCACCTAAACGAACATATAGTATGACTAAGAGGGTAAATTTAACTTTTAGGCTTAACACCCTGCCAATAAACATGATAAAATTTTGCTAGATTATAATCTAAAGGAACTGTAATAAAAATACCTAATAATAATTTAAAATTACCTTCAACTCACCTTCATACAAAAATGGGTTATCTTTCATGTGATGCATGCTAAAACCTATGACATGCATGCGCACCTTGATTAATGAACGTTAGTGAAAATTTTAAAGTAACTTAAAAGCTAAGAGAAACGGGAACATTGAAGTTGGAATAGATGATGTGCCGACCAGATCGATTGTGAAGAAAAAGAGTGGGGATACGAGCCAATTAACAAATTTATGTGAACTTACCAAAAATTCTATGGTTGCAACGATAACATCAACAAAAGTTTATGAAGAAATTAATTGATAAATGTAGACGAATAATAGCCTGTGAAAATTTTTAAATATCGCAAGATTCAAGGTAGGATTCATAAGATCGAGAGCACAAATTTTGAACAAGATTAAACGAAGACTTTGAGGGGCTTAGTTCAGTTAAATGAGAAACTCATGAAATTTAAAAAGAACTTTATACAACATTGAAATGTCGCAATTGTGTATTTAAGATGAGGTAAATTAAAATATTAAAGTACTGGTAGTAGTAATTGAGAATGCAAAAATTTATGTATACAAATAAACTGTAAAATAGATGAAATTGGGAAGCGGATATTCACGAATCACCGCAGGTTTTTGACAACAATCGTGCAAATGTCATTAGATAATAGTTAATCCATAGCGGAAATAATTTTTTTTAAATGAGGACAAGTTCAATTAATAATAGAACTATAACAATTCAGTTTCAACGATAAAACTTTACAAGATGAAAGGTAACTTGTAATGCACGAGATCAATAAATACGCGACGTACAAAAATGTTAAAAATCAAAGGTGAGAGTAGAAATTGACACGTTGTCAATAATTTAATAAGAAAACAAGGTAAATTAGAAAATACAAATTGAATAATATGGTCAACTAATAATTGACTGCCGAAATTGTGTCTTTTATAATTCAAAAAAAAAAATTGTTTCGGCTTATGAGAATCTAAATATTTTGATTAGTTGACGAAATGTTAATGAACCAAATCCTATAATTTTGATTAAGTAAAACCAAACGTATAGATAAGTATGGCAACCAACGATATTGATCTTTGGAAATATAAGAAAATTTTTTATTGTATGCGAAAAAGATAATTAAAATGATGGATTTTCCAAGTTGAGTTTGTTCCAAAATAACTAATTTAGCCAAATAACCGTTTAAGGTATAATTGAATACAAAATACGTTTAGACGAAACTGATGAAAACGATAAAAATCTTCTTTGTGAAAACTTAACTACGATTTGTTTGATTCAAAACACCTTTGTTAATCGAGCTTATGAAAACGTAAATACTTGAGATCGAATGATTTGTGGCACCTCGAATAGGTTTGTGAAAACGAGGTTTGACTAAGGTAAGCTTGATGAAATTAAGTTTTGGGGGTCTAGAATCGAGTAAGCGAGAACGACCTTGTTACATGAAGAAATCCTGAAAGGCATAGAGTTGGTTGGTTTAAGCTAAATGAACATGGGTAGTATGGTACGGTGCCGGTATAATTTGAACTCGGCGTGAATTTGTAAAGAACAATGCATTGCGTAGGTGATTAGGGTCTCCATAATTATAGAAGGCACGTGTAGTAGGTGTATGAAGCTAAGTCGACGACATAGACCGTTGTGGGATGTCTTTGTGTCGTAGGCAGCGTAACGACAAGTGTTAACGGGATAACCATAACTGTTATAGTGAGTGTAAGAATGACACCAGGATTGAGTCAGATGACGAAAATCACAAATAAGACGTAACGAGCGTATTCCGGTGTAAGGTTTCTTGTTTGGGACACTATGATTTCGTTGAGATTGACAATTGGTTTACTTAATAACCTAAACTCGATTATTAAGCTTGCGCTTGCTATTATCGTTGTTATGAGGGTGAGTAAGGGTAAATGAATCGAAATTTCTCTGAAAGAAATTAGTGAACAAGATTAAATTGATTGTATTAGTGTTTTGAGTTAGAATTTATACCCTAGAGATTGTAGGAGCTATCTCTTTGACTGTACTACGGTCATAAAGCGAGTGTAGAGAATATATTATCTATATCGTTTGATGTAGAAATCATTCTATAATTATGTAAATTGAGATTAAAGGAGTATAAATAATAAGTTGTGTAAATCTCTTTATTAGTTATTAAGGAAAAGAAAAAAATATCGATATAAGTTGTGCTAGCGTTAATCATGACTTAAGGATAAGTCAGAATTTAAATGAGATAATCTATACGACAATTTTTTAAGTAGAGGATATAGTCAATGAGGTGATTTGATATGAGATTTTATCGAAGCATAACAATTTAAAATGTTAATACTTAAAATTTGAGGGTGATAACTGAGATGTAATTGGTAGTTATTGGAGGTATTGAGTTACCTGTGATAAGTTCGTTAATCGATAACGTGATAATCGTGAACATGAGAGATATTGTTTAAATATTAAGGTATTTAATAATACTTTTATTATATTTGATAGTTAAATGATGTTATAATATGCGAATGAGAAAATAGTTATTAATTGTTCTCGATAATTTGTGAATGTGATAATATGAGTGCGAGACGACCGATTAGATAATTAAATAGTAAATTGTTTAGATGGACTTGTGCTAACGGAGTCTCAGTGAGTGAATGATTAGTGCTCCATCATGAGGATAAAAAATATTTGTGAGTATGTGAATGAATTGAATCAATAAGTCTTGATCCAATGTAATTGAATAATTAAGTAATTGAGTAACTAAATCACATAATAGGTTGTTTCGAATGAAATCAAACGTACAAACAACCAAACAAGTAACGAAAGTTTCAATTAAGTAATTAAGTCAATTGATAACTTGTTTCAAATAAAATCAAATACATAAACAAATAATAATAAATAACGTAAGTTTATCGATGTATCACCACGCGTGATAATGCTCCAACCAAATATCGTAAATATAATAATTGTGAAAATGAATAGTTGGCGTGTTCATGGCGTCCCAAGGATTTTTCACTCAACTAGACATTTAAAAGTAATAAAATAATAACAATAAAACACAATGAAAAAGTGTAATCGTTAACTGATTACGTTAAACGCTTAAAAGGTAAAAACAAAACTTAGGAAATCCTAAAAGAAATTCCCGTAAACGAAGGCAATCAACAAAAATTTAAATGTAAATATATATCTTGGGAATGAGGCATCGTGTCAGAGTTATAGAAATACTTTGATAATGAGACACTGTCTCGGAGTAATAATATAATACGAGAGTGAAGCATAGCTTCGGAGCTGTGTGTGTGCATGACAAATAAAATAAACAATTAAATAAGTACTTAATCTAGCAAGTAATTATGTAAGCTGTAAACAATCAAATAGAACACATCAGGTAAACAAATAAGCACGTATGGGGTTCCTAATCATGTTACTAAGGCACCACTAACGACCTATCTTAAACTTTCGGCTCTGATACCAATCTGTCACACCCCAACCTACGGCGAAAATGCCGGGGCGTAACTGATTGCCACAGCTCGTAAGGTACCATCATGAAATTGTAAAGCGACAACATCTAATTAATTTATTTATTATCAAACAACATTTAAATACAACAAAAATAAAGAAAGTTACAAATACAAAACCAACTATTCTCGTATATGTTTATTATCCTAAAGTCATCTCTATGTGTGCTTCAGTTCGATAAGCAATCCAATCAATAACCTGCAAATGCGTACAAAATATATATTTGTCAACAACACAAGTTGAGTGAGTAGATCACCAGTTTTGACACAAACAAAAATGGTAATAATATATAATGATATAAGTGAACAAAAATAGGCAAAACTGTTATCTGTGAGTATAACCAATTAAACCATAGCACATACATAAACAATCAACCATAAAGAAAGGGCTAAACCGTTGCCATGCGAATGGGCATTGGTTACCAAAAATGAGATGTCGGTGAAACCATTGCCAATGCGATCGGGCTCCGGCCACTACGACGGTCGTATGATCATACTATAATGAGACTATGTTGGACCTCTCCGAATGCGATTCAAGTAAGCAAGTAAGCAAATAGCAAGTAACGTGCAATCATTCAAATGATACACAACACAAAGATCACAGTTTGCGTTTGAGAGATAAGATAAATAATATGATAAATGGTACCCAAGTGTCCCCAAAACATTTGAAAACAAGTAAAATAGAGGAGTGATTACTCACCTGATCGGATGAACGAAGTACAAATGAGGATCATGCGAGAAAGATAAATCCTTCGGGATATACCGTTAAGGATTCCTAGTAAAAATAATATAATGCTAAGAATTAATTAACAATGAGATAACATGTATATTGAATCTAATGTCTCGATGTGATTTGAGTTATGGTTGTGATTATATTATTATGGATTTGAACGATTGATCTATATAGTTAAGATAATTAGTCATATTAATTATAAATTCATCAATAACTATTCTTGATAAAATATACCATTAAATACTTAAATAATTTAAATATAATAAGATATACTTGAAATAACAAAGTCTAAATAATTAAATGATTAAATATACAAATTAAATAAAATAGTTTAATTAAATATAAGGTAAGATATATTTTTAATTATTTGAATAAATAAGATACTAATATAAATGAATAGATGATCCTAATATATATAATATGCGGTAAGATATAAATATTTTGTTTAAATCTTTAAAAGAAAAATCTATTTATTACGCTTATTAGATATATGATATATATACATGCGTACATATATAAAATAAATATAAGTATGTTTATAAAGACGTTCAACGATGACGAAACGTAACTCATAATGTCGGGTCTTAAATAAAAATAATTATGTTTACTATTATTATAAAAGTATACATATAATATATATATATATATATATATATATATATATGAATAAACGAAAGCTTTTAACGAAATGCTAACCAAAGACATAACTTAATGATGTCGGTTTTCATAAGATATTATTTATTGTATGTTTAAAAATAATTATAACAATCATTTAATAAATATATAAACAATTTAAAAGAGCAAAAAGAAAATAAAACATCATAACCGCGTCCAGGGGGCTCGAACCCGCGCCCCTGGCCGGTTCACAGCACCCACACATGGAACCAGTTGGGCTAGCTGGTCAATAGGTTATAGAGAAAAAACAATAATTTAAATACTTAAACTTTTAAAATCCCCAAATCAATAAGAACCCTAAATCTGAAATTGGACCAATTGCTTGCTGTTAGATTAATCAATGTTAGGGCTAATGATCATATCATAAAAACGAACATGCTAGATGTATTAATTACCAGTTGAGATTATCAATTGATGATGAACAAGGCAACGACCTAGCCGCGGAAAACGCGACAGCGAACGGCAGCAGTAGGTAACGACAATACAATTTGAGCTAGGGGTTTCATTGGCGCTGGACCAAGGATCGTTCTTGTGTGATTAATTGATTTATGGTGTACGTTTAAGGGTAAATTGATAAACGATTCAAGACGGTCTGAACATAAATGAATTCGTATATAAAATGATTTTGTTTTCTTAGTTTAAAACGTCGGTGAGTTCGTATTAACCATAATTACGATCTACAATAATCATTTCCTTGTTTAGTGCGAAGATTAGGGCTCAAGAAAACAATAACGGGTCTTCGGGTTTGTGAATTGGGTATGCTATACGGGCAAACGGATTCTAGGTTGGGATTTATAATATAATATAATATATATAGCAGATTTTGCATGTTGGTCCTTGGATTTTAAGTTTGGAAACACAATTGGTTAGAACTCAAGTTTAGAGTGTAAATTGTGAATAAGTGAAAGTTCTTTTGGACAATTAATTAAATATAATAAATAAAATATTATTAACTCGTAAACGATGTTTTGTTGATTAAATTACCCGTAAACAAAAATGGGTCGGATAAATAATAATCGGAAAACCCGAGTTGTTACAGTCTCCCCTACTTTAAGGAATTTCGTCCCGAAATTAAAGAACACTATAACAAAACGATGAGATTTTGAGGAAAAGAAATTTAAAAAAAAAATTAAAATTTTATCATAACACAGAACTTTGAATATTCAAAACAACGCTCCAAATGAAAATCCGATAAGGACACTTATATATAGGATGTACCAGCGGCGTATCCACCATGTCCTTATCTTCTCTACATTTGTACCGTTATCCCGACTACTTTCAATTCTCTATTATGACACACAATTGCACGCATTATGATTTCCATGCGAGGACTTTGATAATTATGTAGGCCTCCATAATTACTTAGGTCGTCGGATGGTCCACATAACTCGTCCCATCGTGTGGTTTACAAAATACTTGAAAGGCATGATTAATTTAATATAAATATGAGGAAAGTGTTTACATATTATAAGACCATTGGGAGTTGATTTATTATAAGTGTAAAATCAGAAGATTGTATAAAATATTTCTAATAACGCAATTTAGGTGAACTTTCAAGTTTGATTAATGAACTTTAGTGAAAATTTAAAGTAACTTAAAAGCTAAGAAAAACAGAAACATTGAAGTTGGAATAGATGATGTGCCGACCAGATCGATTGTGAAGAAAAAGAGTGGGGATACGAGCCAATTAACAAATTTATGTGAACTTACCAAAAATTCTATGGTTGCAACGATAACATCAACATAAGTTTATGAAGGAATTAATTGATAAATGTAGACGAATAATAGCCTGTGAAATTTTTTAAATATCGCAACATTCAAGGTAGGATTCATAAGATCGAGAGCACTAATTTTGAACAAGATTAAACGAAGACTTTGAGGGGCTTAGTTCAGTTAAATGAGAAACTCATGAAATTTAAAAAGAACTTTATACAACATTGAAATGTCGCAATTGTGTATTTAAGATGAGGTAAATTAAAATATTAAAGTACTGGTAGTAGTAATTGAGAATGCAAAAATTTATGTATACAAATAAACTGTAAAATAGATGAAATTGGGAAGCGGATATTCACGAATCACCGCAGGTTTTTGACAACAATCGTGCAAATGTCATTAGATAATAGTTAATCCATAGCGGAAATAATTTTTTTTAAATGAGGACAAGTTCAATTAATAATAGAACTATAACAATTCAGTTTCAACGATAAAACTTTACAAGATGAAAGGTAACTTGTAATGCACGAGATCAATAAATACGCGACGTACAAAAATGTTAAAAATCAAAGGTGAGAGTAGAAATTGACACGTTGTCAATAATTTAATAAGAAAACAAGGTAAATTAGAAAATACAAATTGAATAATATGGTCAACTAATAATTGACTGCCGAAATTGTGTCTTTTATAATTAAAAAAAAAATTGTTTCGGCTTATGAGAATCTAAATATTTTGATTAGTTGACGAAATGTTAATGAACCAAATCCTATAATTTTGATTAACTAAAACCAAACGTATAGATAAGTATGGCAACCAACGATATTGATCTTTGGAAATATAAGAAAATTTTTTATTGTATGCGAAAAAGATAATTAAAATGATGGATTTTCCAAGTTGAGTTTGTTCCAAAATAACTAATTTAGCCAAATAACCGTTTAAGGTATAATTGAATACAAAATACGTTTAGACGAAACTGATGAAAACGATAAAAATCTTCTTTGTGAAAACTTAACTACGATTTGTTTGATTCAAAACACCTTTGTTAATCGAGCTTATGAAAACGTAAATACTTGAGATCGAATGATTTGTGGCACTCGAATAGGTATGTGAAAACGAGGTTTGACTAAGGTAAGCTTGATGAAATTAAGTTTTGGGGGTCTTGAATCGAGTAAACGAGAACGACCTTGTTACATGAAGAAAGCCTGAAAGGCATAGAGTTGGTTGGTTTAAGCTAAATGAGCATGGGTAGTATGCTACGGTGCCGGTATAATTTGAACTCGGTGTGAATTTGTAAAGAACAATGCATTGCGTAGGTGATTAGGGTCTCCATAATTATATAAGGCACGTGTAGTAGGTGTATGAAGCTAAGTCGACGTCATAGACCGTTGTGGGATGTCTATGTGTCGTAGGCAGCGTAACGACAAGTGTTAACGGGATAACCATAACTGTTATAGTGAGTGTAAGAATGACACCAGGATTGAGTCAGATGACGAAAATCACAAATAAGACGTAACGAGCGTATTCCGGTGTAAGGTTTCTTGTTTGGGACACTATGATTTCGTTGAGATTGACAATTGGTTTACTTAATAACCTAAACTCGATTATTAAGCTTGCGCTTGCTATTATCGTTGTTATGAGGGTGAGTAAGGGTAAATGAATCGAAATTTCTCTGAAAGAAATTAGTGAACAAGATTAAATTGATTGTATTAGTGTTTTGAGTTAGAATTTATACCCTAGAGATTGTAGGAGCTATCTCTTTGACTGTACTACGGTCATAAAGCGAGTGTAGAGAATATATTATCTATATCGTTTGATGTAGAAATCATTCTATAATTATGTAAATTGAGATTAAAGGAGTATAAATAATAAGTTGTGTAAATCTCTTTATTAGTTATTAAGGAAAAGAAAAAAATATCGACATAAGTTGTGCTAGCGTTAATCATGACTTAAGGATAAGTCAGAATTTAAATGAGATAATCTATACGACAATTTTTTAAGTAGAGGATATAGTCAATGAGGTGATTTGATATGAGATTTTATCGAAGCATAACAATTTAAAATGTTAATACTTAAAATTTGAGGGTTATAACTGAGATGTAATTGGTAGTTATTGGAGGTATTGAGTTACGTGTGATAAGTTCGTTAATCGATAACGTGATAATCGTGAACATGAGAGATATTGTTTAAATATTAAGGTATTTAATAATACTTTTATTATATTTGATAGTTAAATGATGTTATAATATGCGAATGAGAAAATAGTTATTAATTGTTCTCGATAATTTGTGAATGTGATAATATGAGTGCGAGACGACCGATTAGATAATTAAATAGTAAATTGTTTAGACGGACTTGTGCTAACGGAGTCTCAGTGAGTGAATGATTAGTGCTCCATCATGAGGATAAAAAATATTTGTGAGTATGTGAATGAATTGAATCAATAAGTCTTGATCCAATGTAATTGAATAATTAAGTAATTGAGTAACTAAATCACATAATAGGTTGTTTCGAATGAAATCAAACGTACAAACAACCAAACAAGTAACGAAAGTTTCAATTAAGTAATTAAGTCAATTGATAACTTGTTTCAAATAAAATCAAATACATAAACAAATAATAATAAATAACGTAAGTTTATCGATGTATCACCACGCGTGATAATGCTCCAACCAAATATCGTAAATATAATAATTGTGAAAATGAATAGTTGGCGTGTTCATGGCGTCCCAAGGATTTTTCACTCAACTAGACATTTAAAAGTAATAAAATAATAACAATAAAACACAATGAAAAAGTGTAATCGTTAACTGATTACGTTAAACGCTTAAAAGGTAAAAACAAAACTTAGGAAATCCTAAAAGAAATTCCCGTAAACGAAGGCAATCAACAAAAATTTAAATGTAAATATATATCTTGGGAATGAGGCATCGTGTCGGAGTTATAGAAATACTTTGATAATGAGACACTGTCTCGGAGTAATAATATAATACGAGAGTGAAGCATAGCTTCGGAGCTGTGTGTGTGCATGACAAATAAAATAAACAATTAAATAAGTACTTAATCTAGCAAGTAATTATGTAAGCTGTAAACAATCAAATAGAACACATCAGGTAAACAAATAAGCACGTATGGGGTTCCTAAGCATGTTACTAAGGCACCACTAACGACCTATCTTAAACTTTCGGCTCTGATACCAATCTGTCACACCCCAACCTACGGCGGAAATGCCGGGGCGTAACTGATTGCCACAGCTCGTAAGGTACCATCATGAAATTGTAAAGCGACAACATCTAATTAATTTATTTATTATCAAACAACATTTAAATACAACAAAAATAAAGAAAGTTACAAATACAAAACCAACTATTCTCGTATATGTTTATTATCCTAAAGTCATCTCTACGTGTGCTTCAGTTCGATAAGCAATCCAATCAATAACCTGCAAATGCGTACAAAATATATATTTGTCAACAACACAAGTTGAGTGAGTAGATCACCAGTTTTGACACAAACAAAAATGGTAATAATATATAATGATATAAGTGAACAAAAATATGCAAAACTGTTATCTGTGAGTATAACCAATTAAACCATAGCACATACATAAACAATCAACCATAAAGAAAAGGCTAAACCGTTGCCATGCGAATGGGCATTGGTTACCAAAAATGAGATGTCGGTGAAACCATTGCCAATGCGATCGGGCTCCGGCCACTACGACGGTCGTATGATCATACTATAATGAGACTATGTTGGACCTCTCCGAATGCGATTCAAGTAAGCAAGTAAGCAAATAGCAAGTAACGTGCAATCATTCAAATGATACACAACACAAAGATCACAGTTTGCGTTTGAGAGATAAGATAAATAATATGATAAATGGTACCCAAGTGTCCCCAAAACATTTGAAAACAAGTAAAATAGGGGAGTGATTACTCACCTGATCGGATGAACGAAGTACAAATGAGGATCATGCGAGAAAGATAAATCCTTCGGGATATACCGTTAAGGATTCCTAGTAAAAATAATATAATGCTAAGAATTAATTAACAATGAGATAACATGTATATTGAATCTAATGTCTCGATGTGATTTGAGTTATGGTTGTGATTATATTATTATGGATTTGAACGATTGATCTATATAGTTAAGATAATTAGTCATATTAATTATAAATTCATCAATAACTATTCTTGATAAAATATACAATTAAATACTTAAATAATTTAAATATAATAAGATATACTTGAAATAACAAAGTCTAAATAATTAAATGATTAAATATACAAATTAAATAAAATAGTTTAATTAAATATAAGGTAAGATATATTTTTAATTATTTGAATAAATAAGATACTAATATAAATGAATAGATGATCCTAATATATATAATATGCGGTAAGATATAAATATTTTGTTTAAATCTTTAAAAGAAAAATCTATTTATTACGCTTATTAGATATATGATATATATACATGCGTACATATATAAAATAAATATAAGTATGTTTATAAAGACGTTCAACGATGACGAAACGTAACTCATAGTGTCGGGTCCTAAATAAAAATAATTATGTTTACTATTATTATAAAAGTATACATATATTATATATATATATATATGAATAAACGAAAGCTTTTAACGAAATGCTAACCAAAGACATAACTTAATGATGTCGGTTTTCATAAGATATTATTTATTGTATGTTTAAAAATAATTATAACAATCATTTAATAAATATATAAACAATTTAAAAGAGCAAAAAGAAAATAAAACATCATAACCGCGTCCAGGGGGCTCGAACCCGCGCCCCTGGCCGGTTCACAGCACCCACACATGGAACCAGTTGGGCTAGCTGGTCAATAGGTTATAGAGCAAAAACAATAATTTAAATACTTAAACTTTTAAAATCCCCAAATCAATAAGAACCCTAAATCTGAAAGTGGACCAATTGCTTGCTGTTAGATTAATCAATGTTAGGGCTATTGATCATATCATAAAAACGAACATGTTAGATGTATTAATTACCAGTTGAGATTATCAATTGATGATGAACAAGGCAATGACCTAGCCGCGGCAAATGCGACAGCGAACGGCAGCAGTAGGCAACGACAACACAATTTGAGCTAGGGGTTTCATTGGCGCTGGACCAAGGAAATTGATTTATGGTGTACGTTTAAGGGTAAATTGATAAACGATTCAAGAAGGTCTGAACATAAATGAATTCGTATATGAAATGATTCTGTTTTCTTAATTTAAAACGTCGGTGAGTTCGTATTAACCATAATTACGATCTACAATAATCATTTCCTTGTTTAGTGCGAAGATTAGGGCTCAAGAAAACAATAACGGGTCTTCGGGTTTGCGAATTGGGTATGCTATACGGGCAAACGGATTCTAGGTTGGGATTTATAATATAATATAATATATATAGCAGATTTTGCATGTTGGTCCTTGGATTTTAAGTTTGGAAACACAGTTGGTTAGAACTCAAGTTTAGAGTGTAAATTGTGAATAAGTGAAAGTTCTTTTGGACAATTAATTAAATATAATAAATAAAATATTATTAACTCGTAAACGATGTTTTGTTGATTAAATTACCCGTAAACAAAAATGGGTCGGATAAATAATAATCGGAAAACCCGAGTTTTTACACACACATCCACATTTACACCAAATGGTGAATAAAGTAGGAAAGTTGGATACCACTTTCTTAAAGGCAAAAAGACCATATCTCTATATAGTTGTAGCACCAAAGTGGAATCAAGACAATCTTAATACATGAAAGCTTATTCAAATGCCACCCAAACCATTCCTATGCCTTTCCTCTCCCCTCCTTTCTAACTCACGACACGCACATACACCATACTAACATATGGTGTTTATTATTAGTATTATAAAATATTAATATTTATAGGAGGACTTGGTTGAGCAAAATCCCACACTAACACACTTCCTGGCACAAAACAAAAACAATTCCAGCTAGGCATGTTCAAAACGGTTTGGGACTAGGAACCGGAACCGGTTCCTAACCGGTTCCTATATTCAAAACCCCCTTTTAAACCGGTTCCAGGCTCGAACCGGTTAGGGAACCGAACCGGTTCTCCCACCCTCGGACCCCTAACCTATCTAACCGGTTCTTACCGGTTCCTAACCCGGTTCCTGTACCGTAACCGGTTCCAACCGGTTACAGTGTAAATTTTTTTTTTTTTTTCGTTTTTCGTTTGCGATTAGGATTCTAAACTACGATTCGTATTTGTATAACATGAAAAATAAAAAAAAACAATTAACATAAAAATAAACAATTAACTGATGAAGAAAAGACAACTACTGAAGATGTTTGCCACTGAAGACAACTACTGAAGGTTGCCACTGAAGACAACTACTGAAGGTTGCCACTGATGACAAGTTGACAACTACTGAAGGTTGCCACTGATGATAACTACTGAAGGTTGTCACTGATGACAACTACTGAAGGTTGCCACTGATCACAACTACTGAAGACTGCCACTGATGAGGAATACTCAACAGTGGGAAAGCTGCCACTGATGAGGAATACTCATCAGTGGGAACAGTCATCAGTTGAATCAGTGGGAAAGCTGCCACTGATGACAACTACTGAAGGTTGCCACTGATGAGGAATACTCATCAGTGGGAACATTCATCAGTTACAGAGTTTGTTGTCACTGATGCAAAATATGAATCAGTGACACATCAGTTGCAGAGTTTCATCAGTTGGAACATCATCAGTTAAATATGTAACCATTGTACAATGTAAACTTGTTCATTGGATTTGCAATACAAGTGTATTTAGTTTTTTTTTTCGTTTTTCGTTTGCGATTTGGATTCTAAACTACGATTCGTATTTGTATAGCATGAAAAATAAACAAAACAATTAACATAAAATTCATTTTATTTACTTTAAGAAGTTCAAAAAAAAAAGGTTACATGTTTTAAAATCTTCAAAAACAAACTAACAAAACATTAAACTTATAAATATAAAGTTGTGACATATTATTTCTAGAAAAGCCTTCTTGTTCGTCGTAATTATTGAGCGACGACTTCTTCCTCGGAATTACTTGTAGAAATGCCTTATTGTTCGTCGTGCACTCGAACATCAAGTGGTGTTTCATCTTCGAGAGTGGTTACGTGTTGAATACGATCGATTGAGTCAAAGTGATCCTTTAAGCAAATGCACATCTCCACCGACTCCGAATTTAGTCTTGTTCTTCTCACCGATATTACCCTGCCACTAAGAGAAAAAGCGGATTCCGAAGCTACCGTAGAAGCTTGGACGGTTAGTAAATCACGGGCCATGGTGGCAAGAATCGGAAACTCGGTTTCCTTTACCTTCCACCAAGCCAAAACATCAAAAGTGCCATATTCCTCTTCGGATAAACCGGTAGAGTAATCATTTGCACTATACCTTCCTAGTTCGCTTGAAGGGGTGTTACCCCTTTGTTTTTTAGCCGTTACGTTGCGAACGGTGTTCATAAGGCTAATCATGGGATCTCGTACTCTAGTAGCACTTGAACTTGATGAAGACCCCCCCGGCATAGGCATGTGTATGTTTGACCCATATTTATTTAAATAAAAGTCATACATAAATTTAAAATTCAAGTTAAAATCATTTTTTGCCTCTGTTGAAAAGTTTGGGTCAACTTCATGCATATCTAAGGCTGAAAAAATTTCGTCTATCACACATTCAACCCCCGTAACATTTAACATTGGGTTTAAAGCGGCGGCGCAAGTAAAAACCGGTGGCAATTCAAGATTGTTAACGATTAAAAATAACTCCGAAAGAACCAAGGGACTTGTCGGATAATACGTTCCCGATAGTTTCGTAGTTGATGTTTTAAAAACTTCAAGAAAAGTCGATAAGTCATTGATAATTTCCCATTTCTCATTTGAAAAGGGGATTGCCAAATCATTCTCGGCAAGACTAGAATGAAACATTTGTAAAATTTCTCTTTGTTTCAAAGCACTTTGAAACATTATGCGAGTGGAATTCCATCGATGAGGTACATCCCAATTAGCTCCCAAAGCTTTTCTTCCCGTATCTTTACAAAATTTTCTATATTCCATTTGTCTTTTTTTACTTTTCTTAAAAACTTCATGTATCATTAGTCTAAAATCGTTTATAACCGATGTAACCTCATCCGAAGCAAGTCCGTCTTGCACGATTAAATTAATGATATGTGCAACACACCTTGAGTGAAAAAATACACCATTGCAAATCGGCGTATATTTTAATTTTAATTTATCAACCGCCGATGTATTATTCGACGCGTTATCAAATGCCATTGAAAATATTTTATTTTCTAGTTTATAAGTTTTTATAACATAATCTAAAATTTCAAACAAATTATCTCCCGTATGTGGATACTCAAAGAGTTCGAAAGCAATGGTGCGTTTCATCATTTCCCACGATGACGGGTCTACCCAATGAGCGGTGACACAAAGATAAGATTCGGGTAGACCATGTGGAGCCGACCAAACATCACTAGTTAAGTTTATTCCCGTATTTATATTTTCAAAATATGCAATTAGTACCTCTTTGGCCTTCTTCCACAATTTTAAACAATAACGTTTAAGAGTATGACGACTTACGTGAGTGTATTGTGGTTGAAGCGTATCTCGAATCATGGCGGTTAAGCGAGGGTTGTCGAAGTGGCTAAACGGCAAAGCTTCTTGAATCACAAACTTCGCCATACGATCTTGAACTAGATCAATTTGGTATGTAAATATTCCGCCTTCACTATCCATTTGCGTTTGTTGCGAATCGACGTTCTTTTTCAACGCCTTGCAATACGGTTTTTCGATGTGTTTCTTCAAATTTAAATTCGAAAGTGGGTTTAAATAAATCCCACAAAACTTGCACCGAGCCTTCAATGAATAGTCATCACTCAATTCCACCAAATCTCTTGATTACGATTATGAGGTACAATACGAACGAAACTTGGTTCGGCGTTGGAACCTTGACCAACCGATGATTGTGAGGCAGCCATAACAACAAATATGAATATAGAAGAAGAGAAAACAAGAGATTAGAGAACTCAAAACGTTGTAATAGCGTTTTTTTGTATTTTTTTGCGTTCGGGTTTGCGTTTTGATTGTTGTGATGAACCCATGACACCAAATACCTATTTATACTAGTAGTGGGGTGCTTGGGGGAGCCAAAAAAACGGCTATTTTTGACCCCAACGGTCAAAAAACGGCCAAAAAAACGATTTCCAACGGCTATATTCGATCCAACGGCTAGAACCGGTTAGGAACCGGTTCCGGATGGTTCGGTTCCAGAACCGGTTCCGGTTCGGTTCCGGTTCCTACCCGCCCCCACTCAGAAATGCAAGAACCGGTCACGGATCATCGGGTTGAATCAGATAGGGTCCGGTTCCTACAAAAAACGGGTAGGAACCGGTTCGGGTCCGGTTCGGGTCCACCGGTTCGGTTCCAGGAACCGGTTTCGTTGAACATCTCTAATTCCAGCCCTTGGATCATAACCACATCACATGAATCACCATCCTCTATATATTCAGCTCTTATTCATCTGTTTAACATGCATAAAGATCCCAACAATCCTCTTAAACCGAAATCATTCAGCCCACACTTGCTCACTTTAATTTGGTGCAAGCAAACAAAACATATTCAGCTTTTGTCCAAACTAATCAGACCACTTCGTATGATCATATCTCAACCTCTTCACCTTAAAATAACGATTTTCCAATTGGAAATGAAGCCCCTACTTCACCCTTAAAATCTCCAACTGGTTTCACTTCATTTGGCCAACAATTCAACCTTTAAATTGGCTATGTTGCCGAGCTGCACATATTTCCGAGCTGCTGTTCTAATACCTCAATTTGGGGTATCAAAGGAACTCCAAATTTTCTGATTCTTTTTTCTATTATCTAGGGTTTCATGGAAGTAACACATATCAAAATTTAAGAGGTATTGAATCCCGTTTTCTACCTTAAACGCGCCTCAAACCTGAACCCTTGCCATTTTTGTTTCATCTAAGCCACATTATGCTCAAATATCTCCAAGGATCCAAGTGCAAGTGTCAATGAGAACTTCAAGAAGGTGTAACTAAGCACAAGATGGATAACAAAGTGCTAGGAGGTTCGTTCAAGTGCTAGAAGTTGGATTGGAGTGCTCAAGATCTTCTTTCATTTAGCTTCTTCCTAGACCTTTTCCACTTATAAGCGCACATAGGACGAATACAAACAAGAGTTTTTACGGATCACTCACCAACACCAAGGTGAGTTTCACAGCCCCTTTTCTCTTTTACTGTTTTACAAACTAGGGGGAAAAACATACTAAACTTATTTCATAACTTTTCATGAACTTAGTAACTTTGCATAAACTTATTTAGTAACTTTACTTAAACATGTTTGGTTACGATTCATAAACTTATTTAATTATGTTTCATAAACTCATTTAGTAACTTTACATAAACATATTTGATAACTTTACATAGACTTATTTCGTAAAAATGCATAAACTTATTTGACAACCATACAAAGACTTATTTAATACGATAATTAGTGAGCAAGACATTGAATCTTTATATGAGCACGAGTTACACAAGGCCCTCAAGATCTTCGGATCAATACATTCTATAATCATTAACTATGGGTTTAGCCGAGGAATATGTGGGTAGTACTATCGGGATTGATCCCCCGCTCATGGTTAGTCGCTCTAACCGACGGGTTAATGGGTGCATATAATCTAATACAGTTACCGTGGGACGGTATTGGGCAATGAAACAACTTGATTTAGGCTTGATTATAGGTTCATTCTCATATATTAATTTGTATTCTTAGCTAGTTTACAAAGGATTATCGATCTTGTTCAGGTTATTGTAGATATCATATTGCATCGCATGCACTCACTTATATATCTAAAAGGGCTTTTAAGTTCGTAAACGTAAACTTTTTGGGACAGCATTTTCATCGTGAAAACACACTCATAAAAAAACAAAGTTTTCAACTTCATAAATAAGTTTTTAATGTACATTTTTAATCACGACGACATAAATAACTTTTAATCTACGTTTTATTTACATAAACATGAGCAAGTTTTTAAACACGTTTTTGTCATGAAAACATAAGCTTTTGATAAATGTTTTAATCTTGAAAAACATATATATTTGAGAAATCATTACGTGTTTTATTCATATTAAACATTTGAAACTCAATATTCTCAAAACAATGGATTTAATCATGCATTTAAAACTTGTGAACTCACCAACATTATGTTGACTTTTAAGTATGTTTTTCAGGTTATTAGACTCAGGAAGATATTTGTGGGCATATACAAGCATAGCATCGCATGTAGGATAACTACGTTAATCAATAGCTGTGATTATCCATGAACGTCACGCGTCCGCGCTTTCGCTCTGGCGGGGTGTGACAGATTGGTATCAGAGACATTGGTTATAGTGACTAGAGGGTCTAGTCTATAACTAAATGACTCATTAAAACTATTTTCATTGCGTTTGCATTTAGACAACATATGTAATATTTTACGCATACACAAAGATTTTGTCCTCAACATTCATTCACTCTGAGCATATTTCCTCAACACGACAAACAAATGATGGGCTCCCGATCGCCATGCTACTAAAGAATGTTATGCGCTAATCCTCGCTCCCACGTTAGCCGTTTGCACCCATAAAGTGAATGGATACTTATACGATTAACAACTCAAAGTTTGACACAAATATGGAAAATACTGTTTTTTATAAGAACGTTTAATGGAAAATATGGACTGGTCCCCCAACATTTAAAAAAATACCGTCGGATTTTAAAAAAGTTTGACACTTGTCAGAATTCTATTGGTTTAAAGATTTTCCTAGATCTCGTCTACTTAGTCCAAATTTGATGGGCTATTTTGAGAATGTGTATGGATTTGGGGCTATTTATCAATTTCTCTCTCCTCAAAAAGACAATTTTGAGAATTTTCCTTTGAATTAATTTATATACATATAAATTTATATTATTATATATTTATAATTATAATTGTATCTAAACTATATTGTTTCTTTATTTTATAATAAAAAATGTAATTATATATTTATTATACTAACAAAAGTTAATATATGTATATTAACAAATTATAGGCTCGTTTATATTTGCATGTCCGTCAACCTTAATATTTCTCATTTATATAAAGAGCTTCATTGTAGGTTTGAACTTGTTAGGTTTGTTGAATTCGAGCTTTAACGAGGTATTTGAGTAGCTTACTAACAACCTGTCTTCTTTCCCTTTCAAAAAACAATTCACGCAATTAGTAAACGTACAAGGTTATATTAATTAAAATTGCATTATCTTTTAGGCCATGTGTAGTGGGCGCTGATTTGGGCGAATTTTGGGCGCGAACACCCCCCCCCCCCGGCGATAAGGGGCGGGGGCGGGGTCTTTTTCTCGCCCAGCATGTCTGTTGTTTTGTTTGTTTATATTATTATTATATATGTGTGTGTGTAAGATATATATATATATATATTATATTACTATTTGTAGCCCCTACACCATTACACCCTAAAAACAAAAACCCACTCTTTGCTGACTGGGCGCCACATGATGCAAAACGCTCCAATTTGTAGCCTATCCACTACACATAGCCTTATTGTTCAGAAAATGACGTTTACAGTATAAAAAAATCAATTCACACGTCATATTTATTGCTGATACGTTTGTATATGACATGATGTGTGATACAAACTTTTAGGTGTATAAATAACTTATCATATAATCAAGAAGGTATAATCGTACATTTCTTACAAAAATTAATCAAATGTTTTGTCTGTATGCGTGTGCACATGTTATGTGTGCAATGTATACGCATCCACATGCGCCTTATTTTCTTGGCCACCACTAAAGGGAAAACGATGGTCACTCTTATCATCATACATTTACACACGTTACATTGATTTATCTATTAATCATTAAAAAATACAACACTAAAGATGTGTTTACATGGGCGGAGAAAGTTTGACGTTTTAAACTTTACCTTACCAAGTGTTACAAATGTAGTGTTTGGCATATAGGAGTCAGACAAAACCAGATAAATCATTTGTGTGAGGAAGAAAAAAAAATGGTGTTAACTAAACAAACGAAACAGAAGAACTTATTACATATAAGGCTATATGTAGTTCATGGGCTACAAAATAGGGCATTTTGTGTCATGTGACGCTTAGTCAGTAAGGGATGAGTTTTTGTTTTACGGGTGTAATGGTGTTGTAGCCCTATATACATAGACATATATATCACACAAACACACAACAATAAAATAATAATATTCTCTCAAATCTCCGGACCCTTTTCGCCTCTCTTCTCTCCCAGGGGGGCGAGGTTCTCGCTCCCTATCGCCCATTGTCGCCCATTTTTGTTGCCCAGTACACATAGCCTAAGGGATCTTTTCATCTCTAAATAAACACATTAAAAGCACTATTCTAACCACTTGTTATCTTTTTTTTCCCTTTTGTTTCCTCTTTAACCCTAATTTCTCAACACCATTACCACCACCTGAGTCCTGACTATCACCAGTGTCGTTGTCGTTGCAGCCACCTCGCCATCACCACCATTGTCACCGCCATTGCCACCACCGTCAACATTACCAATTTTTTAAATTTGTTAATTTCTATTTTTATACCGTGGTATTTTTGTGATTTGTATTTTATTTCTTTGTCTTTTTTTTTTAAATAACCTTTCATAAATATAGAAACATACATATTACATCAACATAGCAGGTAGGCGGGCAACAAGCTGCGCCGCCACCCCGTTCTGAATAAAAACCCTAACCTGCTAAAGACATACCTCTGCCCATTTGGAGTCGACACATTGCTATGCACAACCCGTTGGACCCTGGTTAGGAAACGGATAGCTTCCGGTGCCAAGGAGCCAAAGGTATCAAAAGCCAGAGGAACAAAAACATGTTGGTTCTCTTCGCAGGCTTTAGCATGTTTCTCCACCTTCTTCGTTTCAGCCCTTTTCATTGCTTGCCCAGCTACAAACCCATTATCCCTCTAACCAGCTAAGGGAGATACCCCTGTGAGGTCAACACAAGCGTGTTTTCTCCCGGCCCAACCAAAGACGAGCAAATCTTCCGGTTGTAGAGTGGATCTCCCTTCCGTGGGGTCTGTAAGGAAGTTTACGGGGGCTTCCTTTTTAGCTGATATCCCAGCTCGCCTTAAGATGTCCCAAAGAACGTCCCGCACCCAATCATGTCGGTATTTGAACCCAGGCATCTCCTTGCAATGTACCGCATGCTCTCCGAATTTATCCAGGCAAGCCTTACGACAGATCGGACATGTTTCGTCTTCTGGGTACATTGGGACCATCAAACGGTACTTAAGAATGGCCCTATACTCGACCGCAGACATGCTTTGACCCAAGCCATCAATCGGGATAACGGTCAGAAAATCTTGGACATGAGGACCTTGTAAGCATTCAATAACCGCCTTCTGTCGGGGGGACAATCCAAAAACTTCTCCCAGGCTCTGAGCTATTTTGCCAAAAAGGGCATTCGCCAAAGTTTTTTGAGGCTTTGATGGGGCGGTGTCCTTATTAGAGAAACCGCCAATGTCAAAGTCTGAGAGAGCACCATTTAGACGTTCCAAAGCCTGCACGTAGTCTGAGTACAATTTATTATATTCTCGTAGGTTGGTTAAATGGGACAATAAAATGGTAAGGAATTATTCCACTATCTCCTTATTTTCATTATCTATTTTATTGTCTCATATCAAATAGATCCAAGTATTATTAATTTATATTCCAAGTGACATCAAGTCATCAACATTTCATGAGTTTCATGAATAAAGAATATACGATTCAAATATATGTAACTAGGCTTCAACATATCGTAATTCGTAAGTTTAGTATACAAACTACACAGGATTGAATATTAGAGAACAACTGCATATTTCAAATCACGTGATACCACGTGAAGTGGCAAACGAAGACCTGTCGAAGAGTAAGATCTCCTTCATTAATTTTTACTCATTGTATTAAATTGAAATAGTAAAATATTCCCTCTCTTTTATTAATATACGTAAATTATTTAACTAATTATAAGAATGATTTCTCTTTCTAGAAGAATACATCATTTTTCTGCAATAAAACACAAGGTGATTCTTCGTTTAACTATGTGTATTTTTAATCAACATCTTTGAAATTACAAAAGTACCCATTAGCAAGGAGCTAAGGGGGTAACAACATCAAAATTACATCACTGACATCATGTATTTAACCAATCAACAAAATCTGTTATAGCGTTTAAAAAGCGGCTAGAAAACCATAAAAAGGAATAATTAAGTATATTATCAAAAGTTTAAACTTCTGCGTTTGTTCTAGACCCAAAAATGCTTAGTTGTATAATGGTAGCTACCGTAGTCCATCTTCTTTCATTTTTAAAAGCCACTTGTATGCAACCAAAAAAAAATGTTGATCAATTCTTCATGTAAGTAATAAATAACATGAATAAAAATAAACCTATGAACCTGTTACAGCATGGAGAGTAGTAACCGCAACAGAGTATGATGTAGTCGACATGTTTGTCATCTTGATCGAGTTCCCCTTTAGGATATATAGTTAAGGATGGTGTTAGAGTTCTTGAGAGGAACCCGGTTTAGGAGAGAGAAGGCACACAAAATTGTATATATGTGAGATTAGGTTATGATGTTAATATTTATCTCTCTTTATATACACCCAAGGGGAAACCTTTATTAGTTAATTATAGGTAATATGACTCATAAACAATTACCAAACTAATATATAATAAGGTATAGTTAATATTTTGATCTATTATAATATAAATGATTATAATGGCCATATATAAATATATATATAATTATATATTTAATCTTACATTCTCCCACTTGGCCGAGTAATAATTTATTATGAGTATTGGATAAGTTTGATCAGGAGTTAACACTCATTTTAGCTTTCAACTTAAACTGGAGCAAAGAAATACAGTCATTGAATTGAACATCAGCTCAAGACCCCCATTAATCATACTGCAGTCCTTATTTAAAACCTAAGTAGTTATGATCAAAATTTTCAAGTAAGCCCTTCAGAACGTTTGATTTGTATATTAATTCGTCTATATGTCATTATGCATGCAGACCATATTAAGAGACGTACAAAATCAAAAAAGATGAGGAATTTTAATAGTTAATCATTCATAGTATGATATGCAGTTGCGCATAGTCATCAATAACCTGTCATTATTATAAGCGCTTTCATAATATTTATGGGTGAGACTTTTAGTTATCGGATCCTTAAGCATATCATGAATGTATTCGATACGAAATTTAGATCCCTCAATTTGTTCATAAACGAATAATTAGTTTCATATCGAAATTTAATGCAGCACCTCTCGAACTGTTACTGTTTGAGAAAACATGGTAGCTGACTTTTACACAGTAATTCTTCAATATATAATTTATATGGAGTTAATAAACTTATGAGTCCACTGATAAATTTCAACAACATTTATCGCTAATTGCGTTGTGATTGTTCAACATATTATGTCATTATAACTTAGATTGTTATTATCAGTTTATTATGACTCCTCCATGGGATAGATTTATCTGCTGACATAAGAATATATCCTGAAAATTACATTATTTATCTTTGAATATAACAAAGTTTAGAATAATCAACCGGTTTGAGTTCTCACTTTTATTTTTTAAATTATCTCAAATTGTTATGATATCTGTTATGTAAGAGATATCTCTAAGATCTATCATAACAAAGTATGTATAAACAATGCTTTGATTTATGTAACATATACTTGTCAAAAGAATGTAATCTATATAAGGACAAGTTTGATTTAGCCGCTCCCACTCATTTTAAGGTAGGTACATTAATCCACTTGGTTCTTGATGAACATAATTGTATTAAGATTTCATCACATTATGATGTTGCATAACCCATATACGGATTTTATTGACTTATAGACTAAATGTTCTTTGACCTTCAGTTTATAACTTTTAGGTTGTTTTATGAACATACAAATATGTAAGCCAGTTGTTATGAAAAGTTGTTTTAATATTCTTCTAACATAGCTCTTTAACTATTTTAAGCTACTTGAACAATGACGATCCTCAAAGAAATATTTTGTAATATAGGTAAGAAGATTCTTTGATGATTTATTCCATTTTGAATATAACCTTTAATAACCAATCATGATTCTTAGTGTCTTAACATTTGTGTTAGGATTTAGTTTAGTTATGAACACCCTTATGTGTTTCAACAAAATCTCAAATGTTATTATGACTTATAGAGTCAATTTTGCTAATAATAGCTTTATTCCATTTAGAAGATTGATTGATATTAATGGTTTAGTTAGAAGAGGTCTGATCAGTAAGCTTTCCAACATCCATTTTAACTTTAGTTAAGGAGGTTACATAATCATCAATGTTAGTAGGTTTTAAAACCTAGATGGCCTCCTGAGTTGATTATTGGGTAATTTTAAAAGTCTCGGTTTTATGGATTAGCTCTTGGTTAGGTTGTTATCATTTTTAGGATTCTAAGTGTGTAAGAGTTGATGCGGTATGGTGTACAAGAGGTGTAATTGGAGTTAAATTTGGAGTAACATTTAATGACACTCTTCCACCCGCCTCTTGTACTTCTAACAAGTCATTATAAGGACTTTTACTGCTCCCACTGACCTTAGAAACCTTTAGGAAATTAGCATGCTTAGGGTCAATATTTAAAGACCAATATATTCTAATAGAGAAACAAGTTAATGATTTAAGTCCGCTTAGTTTCTCTTGTGAGGATTATTTTAGTAAGGAATCGGAGTATGCCCACATTTAAGAAACAATGAAACTTTCGTAAGAGTAGTAATAAAATCAAAAGAGATAAGTTTTGATGGAATAGTGTTGTTATGGAGCAGTGTCTTGTACAAGAGGTGTAATTGAGATAATATCAAGTTTTCACTCCCCACCTCTTGCAAATCTTGCAGATTATGATCAAGACACTTAATGCTCCCATTAATCTTTAATGTCTCTAGAAAAACTACGTAAGGAGTTTCAATGATGTACGTGATGGGGCAATATGTCATATATATGTTAGAATTGATTTGATTTCATTAACGTTCAGATGTCATAATAAACTTAGGGACATATTAGAAGAAATCATATTAGGTATACATGAATGGCTTTCTTTAAAAACCATGGACCATAGAAGTTAGATTAGATACAAGTAAATAGCTTTTTAAATGATAAAAGAATTATGTCTGAATATTCAGTTTTGAATAAGTTCCACGAATGTCAGTAAAATATAACTTATGGTGGACCCATACTTATTCCTTAAGCCAAGTAATCACACCCCGTCTTAGGGCCTAGACGTATGAACAATAATTGGTACCTGTTTTGTAAATATATCAGAGTTGCAGTTTATTTTAGCGGAATACTTAGGTTTGAATATAAATTAATTTATTTGAAAACTCCTCGGGTAATAAATACCCGAGCATTTGATTTATAAATCATATTTTTAAATCTTGTTTATAATATTTTAATAATTTAAATGTGAGCCATCTATACCTTGCGAGCGTCTATCATCATGAATGATTATGTTCCTTGTTACTTGTGCTAATATGTTTCCCTGAAATGTGGGGAAAATACATCAGCTACATGCTGGTGAACACGTATGACTCTATAAAATATTTTGAATGACAATTACAATACAATGATAGTTTTCTTTACTCTCAGCAGATGCACGGCCACATCTGGGATTTGTACCACTCCCCTACACACATACAATTGTTCCCCCGAGCTATATGTGTATAGCCCATGCAAGGAGAACTAGTTATGATTGTTAGCCCACGGCCACCCGGCCATTGATTGATGGACTGAACAGTTATGTTTGGATCCAGACACATGTGTAATCGGTCTGAGTTGCTTTTATTTTCTATCTTGTATTATAACGTTTAGAGATCACATAACCTCATGTAAACATTGACTGACTCGTTAAGACAAACACCCGTTCATCTTATCGAGTATAAATATGTTTAGACTGATTAAAAAGGTTAACGTATTTACGTTATAAAAGGTTTGAACGTATTCACATGTGATTGTCTGTTCTGAATGATTGGTGATCTCGTTTGAAACCTTGACAGTGATTGGTTGATTGATTGATTGATGATTGGCCTACTATAAAATAGGTTTATATAAATATACAGATCGTTACTTGATCCGGCTACAGACCCTTAGTCTGGTTTTGATAGCTTTAAACCTTGATTGATCATTTGTTTGAATAAAATATTGAGACATATAGTCTTTTTATTTATTTACAAAATCATATGCTGAGTTTCTTCTTCATGAAGAAACATCTATAATCTGTTTCTTCTTCAAGAAGAAACATTCATTGACTGCTAGTATTGAATGTAAAATCTTATGTTTCTTAATCATAAAGAAATATTATTTTAATTATATTCCATGAATATAAAATTCTATGTTTCTTAATTGTGAAGAAACTATATTCTGACTATATCCTTATGAATGAAAAATTATGTGTTTCTTAATTGTAAAGAAAAATTACTAACATCCTTTGTATGTTTAAAGCTTATGTAAACATAATTATGATCAAGGTTTGGGCTATACCCTTGACTATGGTCTAAGCCATGTAATATAATAAAATAATGACTTAGGCAGAATCCCTACCATACACGGGTATTCGAAGTTCTATCATTAAGGTTGATCGAGTAGCACTTCCACTCTCTATCGCATTCTACGGCTTAAACTGTCAGAACCTCAGAGCTTGACACGCAAAACGAGGCGACATATGGTGGTCATCGTGTTGTGCACGTACTTCGAGATATATTGTTGGGTTATCTTCGCCCGAGCCCGTGCGCGTGCGCGTAGGGTGCTTCGCACCCTCCGCTAGGACTACTGGGTGCATGCTAGGTAAAAAATAATATTACTATGGAATTTTACCTCTTTATAAAGAGCTTCCAAATCTTTACCGCTTTCCATGTGGGATGGATTTTAACTTCTTTATTTATACCCATGTGGAATGCTTCCACTTTCTTACATCTTTCAATGTGGGATGGAATTTCCTTATTCCATATCTTTAACATTAGAAGACTTTAATTATGGGATATTTTATTTCCTTATACAATGGTTTTATTTTCTTTATTTAAATTTTCTCATTACTTATTTTAGAGAATAATTTGATCCTTCAACTTTACTAAGTTGTCAAATTTGGACCAAAATTTTGGGGATGTTAAATCCTCCCCACCTTGGAATGAATCTCGTCCTCGAGATTCGTTGTGAATAATTCTTTACTTACCAGATTCTTCCTAATCTATTTCTTGAGCTTAACTCGAACTGTTTGAATGGTTAAAATTCCTCATTTGTTGTTAACTTACATCTTTTGGATGATGTATTCAGTTAATAGTTCAGAATGTCATAGGTAATTGTAAATTGCTAAGCAAAGTGGCCAGTTGTGTTTAACTATTTACCTTACCTTGTGTATTCTAAACATTTACTGATGTTAACTCGATTGTATCTTGAATTCAGTCTACCGAATCCTTTATTCATCTCGATAACATTCAAGATATTTATTCTTGAATAATGATATCCTTTACTTATGATCTTGACGGATTCCTTTCATTTATTTCCATTGATTATACCCTTGAACTTTCAAAGGTCTGCTAACTGATTTTCCTTTGAAAAGACATACTTTTATGTCTAGTTAAATTCATTATTCTCTTTATTTCATCTTTCTATAGATGATTTCTTATATTTCGAGAACTTTCGAAATTTAACTATCTCTTTTCTTATAAGTATTCTTTATCATGATCTGTATGCTAAGGGATTTAACTTACCCTTTTATTGTTACAAAACTTCTTGTTTAACCACTAGTTAACAAGTAGTTTATAAGAGTTAACTAACTATTTCTTATGCCTTTGAGTCTCGGACTACTCTTGTTTGTTTCTTTTCTTGATTGCCAGATGCTCCTTGTGTTTCCTTCCTTCCTATTGTTTTTGATCCTTTAATTGCATCTTTGAACATTCTCTTTAAAAATGTCCTTTTTTCTCCATAAATGAAGCATGCAACTGCTTTCCTTCTACAGTCGTCTTCAGAATGACCGGTTTTGTTATAGAATGTACATGTGACTGATGTATTGTTCTTGTTCTGTTTTCGATACTTTCCATAATGTCGTTATCACAGTTCTGACATATTGGTCTTTTGGATTTAAATGGTTTCTCCTTGTTGATGTTATTCTTTGTTTGATTGTTGCCTTTTCCTCCGTATTTCTTACCATACTATTGATCAAATATCTGGCCAATTCCATGGTCGAGGAGGTAGTGTGTGGCATATGGGTTCTTACTATATCTCATATATCTTTGGGTAACCTTTATATGTATTAAATAGCTTTGTTGTATTCTGAGTTGTCTAGACGCGGAGTTGATTGATAATATTCAAGAAACTTGGTATTTACAACCCATGAGATTTATAGCATTCATCTTGTGGTTTAGAAACTTGGTTTGAATATAATTGACTTCATGTATGGGGCAAAACTTCTGTAATACGAGTTCTTTAAATACTTCCCAATTTATTTGATACAAGGTTCCTTTGCCCTTTCTCATGACTAGAATGTTCCACTATTCTAGAGCTTTACCTTTGAATTATAAAGGTGTGTACAAAGTCCTTTGAATCTTAGTACATTGACTAATGATGATGATGGACTCGATCTTTTCAAGTCATCGTAAAGTTGATATAACACCTTGATTGCCATAGAATTCCTTTGGTTCATAGGTTTGAAGTTCTTAAAACCTTAAGTTACTAAATGGTTCTTGAAGTTCTTACTATCCGTATTGAAACTATAATGGTTTTTCCATGATGATAAGGATTTCGGTATGGGTGAGTTCTAATAATCTTATTTGAATGTTTAATTTTGTATATCTCCCATTGCATTTATCGCTATGGAATTCCACTGATTTATGTAACCGGCGCAAGTATTTTTTTAATTTAAACTTCATTGGTAATATGATGTTTGAAAACATTGGACTTTTATTTTCAAATTCTTTAAGATTGTTAGCGATTAAAAATAACTCCGAAAGAACCAAGGGACTTGTCGGATAATACGTTCCCGATAGTTTCGTAGTTGATGTTTTAAAAACTTCAAGAAAAGTCGATAAGTCATTGATAATTTCCCATTTCTCATTTGAAAAGGGGATTGCCAAATCATTCTCGGCAAGACTAGAATGAAACATTTGTAAAATTTCTCTTTGTTTCAAAGCACTTTGAAACATTATGCGAGTGGAATTCCATCGATGAGGTACATCCCAATTAGCTCCCAAAGCTTTTCTTCCCGTATCTTTACAAAATTTTCTATATTCCATTTGTCTTTTTTTACTTTTCTTAAAAACTTCATGTATCATTAGTCTAAAATCGTTTATAACCGATGTAACCTCATCCGAAGCAAGTCCGTCTTGCACGATTAAATTAATGATATGTGCAACACACCTTGAGTGAAAAAATACACTATTGCAAATCGGCGTATATTTTAATTTTAATTTATCAACCGCCGATGTATTATTCGACGCGTTATCAAATGCCATTGAAAATATTTTATTTTCTAGTTTATAAGTTTTTATAACATAATCTAAAATTTCAAACAAATTATCTCCCGTATGTGGATACTCAAAGAGTTCGAAAGCAATGGTGCGTTTCATCATTTCCCACGATGACGGGTCTACCCAATGAGCGGTGACACAAAGATAAGATTCGGGTAGACCATGTGGAGCCGACCAAACATCACTAGTTAAGTTTATTCCCGTATTTATATTTTCAAAATATGCAATTAGTACCTCTTTGGCCTTCTTCCACAATTTTAAACAATAACGTTTAAGAGTATGACGACTTGCGTGAGTGTATTTTGGTTGAAGCGTATCTCGAATCATGGCGGTTAAGCGAGGGTTGTCGAAGTGGCTAAACGGCAAAGCTTCTTGAATCACAAACTTCGCCATACGATCTTGAACTAGATCAATTTGGTATGTAAATATTCCGCCTTCACTATCCATTTGCG
This sequence comes from Bidens hawaiensis, assembly GCF_021521415.1. Taxonomy (NCBI): domain Eukaryota; kingdom Viridiplantae; phylum Streptophyta; class Magnoliopsida; order Asterales; family Asteraceae; genus Bidens; species Bidens hawaiensis. The sequence continues at coordinate 313,896 of NW_027491410.1, forward strand.
TTTGTTGCGAATCGACGTTCTTTTTCAACGCCTTGCAATACGGTTTTTCGATGTGTTTCTTCAAATTTGAATTCGAAAGTGGGTTTAAATAAATCCCACAAAACTTGCACCGAGCCTTCAATGAATAGTCATCACTCAATTCCACCAAATCTCTTGATTACGATTATGAGGTACAATACGAACGAAACTTGGTTCGGCGTTGGAACCTTGACCAACCGATGATTGTGAGGCAGCCATAACAACAAATATGAATATAGAAGAAGAGAAAACAAGAGATTAGAGAACTCAAAACGTTGTAATAGCGTTTTTTTGTATTTTTTTGCGTTCGGGTTTGCGTTTTGATTGTTGTGATGAACCCATGACACCAAATACCTATTTATACTAGTAGTGGGGTGCTTGGGGGAGCCAAAAAACGGCTATTTTTGACCCCAACGGTCAAAAAACGGCCAAAAAAACGATTTCCAACGGCTATATTCGATCCAACGGCTAGAACCGGTTAGGAACCGGTTCCGGATGGTTCGGTTCCAGAACCGGTTCCGGTTCGGTTCCGGTTCCTACCCGCCCCCACTCAGAAATGCAAGAACCGGTCACGGATCATCGGGTTGAATCAGATAGGGTCCGGTTCCTACAAAAAACGGGTAGGAACCGGTTCGGGTCCGGTTCGGGTCCACCGGTTCGGTTCCAGGAACCGGTTTCGTTGAACATCTCTAATTCCAGCCCTTGGATCATAACCACATCACATGAATCACCATCCTCTATATATTCAGCTCTTATTCATCTGTTTAACATGCATAAAGATCCCAACAATCCTCTTACACCGAAATCATTCAGCCCACACTTGCTCACTTTAATTTGGTGCAAGCAAACAAAACATATTCAGCTTTTGTCCAAACTAATCAGACCACTTCGTATGATCATATCTCAACCTCTTCACCTTAAAATAACGATTTTCCAATTGGAAATGAAGCCCCTACTTCACCCTTAAAATATCCAACTGGTTTCACTTCATTTGGCCAACAATTCAACCTTTAAATTGGCTATGTTGCCGAGCTGCACATATTTCCGAGCTGCTGTTCTAATACCTCAATTTGGGGTATCAAAGGAACTCCAAATTTTCTGATTCTTTTTTCTATTATCTAGGATTTCATGGAAGTAACACATATCAAAATTTAAGAGGTATTGAATCCCGTTTTCTACCTTAAACGCGCCTCAAACCTGAACCCTTGCCATTTTTGTTTCATCTAAGCCACATTATGCTCAAATATCTCCAAGGATCCAAGTGCAAGTGTCAATGAGAACTTCAAGAAGGTGTAACTAAGCTCAAGATGGATAACAAAGTGCTAGGAGGTTCGTTCAAGTGCTAGAAGTTGGATTGGAGTGCTCAAGATCTTCTTTCATTTAGCTTCTTCCTAGACCTTTTCCACTTATAAGCGCACATAGGACGAATACAAACAAGAGTTTTTACGGATCACTCACCAACACCAAGGTGAGTTTCACAGCCCCTTTTCTCTTTTACTGTTTTACAAACTAGGGGGAAAAACATACTAAACTTATTTCATAACGTTTCATGAACTTAGTAACTTTGCATAAACTTATTTAGTAACTTTACTTAAACATGTTTGGTTACGATTCATAAACTTATTTAATTATGTTTCATAAACTCATTTAGTAACTTTACATAAACATATTTGATAACTTTACATAGACTTATTTCGTAAAAATGCATAAACTTATTTGACAACCTTACAAAGACTTATTTAATACGATAATTAGTGAGCAAGACATAGAATCTTTATATGAGCACGAGTTACACAAGGCCCTTAAGATCTTCGGATCAATACATTCTATAATCATTAACTATGGGTTTAGCCGAGGAATATGTGGGTAGTACTATCGGGATTGATCCCCCGCTCATGGTTAGTCGCTCTAACCGACGGGTTAATGGGTGCATATAATCTAATACAGTTACCGTGGGACGGTATTGGGCAATGAAACAACTTGATTTAGGCTTGATTATAGGTTCATTCTCATATATTAATTTGTATTCTTAGCTAGTTTACAAAGGATTATCGATCTTGTTCAGGTTATTGTAGATATCATATTGCATCGCATGCACTCACTTATATATCTAAAAGGGCTTTTAAGTTCGTAAACGTAAACTTTTTGGGACAGCATTTTCATCGTGAAAACACACTCATAAAAAAACAAAGTTTTCAACTTCATAAATAAGTTTTTAATGTACATTTTTAATCACGACGACATAAATAACTTTTAATCTACGTTTTATTTACATAAACATGAGCAAGTTTTTAAACACGTTTTTGTCATGAAAACATAAGCTTTTGATAAATGTTTTAATCTTGAAAAACATATATATTTGAGAAATCATTACGTGTTTTATTCATATTAAACATTTGAAACTCAATATTCTCAAAACAATGGATTTAATCATGCATTTAAAACTTGTGAACTCACCAACATTATGTTGACTTTTAAGTATGTTTTTCAGGTTATTAGACTCAGGAAGATATTTGTGGGCATATACAAGCATAGCATCGCATGTAGGATAACTACGTTAATCAATAGCTGTGATTATCCATGAACGTCACGCGTCCGCGCTTTCGCTCTGGCGGGGTGTGACAGATTGGTATCAGAGACATTGGTTATAGTGACTAGAGGGTCTAGTCTATAACTAAATGACTCATTAAAACTATTTTCATTGCGTTTGCATTTAGACAACATATGTAATATTTTACGCATACACAAAGATTTTGTCCTCAACATTCATTCACTCTGAGCATATTTCCTCAACACGACAAACAAATGATGGGCTCCCGATCGCCATGCTACTAAAGAATGTTATGCGCTAATCCTCGCTCCCACGTTAGCCGTTTGCACCCATAAAGTGAATGGATACTTATACGATTAACAACTCAAAGTTTGACACAAATATGGAAAATACTGTTTTTTATAAGAACGTTTAATGGAAAATATGGACTGGTCCCCCAACATTTAAAAAAATACCGTCGGATTTTTAAAAAGTTTGACACTTGTCAGAATTCTATTGGTTTAAAGATTTTCCTAGATCTCGTCTACTTAGTCCAAATTTGATGGGCTATTTTGAGAATGTGTATGGATTTGGGGCTATTTATCAATTTCTCTCTCCTCAAAAAGACAATTTTGAGAATTTTCCTTTGAATTAATTTATATACATATAAATTTATATTATTATATATTTATAATTATAATTGTATCTAAACTATATTGTTTCTTTATTTTATAATAAAAAATGTAATTATATATTTATTATACTAACAAAAGTTAATATATGTATATTAACAAATTATAGGCTCGTTTATATTTGCATGTCCGTCAACCTTAATATTTCTCATTTATATAAAGAGCTTCATTGTAGGTTTGAACTTGTTAGGTTTGTTGAATTCGAGCTTTAACGAGGTATTTGAGTAGCTTACTAACAACCTGTCTTCTTTCCCTTTCAAAAAACAATTCACGCAATTAGTAAACGTACAAGGTTATATTAATTAAAATTGCATTATCTTTTAGGCCATGTGTAGTGGGCGCTGATTTGGGCGAATTTTGGGCGCGAACACCCCCCCCCGGCGATAAGGGGCGGGGGCGGGGTCTTTTTCTCGCCCAGCATGTCTGTTGTTTTGTTTGTTTATATTATTATTATATATGTGTGTGTGTAAGATATATATATATATATATTATATTACTATTTGTAGCCCCTACACCATTACACCCTAAAAACAAAAACCCACTCTTTGCTGACTGGGCGCCACATGATGCAAAACGCTCCAATTTGTAGCCTATCCACTACACATAGCCTTATTGTTCAGAAAATGACGTTTACAGTATAAAAAAATCAATTCACACGTCATATTTATTGCTGATACGTTTGTATATGACATGATGTGTGATACAAACTTTTAGGTGTATAAATAACTTATCATATAATCAAGAAGGTATAATCGTACATTTCTTACAAAAATTAATCAAATGTTTTGTCTGTATGCGTGTGCACATGTTATGTGTGCAATGTATACGCATCCACATGCGCCTTATTTTCTTGGCCACCACTAAAGGGAAAACGATGGTCACTCTTATCATCATACATTTACACACGTTACATTGATTTATCTATTAATCATTAAAAAATACAACACTAAAGATGTGTTTACATGGGCGGAGAAAGTTTGACGTTTTAAACTTTACCTTACCAAGTGTTACAAATGTAGTGTTTGGCATATAGGAGTCAGACAAAACCAGATAAATCATTTGTGTGAGGAAGAAAAAAAAATGGTGTTAACTAAAAAACGAAACAGAAGAACTTATTACATATAAGGCTATATGTAGTTCATGGGCTACAAAATAGGGCATTTTGTGTCATGTGACGCTTAGTCAGTAAGGGATGAGTTTTTGTTTTACGGGTGTAATGGTGTTGTAGCCCTATATACATAGACATATATATCACACAAACACACAACAATAAAATAATAATATTCTCTCAAATCTCCGGACCCTTTTCGCCTCTCTTCTCTCCCAGGGGGGCGAGGTTCTCGCTCCCTATCGCCCATTGTCGCCCATTTTTGTTGCCCAGTACACATAGCCTAAGGGATCTTTTCATCTCTAAATAAACACATTAAAAGCACTATTCTAACCACTTGTTATCTTTTTTTTCCCTTTTGTTTCCTCTTTAACCCTAATTTCTCAACACCATTACCACCACCTGAGTCCTGACTATCACTAGTGTCGTTGTCGTTGCAGCCACCTCGCCATCACCACCATTGTCACCGCCATTGCCACCACCGTCAACATTACCAATTTTTTAAATTTGTTAATTTCTATTTTTATACCGTGGTATTTTTGTGATTTGTATTTTATTTCTTTGTCTTTTCTTTTTAAATAACCTTTCATAAATATAGAAACATACATATTACATCAACATAGCAGGTAGGCGGGCAACAAGCTGCGCCGCCACCCCGTTCTGAATAAAAACCCTAACCTGCTAAAGACATACCTCTGCCCATTTGGAGTCGACACATTGCTATGCACAACCCGTTGGACCCTGGTTAGGAAACGGATAGCTTCCGGTGCCAAGGAGTCAAAGGTATCAAAAGCCAGAGGAACAAAAACATGTTGGTTCTCTTCGCATGCTTTAGCATGTTTCTCCACCTTCTTCGTTTCAGCCCTTTTCATTGCTTGCCCAGCTACAAACCCATTATCCCTCTAACCAGCTAAGGGAGATACCCCTGTGAGGTCAACACAAGCGTGTTTTCTCCCGGCCCAACCAAAGACGAGCAAATCTTCCGGTTGTAGAGTGGATCTCCCTTCCGTGGGGTCTGTAAGGAAGTTTACGGGGGCTTCCTTTTTAGCTGATATCCCAGCTCGCCTTAAGATGTCCCAAAGAACGTCCCGCACCCAATCATGTCGGTATTTGAACCCAGGCATCTCCTTGCAATGTACCGCATGCTCTCCGAATTTATCCAGGCAAGCCTTACGACAGATCGGACATGTTTCGTCTTCTGGGTACATTGGGACCATCAAACGGTACTTAAGAATGGCCCTATACTCGACCGCAGACATGCTTTGACCCAAGCCATCAATCGGGATAACGGTCAGAAAATCTTGGACATGAGGACCTTGTAAGCATTCAATAACCGCCTTCTGTCGGGGGGACAATCCAAAAACTTCTCCCAGGCTCTGAGCTATTTTGCCAAAAAGGGCATTCGCCAAAGTTTTTTGAGGCTTTGATGGGGCGGTGTCCTTATTAGAGAAACCGCCAATGTCAAAGTCTGAGAGAGCACCATTTAGACGTTCCAAAGCCTGCACGTAGTCTGAGTACAATTTATTATATTCTCGTAGGTTGGTTAAATGGGACAATAAAATGGTAAGGAATTATTCCACTATCTCCTTATTTTCATTATCTATTTTATTGTCTCATATCAAATAGATCCAAGTATTATTAATTTATATTCCAAGTGACATCAAGTCATCAACATTTCATGAGTTTCATGAATAAAGAATATACGATTCAAATATATGTAACTAGGCTTCAACATATCGTAATTCGTAAGTTTAGTATACAAACTACACAGGATTGAATATTAGAGAACAACTGCATATTTCAAATCACGTGATACCACGTGAAGTGGCAAACGAAGACCTGTCGAAGAGTAAGATCTCCTTCATTAATTTTTACTCATTGTATTAAATTGAAATAGTAAAATATTCCCTCTCTTTTATTAATATACGTAAATTATTTAACTAATTATAAGAATGATTTCTCTTTCTAGAAGAATACATCATTTTTCTGCAATAAAACACAAGGTGATTCTTCGTTTAACTATGTGTATTTTTAATCAACATCTTTGAAATTACAAAAGTACCCATTAGCAAGGAGCTAAGGGGGTAACAACATCAAAATTACATCACTGACATCATGTATTTAACCAATCAACAAAATCTGTTATAGCGTTTAAAAAGCGGCTAGAAAACCATAAAAAGGAATAATTAAGTATATTATCAAAAGTTTAAACTTCTGCGTTTGTTCTAGACCCAAAAATGCTTAGTTGTATAATGGTAGCTACCGTAGTCCATCTTCTTTCATTTTTAAAAGCCACTTGTATGCAACCAAAAAAAAATGTTGATCAATTCTTCATGTAAGTAATAAATAACATGAATAAAAATAAACCTATGAACCTGTTACAGCATGGAGAGTAGTAACCGCAACAGAGTATGATGTAGTCGACATGTTTGTCATCTTGATCGAGTTCCCCTTTAGGATATATAGTTAAGGATGGTGTTAGAGTTCTTGAGAGGAACCCGGTTTAGGAGAGAGAAGGCACACAAAATTGTATATATGTGAGATTAGGTTATGATGTTAATATTTATCTCTCTTTATATACACCCAAGGGAAAACCTTTATTAGTTAATTATAGGTAATATGACTCATAAACAATTACCAAACTAATATATAATAAGGTATAGTTAATATTTTGATCTATTATAATATAAATGATTATAATGGCCATATATAAATATATATATAATTATATATTTAATCTTACATTCTCCCACTTGGCCGAGTAATAATTTATTATGAGTATTGGATAAGTTTGATCAGGAGTTAACACTCATTTTAGCTTTCAACTTAAACTGGAGCAAAGAAATACAGTCATTGAATTGAACATCAGCTCAAGACCCCCATTAATCATACTGCAGTCCTTATTTAAAACCTAAGTAGTTATGATCAAAATTTTCAAGTAAGCCCTTCAGAACGTTTGATTTGTATATTAATTCGTCTATATGTCATTATGCATGCAGACCATATTAAGAGACGTACAAAATCAAAAAAGATGAGGAATTTTAATAGTTAATCATTCATAGTATGATATGCAGTTGCGCATAGTCATCAATAACCTGTCATTATTATAAGCGCTTTCATAATATTTATGGGTGAGACTTTTAGTTATCGGATCCTTAAGCATATCATGAATGTATTCGATACGAAATTTAGATCCCTCAATTTGTTCATAAACGAATAATTAGTTTCATATCGAAATTTAATGCAGCACCTCTCGAACTGTTACTGTTTGAGAAAACATGGTAGCTGACTTTTACACAGTAATTCTTCAATATATAATTTATATGGAGTTAATAAACTTATGAGTCCACTGATAAATTTCAACAACATTTATCGCTAATTGCGTTGTGATTGTTCAACATATTATGTCATTATAACTTAGATTGTTATTATCAGTTTATTATGACTCCTCCATGGGATAGATTTATCTGCTGACATAAGAATATATCCTGAAAATTACATTATTTATCTTTGAATATAACAAAGTTTAGAATAATCAACCGGTTTGAGTTCTCACTTTTATTTTTTAAATTATCTCAAATTGTTATGATATCTGTTATGTAAGAGATATCTCTAAGATCTATCATAACAAAGTATGTATAAACAATGCTTTGATTTATGTAACATATACTTGTCAAAAGAATGTAATCTATATAAGGACAAGTTTGATTTAGCCGCTCCCACTCATTTTAAGGTAGGTACATTAATCCACTTGGTTCTTGATGAACATAATTGTATTAAGATTTCATCACATTATGATGTTGCATAACCCATATACGGATTTTATTGACTTATAGACTAAATGTTCTTTGACCTTCAGTTTATAACTTTTAGGTTGTTTTATGAACATACAAATATGTAAGCCAGTTGTTATGAAAAGTTGTTTTAATATTCTTCTAACATAGCTCTTTAACTATTTTAAGCTACTTGAACAATGACGATCCTCAAAGAAATATTTTGTAATATAGGTAAGAAGATTCTTTGATGATTTATTCCATTTTGAATATAACCTTTAATAACCAATCATGATTCTTAGTGTCTTAACATTTGTGTTAGGATTTAGTTTAGTTATGAACACCCTTATGTGTTTCAACAAAATCTCAAATGTTATTATGACTTATAGAGTCAATTTTGCTAATAATAGCTTTATTCCATTTAGAAGATTGATTGATATTAATGGTTTAGTTAGAAGAGGTCTGATCAGTAAGCTTTCCAACATCCATTTTAACTTTAGTTAAGGAGGTTACATAATCATCAATGTTAGTAGGTTTTAAAACCTAGATGGCCTCCTGAGTTGATTATTGGGTAATTTTAAAAGTCTCGGTTTTATGGATTAGCTCTTGGTTAGGTTGTTATCATTTTTAGGATTCTAAGTGTGTAAGAGTTGATGCGGTATGGTGTACAAGAGGTGTAATTGGAGTTAAATTTGGAGTAACATTTAATGACACTCTTCCACCCGCCTCTTGTACTTCTAACAAGTCATTATAAGGACTTTTACTGCTCCCACTGACCTTAGAAACCTTTAGGAAATTAGCATGCTTAGGGTCAATATTTAAAGACCAATATATTCTAATAGAGAAACAAGTTAATGATTTAAGTCCGCTTAGTTTCTCTTGTGAGGATTATTTTAGTAAGGAATCGGAGTATGCCCACATTTAAGAAACAATGAAACTTTCGTAAGAGTAGTAATAAAATCAAAAGAGATAAGTTTTGATGGAATAGTGTTGTTATGGAGCAGTGTCTTGTACAAGAGGTGTAATTGAGATAATATCAAGTTTTCACTCCCCACCTCTTGCAAATCTTGCAGATTATGATCAAGACACTTAATGCTCCCATTAATCTTTAATGTCTCTAGAAAAACTACGTAAGGAGTTTCAATGATGTACGTGATGGGGCAATATGTCATATATATGTTATAATTGATTTGATTTCATTAACGTTCAGATGTCATAATAAACTTAGGGACATATTAGAAGAAATCATATTAGGTATACATGAATGGCTTTCTTTAAAAACCATGGACCATAGAAGTTAGATTAGATACAAGTAAATAGCTTTTTAAATGATAAAAGAATTATGTCTGAATATTCAGTTTTGAATAAGTTCCACGAATGTCAGTAAAATATAACTTATGGTGGACCCATACTTATTCCTTAAGCCAAGTAATCACACCCCGTCTTAGGGCCTAGACGTATGAACAATAATTGGTACCTGTTTTGTAAATATATCAGAGTTGCAGTTTATTTTAGCGGAATACTTAGGTTTGAATATAAATTAATTTATTTGAAAACTCCTCGGGTAATAAATACCCGAGCATTTGATTTATAAATCATATTTTTAAATCTTGTTTATAATATTTTAATAATTTAAATGTGAGCCATCTATACCTTGCGAGCGTCTATCATCATGAATGATTATGTTCCTTGTTACTTGTGCTAATATGTTTCCCTGAAATGTGGGGAAAATACATCAGCTACATGCTGGTGAACACGTATGACTCTATAAAATATTTTGAATGACAATTACAATACAATGATAGTTTTCTTTACTCTCAGCAGATGCACGGCCACATCTGGGATTTGTACCACTCCCCTACACACATACAATTGTTCCCCCGAGCTATATGTGTATAGCCCATGCAAGGAGAACTAGTTATGATTGTTAGCCCACGGCCACCCGGCCATTGATTGATGGACTGAACAGTTATGTTTGGATCCAGACACATGTGTAATCGGTCTGAGTTGCTTTTATTTTCTATCTTGTATTATAACGTTTAGAGATCACATAACCTCATGTAAACATTGACTGACTCGTTAAGACAAACACCCGTTCATCTTATCGAGTATAAATATGTTTAGACTGATTAAAAAGGTTAACGTATTTACGTTATAAAAGGTTTGAACGTATTCACATGTGATTGTCTGTTCTGAATGATTGGTGATCTCGTTTGAAACCTTGACAGTGATTGGTTGATAGATTGATTGATGATTGGCCTACTATAAAATAGGTTTATATAAATATACAGATCGTTACTTGATCCGGCTACAGACCCTTAGTCTGGTTTTGATAGCTTTAAACCTTGATTGATCATTTGTTTGAATAAAATATTGAGACATATAGTCTTTTTATTTATTTACAAAATCATATGCTGAGTTTCTTCTTCATGAAGAAACATCTATAATCTGTTTCTTCTTCAAGAAGAAACATTCATTGACTGCTAGTATTGAATGTAAAATCTTATGTTTCTTAATCATAAAGAAACATTATTTTAATTATATTCCATGAATATAAAATTCTATGTTTCTTAATTGTGAAGAAACTATATTCTGACTATATCCTTATGAATGAAAAATTATGTGTTTCTTAATTGTAAAGAAAAATTACTAACATCCTTTGTATGTTTAAAGCTTATGTAAACATAATTATGATCAAGGTTTGGGCTATACCCTTGACTATGGTCTAAGCCATGTAATATAATAAAATAATGACTTAGGCAGAATCCCTACCATACACGGGTATTCGAAGTTCTATCATTAAGGTTGATCGAGTAGCACTTCCACTCTCTATCGCATTCTACGGCTTAAACTGTCAGAACCTCAGAGCTTGACACGCAAAACGAGGCGACATATGGTGGTCATCGTGTTGTGCACGTACTTCGAGATATATTGTTGGGTTATCTTCGCCCGAGCCCGTGCGCGTGCGCGTAGGGTGCTTCGCACCCTCCGCTAGGACTACTGGGTGCATGCTAGGTAAAAAATAATATTACTATGGAATTTTACCTCTTTATAAAGAGCTTCCAAATCTTTACCGCTTTCCATGTGGGATGGATTTTAACTTCTTTATTTATACCCATGTGGAATGCTTCCACTTTCTTACATCTTTCAATGTGGGATGGAATTTCCTTATTCCATATCTTTAACATTAGAAGACTTTAATTATGGGATATTTTATTTCCTTATACAATGGTTTTATTTTCTTTATTTAAATTTTCTCATTACTTATTTTAGAGAATAATTTGATCCTTCAACTTTACTAAGTTGTCAAATTTGGACCAAAATTTTGGGGATGTTAAATCCTCCCCACCTTGGAATGAATCTCGTCCTCGAGATTCGTTGTGAATAATTCTTTACTTACCAGATTCTTCCTAATCTATTTCTTGAGCTTAACTCGAACTGTTTGAATGGTTAAAATTCCTCATTTGTTGTTAACTTACATCTTTTGGATGATGTATTCAGTTAATAGTTCAGAATGTCATAGGTAATTGTAAATTGCTAAGCAAAGTGGCCAGTTGTGTTTAACTATTTACCTTACCTTGTGTATTCTAAACATTTACTGATGTTAACTCGATTGTATCTTGAATTCAGTCTACCGAATCCTTTATTCATCTCGATAACATTCAAGATATTTATTCTTGAATAATGATATCCTTTACTTATGATCTTGACGGATTCCTTTCATTTATTTCCATTGATTATACCCTTGAACTTTCAAAGGTCTGCTAACTGATTTTCCTTTGAAAAGACATACTTTTATGTCTAGTTAAATTCATTATTCTCTTTATTTCATCTTTCTATAGATGATTTCTTATATTTCGAGAACTTTCGAAATTTAACTATCTCTTTTCTTATAAGTATTCTTTATCATGATCTGTATGCTAAGGGATTTAACTTACCCTTTTATTGTTACAAAACTTCTTGTTTAACCACTAGTTAACAAGTAGTTTATAAGAGTTAACTAACTATTTCTTATGCCTTTGAGTCTCGGACTACTCTTGTTTGTTTCTTTTCTTGATTGCCAGATGCTCCTTGTGTTTCCTTCCTTCCTATTGTTTTTGATCCTTTAATTGCATCTTTGAACATTCTCTTTAAAAATGTCCTTTTTTCTCCATAAATGAAGCATGCAACTGCTTTCCTTCTACAGTCGTCTTCAGAATGACCGGTTTTGTTATAGAATGTACATGTGACTGATGTATTGTTCTTGTTCTGTTTTCGATACTTTCCATAATGTCGTTATCACAGTTCTGACATATTGGTCTTTTGGATTTAAATGGTTTCTCCTTGTTGATGTTATTCTTTGTTTGATTGTTGCCTTTTCCTCCGTATTTCTTACCATACTATTGATCAAATATCTGGCCAATTCCATGGTCGAGGAGGTAGTGTGTGGCATATGGGTTCTTACTATATCTCATATATCTTTGGGTAACCTTTATATGTATTAAATAGCTTTGTTGTATTCTGAGTTGTCTAGACGCGGAGTTGATTGATAATATTCAAGAAACTTGGTATTTACAACCCATGAGATTTATAGCATTCATCTTGTGGTTTAGAAACTTGGTTTGAATATAATTGACTTCATGTATGGGGCAAAACTTCTGTAATACGAGTTCTTTAAATACTTCCCAATTTATTTGATACAAGGTTCCTTTGCCCTTTCTCATGACTAGAATGTTCCACTATTCTAGAGCTTTACCTTTGAATTATAAAGGTGTGTACAAAGTCCTTTGAATCTTAGTACATTGACTAATGATGATGATGGACTCGATCTTTTCAAGTCATCGTAAAGTTGATATAACACCTTGATTGCCATAGAATTCCTTTGGTTCATAGGTTTGAAGTTCTTAAAACCTTAAGTTACTAAATGGTTCTTGAAGTTCTTACTATCCGTATTGAAACTATAATGGTTTTTCCATGATGATAAGGATTTCGGTATGGGTGAGTTCTAATAATCTTATTTGAATGTTTAATTTTGTATATCTCCCATTGCATTATATCGATAAGAGAGATCATTGTGTCATGAATTCTCTCTTGCATTTTGACTAAATATCATTCAGAAATCTCATGGTCAGATTGTGTCATATTCTTGTTGTTTCTTTGGTTGGAAACTTCATTTGTTTGACTATTTAGGTTCAACATTCTATAGATGGAATTGCATCAGTATGAAAGAAACTTATATACTGATGATATACTGCGTGATATGTGTGTTGATCAGTTCTTCATGTAAGTAATATAAAACATGATAAATATTAAACCTATGAACCTGTTACAGCATGAAGAGTAGTAATCGCAGCAGGGTATGATGTATTCGACATGCTTGTCATCTTGATCGAGTTCCCCTTAAGGATGTATAGTTAAGGATGGTTAGGGTTCTTGCGAGGAACCCGGTTTAGAAGAGAGAGGAGACACATGATTTATTATGTGTGTGAGATTTTTTTATGATGTTAATTTATTCTCTCTATATATACACTCAAGGGGAAACCCTTTATTAGCTATTAAGAGTAATATGGCCCATCAACAATTACCAACCTAATATATAATAAGGTATAATTAATTATTTTGATCTATTATTATATAAATGATAATGATGGCCATATAAATAAATATATAAAATATATTTATTCTTACATTCTCCCACTTGGCCGAGTAATCATTTATTATGAGTATTAGATAAGCCTGATCAGGAGTTAACACTCATTTTAGTTTTAAACTCAAACTGGAGCAGAGAAATACAGTTATTGAATTGAACATCAGCTCAAGACCCCCATTAATCATACTGCAGTCCTTATTTAAAACCTAAGTAGTTATGATCAAAATTTTCAAGTAAGCCCTTCAGAACGTTTGATTTGTATATTTAATTCGTCTATATGTCATTATGCATGCAGAACATATTAAGAGAGGTACAAAATCAAAACTGATGAGGAAATTTAATAGTTAATCATTCATAGTACGATATGCAGTTGTACATGGTCATTAATAAACCCCTCATGATTATAAGCGCTTTCATAATACTTATGGGTAATAGACCTTTAGTTATAGGATCCTTAAACATTTCATGAATGTATTCGATATGAAAATTTAGATTCCTCAATTCGTTCATAAACAAATAATTAATTTCATATCAAAATTTAATGCAACACCTATCAAACTGTTACTGTTTGATAAAACCTGGTAGCTGACGTTATCACAATTAGTCTTCAATATATAAGTTATTTGGAGTTTAATAAAACTTATGAGTCCACTAATAAATATTCAACAACATTTATTGACAACAACGTTGTAATTAATCAACATATTATGTTGTTATGACTTAAGTTGTTGTTATCAGTTCATTATGACTCCTCCATGAGATAGATTTATCTACTGGCATAAGAATATATCCCGAAAATTATATTTTCTTATCTCTGAATATGACAAAGTTTAGAGTAATATACCGGTTTGAATTCTCACTTCTTCTTTTAAATTATAGTCTTTCGTTTCTTTTAAAGATATTTTAATACTCTTTTAGATGTTTCACATTAATCTAGGCATATCTAGTGTGTTACAATTTTGAGTAATATCTAAACGAGTATAGACTTGAACCTACATAAGGCTTCTACTTAATGAAGCATAAGGTAATAATCTCAATGATCCTATTATCCTCTAAATAGAACAATATTGTTTGTTACATGTGTAAGGACCCATTTAAGATAAAACTTATAGAACAAAACTAATGTCCCTTTGGGTCTATCTCAGAATGTTATGATATCTATTATGTAAGGGATATCTTTGAGATATTTCATATCAAAGTGTGTGAACAATGCTTTGACTTATGTAACATATACTTGTCAGAAGAATGTCATCTATATAAGGACAAATTTGTTTTTAGTTGCTCCCACTCATCTTGAGGTAGGTAAATTAATCCACTTGGTTTTTGATGAAAATAATTGTATAAATATTTCATCAAATTTTGATGTTTGCATTAACCCATATATGGATTTTATTGACTTATAGACTAAATGTTCATTAACCTTCAGTTTATAACATTTAGGTTGTTTTATGAGCATGTAGATATGTAAGTCAGTTAGTAGGGAAAGTTGTTTTAATGTTCTTCTAACGTAGCTCATTAACTATTATAAGCTACTTGAACAGTGATGGTCCTCAAAGAAATGTTTTATAATATAGGTTATAAGATTCTTTGATGATTTATTCCCTTTTGAATCTAACCTTTAATAATCAATTATGCTTCTTAGTGTCTTAACGTTTGTGTTAGGATTTAGTTTAGTTATGAACACCTTTAGGTGATTCAACCAAATCTCAAAACGTTAGCGACTTATGGAGTCAATTATGATTGATGATAATGGTTTAATTATAAGGGGTATGATCATTAACTTTCCAACATCCAATTCAACTTTAGTTAGGGAGGTTACATAAGCATCAAATTTAGTAGGTTTTAAAACCTAGATGGCCTCCTAAGTTGATTATTGGGTAATTTTAAAAGTCTCAGTTTTATGGATTAGCTCTTAGTTAGGTTGCTATCATTTTCAAGATTGTGTGTAAGATTTAGCGCAGTATGGTGTACAAGAGGTGTAATTGGAGTAAAATTTAATATCTCTCTTCCCCCCGCCTCTTGTACTTCTAACAAATCATTATAAAGACTTTTACTGCTCTCACTGACCTTAGAAACCTTTAGGAAATTAGCATACTTAGGATCAGTATTTAAAGACCAATAGATTCTAACAGAGAAACAAGTTAATAATATAAGTTGTTGCAGTTTCTATTGGAGAGGATTAATTTAGTAAAAAATCTGAATTTGTCCACGTTTAAGCAACAATGAAACTTTTGTAAGAGTAGTAGTAAATTCTAAAGAGATAAGTTTTGATGGAATAGTGTTATGATGGAGCAGTGTCTTGTACAAGAGGTGTATTTGAGATAATATCAAGTTTTCACTCCCCCACCTCTTGCAAATCTTGTAAGTTATGATTGAGACACTTAAGGCTCCCACTGATCTTTAATATCTCTAGGAAAAATACAAGAGAAGTTTCAATGATGTACAGGACGTGGGAATCTGTCATATATATGTTAGACTTGATTTGATTCCATTAACATCCAGATGTCATAATAAACTTAAAGGACATATTTAGAAGAAATCGTATTAAGTATATATGAACGGATCTCTTTAAGACCGCGGACCATAGAATACTGATTAGATACAAGTAAATAGCATTTTAAATGATAAAATAATTATGTCTGAATATTCCGTTTGAATAAGTTTCACGAATGTCAGTGAAATATAACTTATGGTGGACTCATACTTATTCCTTAAGCCAAGTAATGTTTAAGGCATTTAACACATGATTTAAAATCACTAAGAATGAGATTATATGAAAAATCACCCTCATCAACCATGTCATGATTTCTCATGAAATTTGGTTTTAATAGATGAATATTATAGGTCTCATTTGTCTTTCGTTAAATTTTTATTTGCATTATAACAAAAGTTGTGAAAGTATACATTATCATCTAGTTCTATTTTATAAATGTTTCAATCCCGATATTGATAACAAATAATATAAGAGTTTAAGGTAAGAGTGATTTTATGTTGGCTATGCAAACCTTATAACTGTCATAATGTAACTTAAGTATTGATACTAAATTCTGATTAATCTTCAGAATATTTAAGGTATCATAAAGTGTAATTAAAAGACAGTTTATCATGGTTCTAATAACCTTAACATTTAAATTTGTCACTAACATTCATGTTAGTTATTTGTTGATCTCGGGTAAACATATAGACCTAGACTCAACAAATCATGTGCTAATGGGAATATTAGGATTAGCAGACTTGTATATCAATATTATACAACTATCAATTTTAGCCAGTTGTTCTTTTGAATTATGGATAGTCTTGTAATGTCTATGCCTAATCTAATGGCATATTTTTGCAATGGGACTTCTTCTTAAGAAACCTAAAGATGGAAGTAATACTTGTATTTTGTCTATGAACCTTAGAATTATCCTCTTTTAGGTTTTAGTGGTAGTGAGTTGAATAACATCTTATTTCTAGCACCAGACATTTCTTTTCGTGTACATATGTTGCTGATCAACACACTCATTTTCCTTTGGTACTTCTGAGTGTTATAGTTGATTCGTAAGGCACCAAATTGTACTGCTAAAATTTTAGTATGTAATGTACTAAATTTATTTCCATGCGTAAGCCCTTAATTTTATGGGTTATGGTATTTTACATTATAATGTATTCGAAAATGCCATTTAACCTTATAGTTAGAATTTCAAGAAAGAATGCATGCATCGCATGAGTTGTTTTGATTAGTCTTAGGAAAAATTAAATCAAGAATAACTCTAGTGATAACATTTATTTAAATAAATTATTGATTATCATTATTATAAGAGACATTATGATTGACGCATCCCATTTGTTATGCTCTAGTTTTTAATATAATGATTGTTATTAGAAAGAGAAGTAGGATATCCATATCATGTCTTAATGAATAATTAAAATTGAGAATAGCTAAATGTTATTAAAACTCTTTATGGGACAAAATTCAATTGTATTTTAAGATTAGAGTGGATGATTTGGATGAGATCGTTATTTATGGAAGAAAATATAGTGAGTAATATTATGGGATATTAAAATAATATAGATTAAAGTTTATGATCATTAGATTAATGAAGGATCATTAATATGAAGATCACTATATTTTATTGAAGATGTGATATGTCTATTATTAACATCAAACTAATAGACTATAATTAATAGTTCTACTTAAACAAAAAATAAATCACCTTTGGACAGAATTAAAATTTATTTAAGTATATGTGCAAAACAATTGTAACACATCACCTTTGGGCAGAAGTGAGACAATTATTTTAATTATGCACGAGATAATTTTGCTAAATAAAATGTAACAAATCACCTTTGGGCAGAAGTGAGACATTTGTATCATGTTAGGCAAAACTGACAAAAGCTTTTCAGTTATACTTGAATAATAGGGTAAATGTAACTCATCACCTTTGGGTAGAAGTGTTACATCAAAAGTTCATTCAAGTTAAGCCTTTATGTTTTGTAAAATTTTATAATATTTCAGGTTTACAAAACATTTAATTAGTTAATAGCAGAAAATGTTTAGAGTAAGGATTTTTAAGTTTCCGGTAGGACCTTATTTTGCGGAATTAGTTCTCGGAAATTTTGGGTTCCCGAGAATTGCCAGTTTCCGGCTTTTAGTGAGTTTTTCAGTATTTGGGTATTTACATGATTTTATGGAGTTTTATGGAAAATGTTGATCCGGTATTAGTGAGTTTTCGGGTTTATGGGTTATGACCCCAAACCATTTTAGAAACTCATAAAGTCTTAGAACACATAAGCTATTTTAAGCCCATAATACATTATTTTTAAATAGCCCGTGAACCCGTAAACTGGCTTAAGCCCTTAACTCATGATCTTTATTAACTAAATTAATAATGATAAGATTTGGTTCAAATCTTTTTAATGATTAACAATTATATTTGTTTCCTATTTTAAGGGGATTCAAATCTTTTAAGAAAATATTAAAACTTCTAAGTTATCCAAGATTTAAAAAAAATATTTCCCTAAATAATCATTAACAAATTTTAATCTAGATTTTGAACCAGCATATGTATAATTTTCGATAATAATGATGAACACGAAAAGCATCATCGAAAATTTTAACAATTAAACATAAAAAAAACTTGGAATCGAAATCTTTAAACATGAAATTAACAGATTTCGAAAATATTAGAGTTTACTAAATATGAATTTTAGCGATTTTAAACAGTTTCATGTATTGTTTTCGTAATAGAACATGAAAAAAAGAAACCTAAAAAATTAGGGTTTATCAAGTTTTAGTCCATGTCTTCCGATTCAATTACAGATTTACGGAAAACATGAAGAACTGATTAATCAACATCACTCTGATGCCACATGTTGATCAGTTCTTCATGTAAGTAATATAAAACATGATAAATATTAAACCTATGAACCTGCTACAGCATGAAGAGTAGTAACCGCAACAGGGTATGATGTAGTCAACATGCTTGTCATCTTGATCGAGTTCCCCTTTAGGATGTATAGTTAAGGATGGTTAGGGTTCTTGCGAGGAACCCGGTTTAGAAGAGAGAGGAGACACATGATTATTTATGTGTGTGAGATTTTTTTATGATGTTAATATATTCTCTCTATATATACACCCAAGGGGAAACCATTTATTAGCTATTAAGAGTAATATGGCCCATCACAATTACCAAGCTAATATATAATAAGGTATAATTAATTATTTTGATCTATTATTATATAAATGATAATGATGGCTATATAAATAAATATATAAAATATATTTATTCTTACAATGTGAACTTAATGCTACAAGAAATCTATGAAACGTTTAATAAGTATGTCGTATTCTTAAAGGAATTTCTTTCTAAATTTTATCGGACCTTAACTAACTTTTCCTTGAGGTTATTCGTTTTGTGTTGGGCACAATCCATATGTCTTGCCCTTTTGACAATGATATTTAGGAACTTTTATAAGATGATATATCCATATATCTCTTAATTACCATAACCATAGCTTTTTCCGAATATCTTAATGATTGTTAATGTGGTTTTATATAGATATTACTAGTTTGCCCCTTATTGTATGTTCTTGAAATGACTAGTACATATTTTGTATACAGACAATCCATGAGAATTTCTAATTCTCTTCCTAGGTTTATTTACGCCCCTTTTAAAATATTTCTTTAGTGTTGGCTTGAGGTCACTTATCCTTGGGATTCTGTCCACCTGGACTTTTCCTTATGCTGACATTATCTTTTTTCCAGACTTTGCTAGGAGAGTTACTTTAAGAGTTTTATGCTCTTGTTGTATTGCTATACTGATTATATCTATTAAGATCTTTATTATCTATTTTTTCTAATGAATGATTGATTTCTTGATCTTGTTTTTCCTTCTTGATGCTTTTTGCTTATCTCCTTTTCTTTTGTCTTTCCTTTTTTTCCATTTCTTTCTTAAGCATTGCTTATGCTAATTTGATGACATTGATTTCGTAATGATTAGACTTATTTTCAATGTCATACATTCCTTCTAAGGAAATTCTGAATCGTATTCAAATGTTTTTCCTTGAGTGTGAGTGAAGTAAGGATTTTGAAATGCTAAATATATTGTTTGTTCTTGATAATTGTCTCCATTACTCTTTTTCCCTTTTGACGATATTGGTTTTGATTTACTTGATCCTGCTCCTTGCGTATTCTGATTTGCACTTATCAGAACTAATGGAGTCTTAGTATCGAATGAATCTAAATTTCCTTCCATTTTCGTTTGATATGAGTCTTCGTCATTGGACGCATGATATGGAAGTATAGACGTTCTAGTGTATCCCTTTCCTTTACTAAATCGAGGTCGACTGGTATAACTATTGTGATTGGACATCTGTGTGAGGTTTGATTGAAAGTAGGAATGCGTTCCTATCTTATCCGTAATATTTGAATATTCTATTTAGATATTTTTCAGTCAAATATCTAATTTATTGTAACTGTGATTGATATTCCTATGAGTACTTATGAATTGCTAGGAAGATACTTCGGTTGACCTTCATATGGCAAATTATGAATTTATCGATTATTCTTGACTGATAATGCTTGTGAAATAACTGTTATTAGTGTTCGCCATGACTGATGGCTCAGATTCGAGTGTGGTGATTGAATGTTTAACTACTTGACATATATGCCCAAAGTAGTTTATGTAAGACATATGCTTTTAGGGATATTATCAATCCTTGCTTATCCCTACTCATTTAATTAATTTAAAGCTTGGGTACCAATATATTAATACCTAATTTGTTGAAACCGATGGCTCTTATTTATAAGATTGATATCTATCTCTGATCAAAGCCTAGGTATGATTAAATACCTAATTCGCTAAGATCAATGGCTCTGATACAAACCTGTCACACCCCAGCTTAGGGCCTAGGCGTATGACCAATAGTTGGTACCTGTTTTGTAAATATATCAGAGTTGCGGTTTATTTTAGCGGGAGACTTTGGTTTGAATATAATATTAATTTATTTGAAAACTCCTCGGGTAATAAATACCCAAGCGTTTGATTTATAAATCATATTTTTTAAATCTTGTTTATAATATTTTAATAATTTAAAACTGAGCCATCTATACCTTGCGAGCGTCTATCATCATGAATGATTATGTTTCTTGTTACCTGTGCTAATATGTTTCCCTGAAATGTGGGGAAAATACGTCAGCTATATACTGGTGAACACGTATGACTCTATAAAATATTTTGAATGACAATTACAATACAATGATAGTTTTCTGTACACTCAGCAGATGCACGACCACATCTGGGATTTGTACCACTCCCCTACACACACACAATTGTTTCCTCGAGCTATATGTGTATAGCCCATGCAAGGAGAACTAGTTATAACCGTTAGCCCGCGGCCACCCCGGCCATTGATTGATGAACTGAATAGTTATGTTTGGATCCAGACACATGTGTAATCAGTCTGGGTTGCTTTTATTTTCTATCTTGTATAATAACGTTTTAGAGATCACATAACCTCATGTAAACATTGACTGACTCATTAAGACAAACACCCGTTCATCTTATCGAGTATAAATATGTTTTGACTTATTAAAAAGGTTAACGAATTTACATTATAAAAGGTTTGAACGTATTCACCTGTGATTGTCTGTTCTGAATGATTGGTGATCTCGTTTGAAACCTTGACTGTGATTGGTTGATTGATTGATTGATTTATGATTGACCTACTATAAAATAGGTTTATATAAATATCCAGATCGTTACTTGATCTGGCTACAGACCCTTAGTCTGGTTTTGATAGCTTTAAACCTTGATTGATCATTTGTTTGAATAAAATATTGAGACATATAGTCTTTTTATTTATTTACAAAATCATATGCTGCTTTTCTTCTTCATGAAGAAACATCTATAATCTGTTTCTTCTTCAAGAAGAAACATTCATTGACTGCTAGTATTGAATGAAAAATCTTATGTTTCTTAATCATAAAGAAACAATATTTTAATTATATTCCATGAATATAAAATGCTATGTTTCTTAATTGTGAAGAAACTATATTCTGACTATATCCTTATGAATGAAAAATTATGTGTTTCTTAATTGTAAAGAAACATTACTAACATCCTTTGTATATTTAAAGCTTATGTAAACATAATTATGATCAAGGTTTGGGTTATACCCTTGATAATGGTCTAAGCCATGTAATATAATAAAATAATGACTTAGGCAGAATCCCTACCATACACGGGTATTCGAAGTCCTATTACTAAGGTTGATCGAGCAGCACTTCCACTCTCTATCGCATTCTACGGCTTAAACTGTCAGAACCTCAGAGTTTGACACGCAAATTGAGGCGACATATGGTGGTCATCGTGTTGTGCACGTACTTCGAGATATATTGTTGGGTTATCTTCGGTGGCACGCACTTCGAGGTTTCGTCGGTGTATGGCATGGATTACGAGGTGACGATTATCGGGTCGGCACGGAAACCAAGGTAGTGAGAGAGTAAATCTAGAGAGAGAAAGAGTTTGGTGTGAGAAATGAATGTGCCATGAACCCCCCTTTTATAGGTGATTTTGCAACCCGTCGCGATACGCGATGGGTTTTAGGAATCCCGTCGCGTATCGCGGCGCCGCAATTCCTCCGCCGCCGTACTAGAAGCTGCCACGTGTCCGCTGACTCATTAAGGTCCATCGCGAGACGCGATGACCTGTGTTCTGGGCTCATCGCGTAGCGTGATGGGTCCTTGAACTTAATTTTTTATTTTTAGTCCATTGTCTTTTGTTAGCTTATCACTTCCGGGCCTTAACTCCCATTGTCCAAAAATACTAAGGCGGCTCGCGGCGATGCGAGCGTGCGAAGTGCAAAGTGTGCCATCAAAGCGCCACATTGCGCCCATCGCCCAACGCCCTTCGTGTCACACCCCAACCTAAGGCGGAAATTCCGGGGCATGAACTAATTGTCACAGCTCTCAAGGTTACTATCATGCAACATTATAAGTTTCAATATCTATTTAATAATTTCAAATAAAACAATTACATTTAAGTACATCAAGTATAACGAAATTACAACAATGATTAATTAAGTTTGTATCCTAAAAAGCATCTCTACGTGATCTTCATCTTGCTAAACAACCAACCTAATAACCTGCAAATGCGTATAAAATATATTTTTGGTCAACAACACATGTTGAGTGAGTAAAACACCAGTTTTAGACACAACAGTAATAGTATATATAATATATAAAAGAATTATGCAAACTGTTCCTGTGAGATAAACAGTTAAACCATAACACATACATAAACAATCAAACATAAAGAAAGGGCTAAACCGTTGCCATGCGAATGGGCATTGGTTACCAAAAATGAGGTGTCGGTGAAACCATTGTCAATGCGTCGGACGTCGGCCACTACGACGGTCGTATGATCATACTAGACTGAGAATATGTTGGACCTCTTCGAATGCGGTTCAAGTAAAGCAAGTAAGCAAATAGCAAGTTAGGCATAAACTGATATACACACAAGGATTAAACAGTTGCGGTTTTGAATACTAGATAATAGATAAATATTGTAAATACGCTTAAGTCCCCAAAACGGTTAAAAAATGAGTTAAAATGGAGAGTGATTACTCACCTGATCGGATGAAAGAATTATAAATGATGATGTGAGAATGATGAACCCTTCGGGATACACCGACAAGGATTCCTAGTTAAATGATAATAATAAGAATTAATTATAAGAGATATAACATGATTAAATAAATTAATATTTTGATGGAGATTGAGTTATGATTGATATTAGAATGTTTATTGAACGGTTTATTGATTTTTATTATTGATATTATTGCCAACCGTTATTATTGTTATAATTTTTAAAGAATTGTTACTTTTATTATTTTATAGAATCACCATTACGTATACTTGATAAAAATCATATAATTAGACTTATAAATACATAATTTAAATAAATAATTTTAATATAAAACATACTTATAATTAATTGAGTAAATAAAATACTAATGTATAAATAATTAGATGATAATAGTAAATTATAATATATGATAGTATATAACTAAATATTTCTTTTAAAATCTTTTATATAAAATCTATTTATTACGTCTATTAGATATATATATATATATATATATATAAGTAACTAAGTTTATAAAGACATTCAATGATGAAGAAACGTGAATCAAAGTGCCGGTTTTATAATACATATTTTACTTAATACTTAATATTAATAAATACTGATTTTATAAGCCTTAAACAAATTACAAACATTTAATATTCTTTTACATATAGATACATATATATATACATATATATAGTTTTATCCAATGTTCGGAAACATGACTAGTTATAATGTCGGTGTTTAACAAAAATACTGAATAATTATAATTATTATTATATTATATACTAATAATATAGTTTGAATGGCTAAATAAGTTAATAACATGTCTTAAGTGGCTAACAAAAAGCAAACAGCTAAAAATTCGGGCTGGGGGTGGCTCGAACCCGAGCCCCCAGCCGCAACAAACCTAGCACGCACACCCCTAGCCAACCGTGCTAGAGGTTTAGATGATTAAAGCATGAATTTGATATAATAAGACCAGACAGTTAGTGAACCAAGAACATAAACCCTAAATAACTCAATCGATCAATCCGATAACTGTGGATTCGATTACTGTTAGGGTTAAGGTTGAGGTATTGAAAACGAACATGAGACATACAAAAATTACCAGAAACGGTGATGTACAGACGGCATATCTGACCCCACTATTGCCGGCAAGAACATGACTTTGAACAAGCAGAAGCAAGCTGTTATAACGTAATTAAACCTAGGGCTATTGGTCGCCGGGTCTCCAAGATGGTGTAGTTAGATCAAATTGAAGTATCATCGCGCCTATATGGTATATCGTATATCAATATCGTCGGTTTGTTCTTAATGGCAATACGTAACATGTTGATCTTGGTTTCTTAATTCATTATGTCGGCAAGATCAATTTGATGGGAGTAACACATCACATGATTTAGTTTCCAAGTTAAAGCCCGATAATTGAGGTCCAAGTTAACAAATGGGTCTCGGGTTTGCGATACGGGTCGGGTTGGACTGATGGTAGATGGGTAAAGGATGTAATATAATAACATTATCACATATTTGCAAAATTGATCCTTGTAGATTGAGAATGGAAACATTTTAAGGTAATAGTCCTAGTTTGGGTTAAAAAATGCCATAATGTATAAGTTATAAATATATAAAATATAAATAATTAACAATATTATCATAAAAATTAATTAACTCGATATTTTTATTTGATAAAATAACCCGAACGTAAAAGTGGGTCGTGTAACGGATATAAATTAGTAGTTTGAAAACCCGAGTTGTTACACTTCGCCCGAGCCCGTGCGCGTGCACGTCGGGTGCTTCGCACCCTCCGCTAGGACCACTGGGTGCATGCTAGGCAAAAAAGAATATTACTATGGATTTTTACCTCTTTATAAAGAGCTTCCAAATCTTTACACTTTCCATGGGGGATTGATTTTAACTTCCTTATTTATACCCATGTGGAATGCTTCCACTTTCTTACATCTTTCAATGTGGGATGGAATTTCCTTATTCCATATCTTTAACATTAGATAATTTTATTTATGGGATATTTTATTTCCTTATACAATGGTTTTATTTTCTTTATTTAAATTTTCTCATTACTTATTTTAGAGAATAATTTGATCCTTCAACTTTACTAAGTTGTCAAATTTGGACCAAAATTTTGGGGATGTTACAAGTAATGTTTAGGGCATCAACACATGATTAAAATCACTAAGAATGAGATAAGATAAAATTCACCCTCATCAACCATGTCATGTTCTCTCATAAAATTTGGTTTTAATTGATGAATTTTATAAGTCTCATTTATCTTTTGTTAAATTCTTATTTGCATGATAACAAAAGTTGTGAAAGTATGTAGTATTATCTAATTCTATTTAATAAATGTTTCAATCCAGATAATGATAACAAATAATATGAGAGTTTAAGGTAAGAGTGACTTTATGTTGGCTATGCAAACCTCACAACTGTCATAATGTAGCTTAAGTATTGATACAAAACAGTTTTTCATGGTTATAATAGCCTTAACATTTAAATTTTGTCACCAACACTCATGTTAGTTATTTGTTGATATCAGTAAAGAATCTTATATAACTAGACTCAACCTATCATGTTAATTGGAATATTAGGATTAGTATACTTAAATATCATTAACATACGACTACTGTTTTAGCCAGATATTCTTTTGAATTATGAATAGTCTTGTTACTTATGCCTAATATAATGACGTATTTTTACAACAAGAATTATCCTTAGGGAACTTAATGACATATAATGACATATTCTCCTTAGGGAACTTAAAGTTTGAAGTAATACTTGTATTTTGTCTATGAACCTTAGAATTATCCTCTTTATGGTGGTGAGTTGAATAACATCTTATGTTCCACTGCCATATTCTTTTCTTTTCATATGTTGCTAATCAACATGCTCGTTTTCCTTTTGTACTTATGAGTGTTATAGTTGATACTTAAGGCAACAAATTGTAATAATAGAAACTTTTAGTATGTAATGCATTAGAAAAGTGTACTTATTTCCATGTGTGACCCGTTAACTTTATGAGTCATGGTATTGTACATTATTATGTATTCAGGTACGTCATATAACCTTATAGTTAGAACTTTTAAGGAGTGCATGAATCTTAGGAGTTATTTTGATTAGTCTTAGAAAAAACTAAATCTAGAATAACTCTAATGATAGCATTTATTTATATAAGTTCTTAATTATCATTATCGTAAGAGACATTATGATTGACTCATTCTATTTGTTATGCTTCAGTTTTCAATGGAATGATTGTTATTATAAAGAGCAGTAGGATAGTCATATCATGTCTTAAGGGATAACTAAAACTGAGAAGACTAACTATTATTGAAACTCTTTATGATGTAAAACTTATATTATGTTTTAATATTAGAGTGAATGATTTAGATGAGATAGTTATTTATAGAAGAAAACTATAGCGAGTAATGTTATGGGATATTAAATAATACATATTAAATTTATGATCATTAGCTTAATGAAGGATCATTAATGTGAGGATTATTATATTTTATTGAAGATGTGATAAGTCTATTATTAACATCAAACTAATAGACTATAATTAAAAGTTCTACTTAAACAAAAAATAAATCACCTTTGGGCAGAATTAAAATTTATTTATGTGTGCAAAACACTTGTATCCCATCACTTTTGGGCAGAAGTGATACAATTATTTTAATTATGCGCATGCTAATTTTGCTTTATAAAATGTAACACTCACCTTTGGGCAGAAGTGAGACATTTATATTATGTTAGGCAAAAAACTAACAAAAGCTTTCAGCTAGACTTGAATGATATGGTAAATGTAATTCATCACCTTTGGGCAGAAGTGTTACATCAAAAGTTCATTCAAGTTAAGCCTTTATTGTAACACCCCGACCGATGGCGGATTATACATCGGGGCGCCACGTATTGTTTCATTACTCGCGACACTATTTGGGTGTCTATATTTAATAAATACATTTTCTTGCGCACGCGCAGAACATGACAAAGTAACATAAAATTAATCATATCATAATTCAAAATATTCAAATAACATAAACTTGTCTTGTTACATTTTAAACTAGGTCCAAAAGAAAAGAAAACATCCTATGTGTCCTCAAGCTTCCAGAAACAGCTACAGCAAACCTGAACATGTGTTAAAATAAAACGTCAACACTTGCGTGTCGGTGAGAAATCAAGATTAATACATATAAATAGATAACAATATCTGCGCGCATCATGTGTATAACTGGTGTTCAACAAGGGTGTAATCAGATTGTGATCAAGCCTTAGATCATAGCTCATAGTTCAATCCGTGCTCCCAATTGAGCACAAAAACAAGAAAACTGTGCAAGTGTAAACAAAAGAGAAATCATAAACGATAGTTCTCCCGTGTTCATCTAATGGATCCATGAAAACTGCGGAATAGGCCGACAAGACGGTTGATGATCCACACATACAAATAAACAGCCAAGTCTACGTCCATAACACATGGGGTTTTGCGCGACAAAAGTTTATAAACAAGTTTAAGACTCAAGTTTGTACGAACACATGAACATCCCAAAACATTAAAAATAAAAGGGATTAGGTACGAGATTACTCACTTGCAAACGGTGCGTTGAAAGATAAAGCAAGAACCAACTTTTAAACAAGCACAAGTTAACCTATAAATAAGAGGTTATTGGTTTAATGATTGGTTTTTATGTCTTGAATATATGTAAGTTACTTAAACAAAATATATATATTTACCGAGATCTGGGCAGAACAAGGGAAAAGACGAAGGCAGAGAGAGGAGGCGGCTGAGGAACAACGGCAGAGAGCAAAGGGAGAGAGATATGGGGAGTGTTTAAGTGTAGTGTGTGAAGTGTTAAGAAAATAGTTTAATTTATAGGCAAACCCTAGGGAACACAATCCCTAGAAAAGAGGAAAAGATCTTATCAAATCAAGCAAAAGATATTAAAAAGCATAAGAATCCAAAAGCAAAAGATATGGAAAGATATGGCAGCAGGGGAACAGGAAAAAGGGCTGACAGGTTACAGAATAAAGCAAGGGAGGAGTCAGAGAAAACACTGTTCAAGGCATGCAAAAGAAGATTTCAAAAGATTATGTCAGTCACTTTATCTGTCAACCAATAGGATTTGTGCGCATGCAGCGCCGAAAGTGGCTTTTCGGACAGATGTCGGAACTGACCTAAAGAGCTCAATCAAAAGATAAGATATCACAAAAGAATACAGGCTGACCTAAACAGAAGAAAAGACTTAAGGTCAAGCGCGAGAAGATTCGAGCGCACGCGCGAGGGCGAAGGCAGACAGAACAAACCTTAGCACGTCGCGGGTAGAACTACCGTTCTTAGCGCGCTGCGAGAAGAACTACAATTCTTAGCGCGTCGCGGGAAGAACTATCGTTCTTAGCGCGCTGCGAGAAGAATTCGTCTCGCAGGAACAGCCGGTCTTCACGCAGGCTTCCTTGTAAGGAGTCTGGTGCGTGGGGCTGCGCAGACATCCTTAGGCGGGAAGAACCAAAGGATAAGCAAAGAGTTAAGAGAAAAAGGGGTTCAAGGCGCAAGGGTTAAGCAAAAGGGGCGGGACGGCGACAAGAGAGAGAAAAGAGCGGGACAGCGACAAGAAAGAGAAAAGAGCGGGACGGCGACAAGAAAGAGAAAAGAGCGGGACGGAATTACTATTAATATTAGTAATATAAAAATATATATATATAATTTATTAAATGTTAAATTTACAAAGATTAATAATCAACTTTTAAATCATAAAAAGAATCGGATTCGAAAACGGGTACCTGGGTCGGGTCGGATAGGGCAGTTGTCACAGTCTCCCCTACTTTAAGAAATTTCGTCCCGAAATTTATCTCGAAGTAGGTTGCGCAGAGAAAAGGTACGGGTACTTGATCTTCATCTGATCTTCCCTTTCCCAAGTGAACTCGGCTCCGCGCTTGGACTGCCAACGAACTTTAACAATAGGGATGCGACTGCGCTTGGTTTGCTTTACCTCGCGATCCATAATCTCAACAGGCTTCTCAACGAAATGCATAGATTCATCAACTTGAACTTCATCAAGTGGTATGTGGAGGTTCTCGTTAGCTAAACATTTCTTGAGATTGGATACATGGAAAGTTGGATGCACATTGCTGAGCGCGGGCGGCAGGTCTAGTTTGTAGGCAACTTTTCCCACACGCGCGAGAATCTTGAATGGACCAACATAACGAGGCGCAAGCTTACCTTTCTTCCCAAAGCGGACAACACCCTTCCAGGGCGACACTTTGAGGAGAACAAGATCACCAACTAGAAATTCGAGAGGCTTCCGCCTACGATCTGCGTAACTCTTCTGTCGGCTTCTGGCAGTCAGCAGATGATCACGGATCTTGGCGATTTTATCGGTTGTCTCTTGAACTAGTTCGGGTCCTGTGATTTGAACTTCACCCACTTCGTTCCAACAAATCGGTGAACGGCACTTTCGACCGTAAAGTGCTTCAAATGGGGCCATACCGATGCTGGAATGATAGCTGTTATTATAAGAGAACTCGACCAGAGGTAGGTGTGAATCCCAATTACCTCCAAAATCAAGAACACAAGATCGAAGCATATCCTCAAGGGTTTGGATGGTTCGCTCAGACTGTCCGTCAGTCTGAGGATGATATGCAGTACTCATGTCCAAACGAGTTCCTAACGCAGATTGGAGAGATTTCCAAAAGCGAGATATAAAACGGCCATCGCGATCGGATATGATGCTCAAAGGAGTACCATGACGGCAGACAATTTCCTTGACATAAAGATGCGCAAGTTGTTCAACACGGTAGGTTTCACGAATGGGCAGAAAGTGGGCAGACTTGGTCAATCGATCCACTATTACCCAAATGCTATCATGTTTGCTTGCAGTCAAGGGTAACTTGGTGATAAAGTCCATTGCTATACTTTCCCATTTCCATGCAGGAATTTCAGGTTGCTCGAGCAAACCAGATGGGCGTTGATGTTCAGCTTTTACCTTAGAACAAGTTAGGCATTTAGCTACGAACACAGCAATATCCTTTTTCATACCAGGCCACCAAAAAGAAAGGCGCAAATCTTTGTACATTTTGTCAGCACCAGGATGAACGGAATACCGAGATTTGTGCGCTTCACTTAGTATGACAGAGCGAAGATTCTCATCATTGGGAATCCCGATGCGATTGAGATAGCAGAGAATTCCACTCAGATTAGGGACAAAATGCGCTTCCGCGCCACACGCTAACTCGGCGCGAAGGTTGCCATTGCTGATGGATGCGCGCTGCGCGTCGCGAATGCGTGATTCAAGATTGCTTTGAATCGGCGCGAAGTGAAGCTGCAGGCGCGGCAAGATACAGTTAAGCTGGCTGGGTTTTCGGCTGAGCGCATCGGCTACCACATTAGCCTTTCCAGGGTGATACCGGATCTTACAATCGTAATCGCTGATGAGTTCGTTCCATTGGCGTTGTCTCATGTTAAGTTCCTTTTGATCAAAAATGTGCTGAAGGCTTTTATGGTCTGTGTAAAGGATACACTTAGTCCCATAGAGGTAGTGTCTCCAGATTTTCAAGGCAAATACAACTGCACCAAGTTCGAGATCGTGAGTCGTATAATTCTTTTCGTGAATCTTGAGTTGCCTTGACGCGTAAGCGATAACCTTGCCTCGTTGCATAAGTACACAACCGAGACCTTGGTTGGAGGCATCACAATACACGACAAAATCATCATTACCCTCAGGTAGCGCTAGAACAGGAGCTTCGCACAACAATTGCTTAAGCTTCAGAAAGGCTTCTTCTTGCTTCGAGCCCCAAATATACGGTTTGCCCTTGTGCGTTAAAGCTGTTAAAGGCAAAGCGATCTTTGAGAAGTTCGAAATAAATCGCCGGTAGTAACCAGCTAAGCCCAAAAAGGAACGGATTTCGGTAGGAGTGGATGGCGTAATCCAGTTCTTGATTGCTTCAATCTTGGATGGGTCGACATGAATACCCATCTTGTTTACAACATGACCAAGGAACTGTACTTCATCCGACCAGAATTCACACTTGGAGAGTTTGGCAAAGAGTTGCTCGGTTTGAAGCTTTTGCAACACCAACCGAAGATGTTGCTCATGCTCGGCCTTGGTTTTAGAATATACCAGAACATCATCGATGAACACGATAACGAATTTATCCAAGAAAGGCCTACACACCCGATTCATTAGATCCATGAAAACGGCGGGTGCGTTGGTTAAACCGAAGGACATGACCAAGAATTCAAAATGGCCATAGCGGGTTCGAAAAGCAGTCTTGGGAATATCCTCTTCGCGGATACGCAACTGGTGATAGCCAGAACGGAGATCGATCTTGGAGAAACAAGAGGCACCTTGGAGTTGATCAAAGAGGTCGTCAATACGCGGTAAGGGATACCGGTTCTTAATGGTGAGCTTGTTCAGCTCGCGGTAATCAATACACATGCGAAACGTACCATCTTTCTTTTTAACGAACAACACCGGGGCACCCCAGGGCGAAGAGCTAGGGCGAATGAATCCTTTATCGGTCAACTCTTGAAGTTGACTTGCCAATTCTTGCATTTCAGCGGGTGCAAGACGATAAGGAGATTTGGCTACGGGGGATGCGCCAGGGACAAGATCAACACGAAACTCGACTTCCCGAGCGGGAGGTAAACCAGAAAGATCATCGGGAAAGACATCAGGAAAGTCACGCACAATGGGGATTTCAGAAAGTTTCTTCTTTCCTTCATCGGGTTTGACCACATGGGCTAAGAATGCAACACATTTCTTCCGCAAAAGTCTTCGGGCTTCAGTGCATGACATTAGTTTAAGACCGTTAGATGGTTTCTCGCCGTAGATATGCAGATCGCCATTTTCCCGAGGAATGCGAATCAACTTCTTGGCGCAGATAACTTCGGCGCGATTTTGCGAGAGCCAGTCCATTCCAATAATAACATCAAAGCTTCCAAGCGGAATAGGAATGAGGTCGATTAGAAAATCGTTTTCGTTAAGGTTAAGCGTACAATCTTTGATCACGGAGTTTATTAAAATAGTTTCACCATTAGCCAATTCAACTGAAAAGTTTTCGTTTAAGTTTATGCGCGGTCGCGCAAGTTTCTGCTCAAATGCGCGAGAAATAAAACTTCTATCGGCGCCAGTATCAAAAAGTATGGATGCATATTGTCCGTTAAGTAAAAATGTTCCATTAACCACGTCATTATTCGCTTGCGCTTGGTGCGCGGTTATATTAAAAGCTCGGCCTCGCGTCACTTGGTTCGAAATTTGGTTAACTGGGTTCGCTTGCGTAATCTGAACTTGTAGTCTCGGGCACGCGTTCCGGAAATGACTGGGATCACCGCAGTTATAGCACGACCTGGGTCGTGGATTAGGGTATGTTGGTTATGGGTTTAGCGGGTAAGTTGGTGGTGTATGCGCGATTGGGTTGGAGGGAAGGACTCTACAGTTCTCAGCAGTGTGACCAGTACGGCCACATCGGTTACATTGTCGACACGGGACTTGAGGTGGGTGGTGAAGTCTACAGGTTGGGCAAAAGGGTTGGTTTCCTGTGTAAGGTTTCTTAGTTGGCGGGGCAGGGAGTGCTGGATTGGTTAAGGCATAGTTGTGGACTACAGGAGGTGTTGGGTAGGTCGACAGTGGGTTAGGCGCGTAAACTGGAGGTTGGTAGGTGGGTTGCTGGACAACGGGCGGGTTGGTAAGCGCATAGGCTTTGCGCCTGCGCTTGAGGTTGTTACGGTTTGAGGGTTCTGGCTTGGTTTCTGTTGGTTCTGGAACAGTCTTGGTGGGTTTGGTCTTCTCAGCTCCCCGCAGGAACAGGGTTCCTGCCCTGACATGGTTGTCGCTGAGCACAGCGGCCAACTCGATGGCGTCAGAGAGGGTTAGTGGGTTCCTGGCCCATACAGAATCTTGGATTTCCATGGGGAGACCCCCAAGGAACTTCTCGATGGCTCGGCGGGAAGGGGTAACTAGGTGTGGGACAAGCAAGCTTAATTCATGGAAGCGCGTCGCGTACTCGCGCGCTTCGCCACTGTACTGTTTCAGGTTCCAAAACTCTTCCTCCAGGCGCTTTACTTCGTTGGGAGGGCAGAACTCTCGCGTCAAGATTTCCTTGAATTCCTCCCAAAGCATGCTAGAAGCAGCCTCTGCGCCACGCGCATGAGCTACTCCGTTCCACCATGTAAGCGCCCTTGATTCCAGGACACTAGAGGCATATAAGGTTCGTCGGTCTGGAGGGCATTGGGTATGGAGAAAGGTGTTCTCAATTTTCTCGAGCCACTGGAGCATTACGGTGGCTCCTTCAAGTCCGGTGAATTTCGGAGGGTTACCCGCATTGAAGGATTTAATATTGTATCCGGAGGGGTTGGTATTAGTTTGGTTTAAGGCTTGGGCTATCGCGGCGGCCATTTCCTGGGAACGTTGCTGCCTACGTCTGCGCGAGGCTTCTCTCCTTTGATAACGAGCTGATAGCGGAGGCATTCTATAAAAGTTTTAGTTTTCGTTAATATCTTGGTATGGGAAAAATCGTTTTAGCGCAAAGTATATCGTCGTAAAGCTTGTTTCGCGGAGTAAAATGCTATCAAATTTTGAAGTAAAATATAAATTTAAATGCAAACTTAATACAGGTAATGAATTCGAATTGAAAATCGACAATTCATGCATCACCATGACTTTCCGAATTCTCAATTGAAAATATCGAGTAAATGAATATTGGAGATTGACAATTCATGTATCACCATGACTTTTCAAATCTTCAATTTAAAACAATAAGTTAATGGTAATTGAAAATCAACTATTCATGTATCACCATGACTTCTCGGATTTTCAATCCCCACAACAAACGAATATGTAAGTAAAGAAATAAATTGAAATTTAATAAAAATCGAAAGATCGTGAATAAAACATGAAATCAAGTGCTGCGTAAGCGCCAGCATATTTTATAAATATCGAGTAAATAACAATTAGCGCGCAAACATGAGATATTTCTCATGCGCGAAAAGGGACTCTTAGGTATTCTAGGTCGTTACGTCTAACCACCTATCCTAAAGTCACGGAGCTCTGATACCAATCTGTAACACCCCGACCGATGGCGGATTATACATCGGGGCGCCACGTATTGTTTCATTACTCGCGACACTATTTGGGTGTCTATATTTAATAAATACATTTTCTTGCGCACGCGCAGAACATGACAAAGTAACATAAAATTAATCATATCATAATTCAAAATATTCAAATAACATAAACTTGTCTTGTTACATTTTAAACTAGGTCCAAAAGAAAAGAAAACATCCTATGTGTCCTCAAGCTTCCAGAAACAGCTACAGCAAACCTGAACATGTGTTAAAATAAAACGTCAACACTTGCGTGTCGGTGAGAAATCAAGATTAATACATATAAATAGATAACAATATCTGCGCGCATCATGTGTATAACTGGTGTTCAACAAGGGTGTAATCAGATTGTGATCAAGCCTTAGATCATAGCTCATAGTTCAATCTGTGCTCCCAATTGAGCACAAAAACAAGAAAACTGTGCAAGTGTAAACAAAAGAGAAATCATAAACGATAGTTCTCCCGTGTTCATCTAATGGATCCATGAAAACTGCGGAATAGGCCGACAAGACGGTTGATGATCCACACATACAAATAAACAGCCAAGTCTACGTCCATAACACATGGGGTTTTGCGCGACAAAAGTTTATAAACAAGTTTAAGACTCAAGTTTGTACGAACACATGAACATCCCAAAACATTAAAAATAAAAGGGATTAGGTACGAGATTACTCACTTGCAAACGGTGCGTTGAAAGATAAAGCAAGAACCAACTTTTAAACAAGCACAAGTTAACCTATAAATAAGAGGTTATTGGTTTAATGATTGGTTTTTATGTCTTGAATATATGTAAGTTACTTAAACAAAATATATATATTTACCGAGATCTGGGCAGAACAAGGGAAAAGACGAAGGCAGAGAGAGGAGGCGGCTGAGGAACAACGGCAGAGAGCAAAGGGAGAGATATATGGGGAGTGTTTAAGTGTAGTGTGTGAAGTGTTAAGAAAATAGTTTAATTTATAGGCAAACCCTAGGGAACACGATCCCTAGAAAAGAGGAAAAGATCTTATCAAATCAAGCAAAAGATATTAAAAAGCATAAGAATCCAAAAGCAAAAGATATGGAAAGATATCGCAGCAAGGGAACAGGAAAAAGGGCTGACAGGTTACAGAATAAAGCAAGGGAGGAGTCAGAGAAAACACTGTTCAAGGCATGCAAAAGAAGATTTCAAAAGATTATGTCAGTCACTTTATCTGTCAACCAATAGGATTGGTGCGCATGCAGCGCCGAAAGTGGCTTTTCGGACAGATGTCGGAACTGACCTAAAGAGCTCAATCAAAAGATAAGATATCACAAAAGAATACAGGCTGACCTAAACAGAAGAAAAGACTTAAGGTCAAGCGCGAGAAGATTCGAGCGCACGCGCGAGGGCGAAGGCAGACAGAACAAACCTTAGCGCGTCGCGGGTAGAACTACCGTTCTTAGCGCGCTGCGAGAAGAACTACAATTCTTAGCGCGTCGCGGGAAGAACTATCGTTCTTAGCGCGCTGCGAGAAGAATTCGTCTCGTAGGAACAGCCGGTCTTCACGCAGGCTTCCTTGTAAGGAGTCTGGTGCGTGGGGCTGCGCAGACATCCTTAGGCGGGAAGAACCAAAGGATAAGCAAAGAGTTAAGAGAAAAAGGGGTTCAAGGCGCAAGGGTTAAGCAAAAGGGGCGGGTCGGCGACAAGAGAGAGAAAAGAGCGGGACGGCGACAAGAAAGAGAAAAGAGCGGGACGGCGACAAGAAAGAGAAAAGAGCGGGACGGAATTACTATTAATATTAGTAATATAAAAATATATATATATAATTTATTAAATGTTAAATTTACAAAGATTAATAATCAACTTTTAAATCATAAAAAGAATCGGATTCGAAAACGGGTACCTGGGTCGGGTCGGATAGGGCGGTTGTCACATTTATGTTTTGTAAAATTTTATAATATTTAAGGTTTATAAAACATTTAATTTGTTAATAGCAGAAAAATGTTTAGAGTAAGGATTTTTAAGTTTCCGGTAAAACCTTATTTTTTGGAATTAGTTCTCGGAAATTTTGGGGTCCCGAGAATTGCCCGTTTCTGGCTTTTAGCGGGATTTTCAGTATCTGGGTGTTTACATGATTTTATGGAGTGTGTAGAAAAAATGTTGATTCAGGTATTAGTAAGTTTTCTAGTTTATGGGTTTTGACCCCAAACCATTTTAAAAACTCATAAACTCTTAGAACACATAAGTTATTTTAAGCCCATAATACATGATTTTTAAATAACCCGTGAACTCGTAAACTGGTTTAAGCCCTTAACCCATGATATTTTTAAACTAAATTAATAATGACGAGATTTGGTTCAAATATTTTTAATGATTAACAATTATATTTGTTTCCTATTTTAGGGAATTTCAAATCTTTTAAGAGAATATTAAAACTTCTAAGTTATCCAAGATTTGAATAAATATATCCCTAAATAATCATTAACAAATTTTAATCTAGATTTTGAACCAACATATGTATAATTTTCGATAATAATGATGAACACGAAGAACATCATCGAAAATTTTAACAATTAAACATATAAAAAACCTTGAATCGAAATCTTTAAACATGAATTTAATAGATTTAGAAAATATTAGGATTTACTAAATATGAATTTTTGCGATTTTAAACAGTTTCATATATTGTTTTCGTAATAGAACATGAAAAAGAAACCGAAAAAATTAGGGTTTATCAAGTTCTAGTCCATATCTTCCGATTCAATTTCAGATTTAGGAAAAACATGAAGAACTGGTTAATCAACATCACTCTGATGCCACATGTTGATCAGTTCTTCATGTAAGTAATAAATAACATGAATAAAAATAAACCTATGAACCTGTTACAGCATGGGGAGTAGTAACCGCAACAGAGTATGATGTAGTCGACATGTTTGTCATCTTGATCGAATTCTCCTTTAGGATGTATAGTTAAGGATGGTGTTAGGGTTCTTGAGAGGAACCCGGTTTAGGAGAGAGGAGGCACACAAAGTTATTATGTGTGTGAGATTAGGTTATGATGTTAATATTTATCTCTCTTTATATACACCCAAGGAGAAGCCATTTATTAGTTAATTATAGGTAATATGGTCCATCAACAATTACCAAACTAATATATAATAAGATATAGTTAATATTTTGATCTGTTATAATATAAATGATTATAATGGTCATATATAAATATATATAATTATATATTTAATCTTACACCAAATACCCTGGCACGAACGAAAAAGGATACGTCGTCTCTAATTTGCAAGCCACCGCCTGACAATCTCAGAAAACAAACATTCGTCTCTACATAATTGGATCCAGTTCCTTATACTATGGGGATTTGCAAGTTGCAACTAATAACACTGGATAATCTAAGATTTGTGATACACTTTCAAATCGATTTAATTTGGTAGTTCGTCTGAATATTAAATTAGAAAAAAACTTAGAAGAGACAAGAATTGTATGTGTTTGTGACAATTCAAAAACCATATGGATCAATCAGAATTACGATGATAAGCCGTATATCACAAGTTGGAATTAGAAAGTACATTTGCCATTTTCATTTTGCAATTTAAATTGGCATAAGAAAATGCCCCATATATTGACCACAAATTGGTATGTGCGGTATTATTACATATCGTGCATATATGTTATGATATATAGCATATGTCATGTGTGGTATATAATGCATATATATGGTATGAAGTTCTCTTGTCTTTTAGCTCCAGTATTACCATTTTGTTTTTTACATTTGTCGTTATTAATATTGTGAATATATATTTTTGGATTTTAATTTAATTTTATTGTAAGGAAGTTTGTAATATACTTGAAACTATTTTGATCAATTTATGTTTGGCTATGTTCATTTTTGAATGAAATAATGAATGAATCATTTACTTGATGTTTTATATATGTTCGTTTGTGTTCATTTAAGTGTATTTATTTATATTCATTTATGGTTGTTTGTGTTCGTTTACGTTTGTTCATATATATTTTTACGTTTGTTCAATTACGAATATTTAACCCTGGTTTGTATCGAAGAGCATTAAGATAAAAAAAAAACTAAATCATGTATGCTTTTATAAATTTAAAATAACATAGTATGTTATTAATTTACCACCAGTAGCAACCGTTCTAGGCATGAAATCAAGGTTGGCATGGTGGTGGTGGTATGAGTGATGAAGATGAAAACAGGTTGACCCCGATAGGGTTTCACAAATAAAAGAGAAGGTAAGGGACGACCGAATTTGAACCGTTGGCTGATTAACCGGTGTTCATTTGGTGGCTCAGGAAAAATCCAATAAAGAAAGGGCGGTTGATGTAGGTGAAGATAGTGGTTCATGCATGAGAGGGGAGGTTGACGATGGCGAGTGGTAAGCAGAAGTTAACCGGTAATGGAGAGGATAGTTCGGCGACCGGGAATATGCACAGGACATAATTTAAATTAGGGGTTTAATGATGAATGAGTTTCACAAATATATGAGATGTTATAGCTCATTTAATGGCTATACAGGTTTGGTGAGACCCATGACCTGCGAAATTGATTGTTTGATGATAAAAGGGTTTCACAGCCCATTTAAGTGCTATCCGGTTTTGGTGAGACCCATCACCGCTTAGTTTTTAACTTAAATGAGATGTTATAATCCGTTTAAAGGTTATCTAGGTTTGGTGCGACCCATGACCTATGAAAATTATTGTTTGATGGTGAAGGATTTCACAAATACATGTGATGTTATAATCAGTATACGGACTATCCGGATTTGATGAGACCAATGACCCGATTATTTTTTTAACTTAAACTGGTCAAACGTACACAATTTCATCACTAACCAATGAAACACTCTGGTAGTGCTATTTGGGGTGGGGAAATAGGGAGCGAAACTCATATTATTTTAATAGTCCATTATATATATAACAAGGTTATAATAAAAAGTAGAATTTTCCTAAGAAGTGTAGAAAATATATTTTCACCATTAGATCTAATAAACCCACCGTATAATAAACGCACTTTCCATATCCACTATCATATCAACATATCTAACGCACCATATTACTTCTTACAATTCTTAGATACACTTCACTTCTTATTTATACCCCACCATATATATATATATGATGTATGTATGTATGTATGAGATGGTTCAACAGAGAAATGAAATTACTGTGAAAAATGCGAGAAATAAATATGAGCCACTAGTTTTGTTTTAGGTTTTAAATGCTTAAATATAAATAAAAAAGTATACATGTATTCTCTTTCTTCAATTAGTATAACTAATAAACCATAATAGTTATAAGTTGGTTGTGGCTTAATGGTAGAGCACTCACTTTATAAGTGAGAGGTAGGGGGATCAAACCTCACTACCACCAACTTATATGGGAGATATGAGGGATGACCCTGGCTTGCCAGGGTTCGAGTCCTGATCTCACCCGGTTTTACCGGCTCCTCGCTGTCGTACCGTTTGGCGGGCGTGGAGGTCGGGTTTTATCCGTAAATCCCTCAATAGGTGGACTGTTAGGGGCTCCGTCTGTCTGGACTAGTGGCCTGGGGCTACCTTTAGCCAATGGGGGCCGCGTACGGGTACCCGGCGTTACTTAGTT
Organism: Bidens hawaiensis; assembly: GCF_021521415.1. Taxonomy (NCBI): domain Eukaryota; kingdom Viridiplantae; phylum Streptophyta; class Magnoliopsida; order Asterales; family Asteraceae; genus Bidens; species Bidens hawaiensis. The sequence goes on from NW_027491410.1 coordinate 354,458, forward strand.
GGCCGTTCAAAAAAAAATAAAAAAATAAACCATAATAGTTATCTATTTAATTAATATAATTAATCAAATTATTATAATTGAAAAATATTAAGAACTCATTTATTTTTATAACTTATTTTTTATCTCTTGAATTTTTATCCTACACAAGTACAATTTATTCATACATTAAAATTTATTTCTATCCAGATCAATTTTCTTCCAACTCAATATATTAATATCCATCAACACGTACTTACATTGTGATGAATAATACAAAAATCTATTTTACACGTATTTGCATTAAATATCAACAAAAAAGATACAACCTACACAAAAACATATAACTTACACTTGTTCTAAGAATAAGAAAACATATAACCTACACACGAAAAACATATAACCTACACCCAAAATTCTTTATTAATAAAATACACATGCACATGAAAACATATAACCTACACACAAAAAACATATAACCTACACACGAAAATTTTATCTTACACAAATACAATTTATTCATACGTTAAAATTTCTTTTTATTCAAAACCAATTTCTTCCAACTCAACATATTAATATCCATAAACACGTAGTTACATTGTGATGAATAATACAAAAAACTATCTTACACATATTTGCTTTAAATGCCAATAAAAAAATATATGACCTTCACAAAAACATATAACTTACACTAGTTCTAAGAAGAAGAAAACATATAACCTATATACAAAAAATATATAACCTACGCACGTGTAGGATATGTGTATCTTTGTGTAGTTTATATAATTGTTGATGTCGAATTACATATGTAAGTTGTATTCTTTTTTGTATGATGTACGTTTTTATTGCTCAAAACAAGTGTATTTTGTATAATTTTGTGTAGGTTTTATATTTATTATTACTATTTAATGGACACATTTGTATGATATTTTTTTATTAATATTTATGACAATAGTTTTTATAGACATATCAATTGAGAAAAATTTATTATGTTTTGATATTTGTTGTTAAAAAACACATTGATATATGCTAATGAACTGAGTGGAAAGACATTATTTTTTTAATATAAAGAAATAGCATTATATGAATAAATTGTATTTTTGTTGGATAAAATGAAGAGGATAAAAAATAATACTAGATTAGTGTTTTTAACTTTTTAATTATTATAGTTAAATTAGCTATATATATATTAATTAGAGAGAGATTTATTATGGTTATATTAGTTGTATTACTTAAAAAAGAGAAAGAACATTTGTTGTTGCATTTACATCTTTTTTATTTATTCATAAAATTTAAAACCTAAAATAAAACTATAAGCTCATATTCATTTCACGCATTTCTCGCACTAATATCATTTCTCTCCTAAACTTAAGCCTATATATATGTGTGTGTGTGAATACGAGGTGTTAGAATATAACATATTTGAGTTGAGAAAACTCAGTATAGGAATCTTTTTTTATTCATATATGTAATTTATGTTACTATCTTTCGTATAAGGGGGGAGGGGGTGGTGCAAAGCTCATCACACACCACCTCCAATGGTGGTGTGTCACATCACCAATTCCAAATCTATCATATGTGATGGGTTTTACTAGGGGTGATGGTGTGGTGTTATTAATCCATCACATGCTCCCTCCAACGGCTCCCTCCCATTCCCAAAGGACACCTCTCCTCGATAAACACCTATCACTTGAGTGATGGCTATCACGCATCTACACCCCATCACGCTGACAATTGACCGACGGCGGTGTTCACTTAGCCATCACGCGTGATGGGGAGCTCATCACGCTGTGCCCTGCCCCCTCTAATGTTAGTTATGATAATAGATGACAAAACATGTAATACACGTAATCTAGTGGACTCAAATGTATTGTTAAGGTAGTGGGTGCATTTTATATTAACATATATTAGAAGGTGATAGGGTAGGCAATCAATTTTGAAGAGTTGATACGTATATGTTGAGCACATTGCATACAATATAATATTTGCAACTTGATATATGCTTACTAATGTTCATTAGATATAATTTATGTTACTATCATTATCCTTAAGTTATTAAGGTCACATCTACACATGGATTTAAGACTTGCATATGATGTAGGAAATAGGAATCCTTACATCACACGACTACAAAGGCATTATAAACTGGCATATATAGATACAACACAGTCTAAAATATACAAATATGTCTATCATAAAAGCAGGGATACCCCTCAACTTTATTGCCAAGGCTGACTCTATGGAGGTGTAAACTCGTGCTAAAGCTCCCGGCCCCCACTTGAATAGAGCCTTCATTTTATAATAAAGTTAGACAAACATATTCGTGGATAGCTGTTTTGCTTTGTAATAATAAAATTTAAAAAAGGTCCTGAATTTTTGCTTCATTTAAGGACCTATTGGTTTGGGTCGGCCATGTTTCTTGACGAAGTGTAAAATTAATGCAAAAGCTTTTTTTTTTCTTTTAAACCATCACTTTTTATGTCTACCGTACATTTGTCCATTACAGTTTTAGTTTTTTTTTTTGGACACATATTTGGTCTGATCTCTTATACATTTGAGACTAAATACAAGACATTCAAATAAGCCAAGAAGAGTGGGCCTTCTTGAGTTCTTGCCCAAGGAACCTCATAATTCAAGGAGCACAACATGATAAATTTAGAAGTATTAGCATTTATCATTTATGTCCTTAAAACCTGTACATCAATATTTGGAAAAGATTTCAAATATATTGTTACCTCTGAGGCTAGCTCTTATGCAGTTAAAAAACCAAATGGGCTCCTTTTAAATTAACTCTTTAAATATTTCTTATTAAAATTTAAAATTTCATATGAGATCATTATAGAATAATAGAAATGAAGGTTATAAGCGTGAGTGATTTTATATTGTTTTATATTCTAATTCAATTTTCACTAGTCTCTTCTAGGATGTGTGAATAGGCCAAGCTGAGTCGCGCCTAAACTCACTCAACTCATTTAATTTATGAGGTCCCGATCGAGCTCGGCTCGTTTCAAATTCTATTTTAAAGCTCGAGCTTATCTAAAGAATAGTTTTTCAAGCGCGAGTTGGATTATGACTTGACGCGTTTGTTATATTGTTTCATATTCGAATTCATTTATTTATATAACAATATTAGGCTCATTTAGGTTCGTGAGCCTCTTAAGCTCGATGAGTGAAGTCTGGTCTTTTTTTTTATTTTTTTTTTTTAATTTAGCATACTTTTTTTTGGCTTGAGCAAGCTCTCGTATAAACTCGACTAAATTCAAGCTTTTAGTGAGCCGAACTCAAGTATCTCAAGAGCGACCTAGCTCGTTTACACCCATGTTTCATTATTTAACCCATTTGAAGGACATATGCTCAACAAAATTGTTTCTTGGTTAAGTGTCTATTACTCGGTTTGGCTAATATCCACATTCACTTGTTTTGTTATTTAAGTGGTCTCGATTGTTGTACTTATTAGTATAAGCTTTCCGTTTTGTAATCGTTTACAGTACTTTCAGGAGGTGTTCGCGACGCTTTTTAATATATATTTTAGTTCTTGCCGTTCAAAAAAAAAAGGGTCTATTTGTATGGTTTTTACGAGTTTTCTAGTAATGAGTTATCTCGAATATTAAATAGACACATTATAACGATTGAAGCTCTTTCGAATTGGCAAACGTTATCTTGTAAAATGAGGTAACTTATGAAACATATTATTTAAGGACTAGAAATGTACGAATTGAAGTAGTCTCATTATTGGCTACAAAATCTGGTGATCTGGAATTCACTGAATGATAACGAAAGGTTGATAAGAGTCTATGCTTATATAATATAAAACACTTTGAGAAACGTGTGGTTTTTAAATAGAAAAGAAAAGTTAATCATCACCAGATAGATATCATTAGGTTGGAACTTGACTGGATCATACGTAAAAAATAAATAAATAAATAAATAAAAATTGACCTAATTAAATCGAAAACTGTACTAGAATATTGGTTTTTAATACTTCCAACTTTCTCTCATTGGTAAATAGCACTCCCAACTTTCACTTTGTCTCACACCACTCCCAACTTTCAACCTATTTGTTTTTATCACACCCCCGTTAACTTATGGCTAACGCCGTTAGTGAAGACGCTGACGTGGCTTTCTTTATAATATTTTCTTAGTTACTCAGCTGACACATCATAAATTGTTTTTTTTAATCAAATATCAATTAAACACTTATTACACAAATTATTATTGATTTTCCTCTAAATGCTTTGAGATAACCCTAGATCTGCTAACAGAAATTGACATACCTCATCATTCATGTTCAACGAATCTATATCATGACCTAACAAATAAACCTACTCGATTACTAACAAATAAAATCACAAATCCATCAGATTTAAAGCATAAATCGTCATAGATTCAGCAAAATCAAACGAATTAAACAACGTGCCGATCTAAACGAGACGATAGCAAATCACAACGATTCTAGATATGTGGCATGTATATGATGTACAGGATCATAATAATATATACAAAAACATCAGATCTAAATCGAAAATGAAAAGAGAACTTGTTTGTGGCCAGCGACTTTCACGACGGTGTGACATTGAGCGCACTTGGTCTTGAATATCTTCTCGCCGGCAAAGGCATTTCGAGCCGGAGCCTCCCCGAAAGACACCATTTGCAGATCGATTCCCGATTGTAGTGTTTGAAGTGGAGAATCCAAATGATTTGTTTATGTATTGTTTTAATGTTTGATATAATATAATAAGTGTTTAATTGATGTTTGATTAAAAAAAACAAAAAACAATTCCATGTAGGCATGTGTCATGACACATCAGCTGACGTGTCAGCTGAGTAAACCAGGAAAATATAATAAAGAAAGCCACGTCAGCGTCTCCACTAACGACGTTAGCCTTAAGTTAACGGGGGAGTGATAAAAACAAATAGGTTGAAAGTTGGGAGTGGTGGAGGACAAAGTGAAAGTTGGGAGTGCTATCTACCAACGAGAGAAAGTTTGAATTATTAAAAACCAATATTCCTTATTTAATTCAAATCTTTTTTCTTTTCGTTCAAAACATAGCAACCATGATCAATTTTGATTTAAGCTATCAAGGTAATTTAATATAAAATGATATGGTCTTCCTTTAATCTATCATTGCTAATGATTTATTTAACTTAAACAAATACGTTTTTATCAAAAATATAACGGATGTTCATGTTGTAATCTAAATTAATTTTATCGTGAAAGAAGACATACAATTATAGAAACTTGTTTTGTAATTTGCAAAGTTTTCACAACATATTTGATATATATACAACGGAAATGGTTCTTGCAAGAACCGATTAGCGAGAACCGACTTTACCGGTTCTGGAACCGAACCGGTTTACTATAACCGGTTCCGGTTCTTATTTTTTGTGACATCTGCCCCGATCCGACCCGACCCAGGTACCCGTTTCTCCGATCCGATCTCTTTCTTTTATGATTTAATATTTATACTTATATTTTACTTTTAATAATAATATATATATTTTCCTTCCCGCCTCTTTCTCTCTCTTTCTTTCCGCCGTCCCGTCCCTCTCCTTCTCTCTTTCCGCCTTCTTTTCCCTCTTGTCGCCGTCCCGCCCTTAAGCCTTGTTTCCCTCTTTTTTCTTCTAACTCTTTGCTTGTCCTTTGTTCCTTCCCGCCTAAGGTTGTCTGCGCAGCTCCACGCGCCAGACCCCTTACAAGGAATCCTGCGTGAAGACCACCTGTTTCAGCGATACGCGAGACGAACTCTTCTCGCAGCGCGCTAAGAATTGTAATTCTTCTCGCAGCGCGCTAAGAACGGTAGTTCTTCCCGCGACGCGCTAAGGATTTGTAGTTCTTCTCGCAGCGCGCTAAGAATCGTAGTTCATCCCTCGACGCGCGAAGAATTATAGTTCTTCCCGCGGCGCGCTAGGAATTTTAGTTCCTCCCGCGGCGCGCTAAGAAATGTGATTCTTCCCGCGGCGCGCTTAGAAATGTAGTTCTTTCCGCGACGCGTTAAGGTTAGTTCTGTCTGCCTTCGCGCTCGCGCTCTCTTGACCTTCTGTGTCAGCCTTCTCGCGCTAAACCCTTTGAGTTTTCTTCTGTTTAATCTAGCCGTTGCTTTTGTGTTGTCTTATCTTTTGTGCTGTTGACCTAATCTGCTTTATGTCTGAAAAGTTACTTTCGGCGCAGCATGCGCACCAACCCCATTGGTTGGCAGAAAAAGTGACTGACATTATCTTTTGAGATCTGCTTTTTCCTTGCTTGACCAGTACCTTTTTCTGAACTGCCCATGCCTTTTTACTGTTCCCTGACAGCTTTATCTTGCCCCCTGCAGCTGCCATATCTTTCCATATCTTTTGCTTTTGTTTTCTTATGCTTTTTGATATCTTTTGTTATCTTTTGTTTTGTCTTGTTCTGTTTGTCTTGGAATCTTTTCCCCTTTTTCTGGATTCATGTCTCCTAGGGTTTCCCTATAAATAATAATCTTATTTTTTTCTTAACACTACACACACAAACACTTATTATCTCTCTTCCCTTGCTCTCTGCCGATTGTCCTCCTGCCGCCTCCTCTCCTGCCTCCGTCTTCCTCCATGTTCTGCCCTGCTTTTCCGGTAATATATATATATATTATATATAATAATTTACTTATTAATTATGCTAACTTATAATCAAGACTTAAAACAAATCATTAAAACAATAATCTTATTTATAGGTTAACTTGTGCTTGTTTAAAGTTGGTTCTTGCTTTATCTTACACCGCATCGTTTATCAAGTGAGTAATCTCGTACCTAATCCCTTTTTGCTTTTAATGTTTTGGGATGTTCATGTGTTCATACAAACTTAGAGTCTTAAACTGTTTATGAACTTTAGTCGCGCAGTATCCCATGTGTTGAGGACGTAGACTTGGCTGTTTATTTGTATGTGTGGATCATTAACCGTCTTGTCGGTCTATTCCGCAGTTCTCATGGTACCATTAGATGAACACGGGAGAACTATCGTTTATGATTTTCTCTTTTGTTTACACATGCACAGTTTGTCTTGTTTGTGAGCTCAATTGTGAGCACTGGCAGTCTATGAATCTTAGAGTTGATCCCGATCAGATTACACCCTTGTTGAAAACCAGACATACACATGTTGCGCGCAGATTTATTGTTATCTATGTACTGTATTAAACTTGATTTCTCACCAACACGCAAGTGTTTGACGTTTATTTTAACACATGTTCAGGTTTGCAGTAGCTGTTTTGAAGCTTGTGGACACATAGGAAGTTTTCTTTATTTTGGACCTAGATTAGAATGTATCAAGACAAGTTATTTGTTGTTCTAATATTTTGCCTTATAATATATTGATTTATGTTATCTTGTGTTTACTTTGCGCGTGCGCGAATGAATGTATTTATTAAATATTGACACCCAATAGTGTCACGAGTAATGAAACAATATGTGGCGCCCCGATGTATAATCCGCCTTTGGTCGGGGTGTTACAGATTGGTATCAGAGCTCGTTGACTTTAGGATAGGTGGTTAGACGTAACGGCCTAGAATACCTAAGAGTCCCTTCTCGCGCATGAGAGAAATCTCATGTTTGCGCGCTTATTGTTAATTACTCGTTATTTATGAATATGCTCGCGCTTGCGCAGTGTATGATTTTATGTTCTATTTCGCGATATTTCGATTTTTATTGATTTTACTTACATATTCGTTTGTTGGATTTGAAAATCCGAAAAGTCATGGTGATACATGAATAGTTGATTTTCAATTTCCATTTACGATTATGTTCTGAGGTTGGAGACTTGAAAAGTCATGGTGATACATGAATTGTCAACCTCCAATACTCATTTTCTTGTATGTTTTATATTGAAGATTGAAAAGTCATGGTGATACATGAATCGTCGATCTCCAATACTCGTTTGCTCGTATATTTTAAATTGGGAATTCGGAAAGTCATGGTGATACATGAATTGTCGATTTCTGATTCGAATTTGTTACCTTTATTAAGTCTGCATTTAGGGTCATTTATTTTACTTTAACTTTTGACAGTAACTGACTCCGTGAAACCAAGCTTTTCGAGGTTATACTTTGCGCTAAAACCAAGATATTAACTAAAATTAAAACTTTTATAGAATGCCTCCGCTATCAGCTCGCCATCTCAAGAAGAAAGAAGTCGCGCGCAGACGTTCGCTGCAACGTTCCCAGGAAATGGCCGCCGCAATAGCCCAAGCTTTGAGCCAAAACAATACCAACACCTCTGGTTACAACATTAAGTCCTTTAACGCGGGTAACCCTCCAAAGTTCACAGGTCTTGAAGGAGCCACCGTGATGCTCCAGTGGCTTGAGAAAATAGAAAACACTTTCCTCCATACCCAATGCCCCTCAGACAGACGAACCCTGTATGCTTCTAGTGTCCTGGAATCTAGAGCGCTTACATGGTGGAATGGAGTAGCTCATGCGCGTGGCGCAGAAACTGCTTCTAGCATGCCCTGGGAGGAATTCAAAGAAATTCTGACGCGAGAATTCTGCCCTCCCAACGAAGTTAAGCGCCTGGAGGAAGAATTTTGGAATCTTAAGCAGTACAGTGGCGAAGCGCGCGAGTACGCGACGCGCTTCCATGAACTAAGTCTGCTTGTCCCTCACCTTGTTACCCCTTCCCGCCGAGCCATAGAGAAATTCCTTGGGGGTCTCCCCATGGAAATTCAAGATTCTGTATGGGCCAGAAACCCAGTAACCCTCTCTGACGCTATCGAATTGGCCGCTGTTCTCAGCGACAACCATGTCAGAGCAGGAACCCTGTTCCTGCGGGGATCTGAGAAGACCAAACTCACCAAAACTGTCCCTGAACCCGCAGAAACCAAACCAGAACCCTCAAACCATAACCAGAAACGTAGGCGCAGACAAGCTTACGCGCTTACCAACCCGCCCATAGTCCAGCAACCCGCCTACCAACCTCTAGTATACGCGCCTAACCCTCTGTCAGCCTACCCAACACCTCCTGTAGCCCACAACTATGCCTTAACCAATCCCGCACTCCCTGCCCCGCCAACTAAGAAACCTTACACAGGAAACCACCCCTTTTGCCCAACCTGTAGACTCCACCACCCACCTCAAGTCCCATGTCGACTTTGTAACCGATGTGGCCGCGCTGGTCACATGGCGGAAAACTGTAGAGTTCTTCCCGCTAATCCAATTGCGCCAACACCAGTCTACCCGCAGAACCCTCAACCAACCTACCAAAACCCACGACCCAGATCGTGCTTCAACTGCGGTGATCCCAGTCATTTCCGGAACGCATGCCCGAGGCTACAAGTCCAGATTACGCAAGCGAATCCGGTGAACCAGATTTCGAACCAAGTGACGCGCGGACGAGCTTTTAACATAACCGCGCACCAAGCGCAAGCGAATAATGACGTAGTTAATGGTACATTTTTGCTTAACGGAAATTATGCTTCTGTACTTTTTGATACTGGCGCCGATCGAAGTTTTATCTCTCGCGCGTTTGAGCAGAAGCTTGCGCGACCGCGCGATAACTTAAAAGAAGATTTTTCAGTTGAATTGGCTAATGGTGAAACTATTTTAATAAACTCTGTGATCAAGGATTGTACGCTTAACCTTAACGAAAACGATTTTCTGATTGACCTCATCCCTATGCCTCTTGGAAGCTTTGATGTTATCATTGGTATGGACTGGCTTACGCATAATCGCGCCGAAGTTATTTGCGCCAAGAAGATGATTCGCATACCTCGAGAAAATGGTGATCTTCATATCTACGGCGAGAAACCCTCCCGCGGTCTTAAACTTATGTCTTGCGCCGAAGCCCGAAGGCTCATGCGGAAAAGGTGTATTGCATTCTTAGCCCATGTGGTCAAACCTGCTGAAGAAAAGAAGAAGCTTCGCGATATCCCTGTTGTGCGTGATTTCCCTGAAGTTTTTCCTGATGATCTTCCTGGTATCCCTCCCGCTCGTGAAGTCGAGTTCCGTATTGATCTTGTCCCTGGTGCCTCCCCCGTAGCTAAATCTCCTTACCGTCTTGCGCCCGCTGAGATGCAAGAATTGGCAAGCCAACTTCAAGAGTTGACAGCTAAAGGATTCATTCGCCCTAGCTCTTCGCCCTGGGGTGCTCCGGTGTTGTTCGTTAAAAAGAAAGATGGATCGTTTCGCATGTGTATTGATTACCGCGAGTTGAACAAACTCACCATTAAGAACCGGTATCCCTTACCACGTATTGACGACCTCTTTGATCAACTCCAAGGTGCCTCTTGTTTCTCGAAGATTGATCTCCGCTCTGGCTATCACCAGTTGCGCATCCGCGATGAAGATGTTCCGAAGACTGCTTTTCGAACTCGTTATGGCCATTTTGAATTCTTGGTCATGTCCTTCGGTTTAACCAACGCACCCGCCGTTTTCATGGATCTAATGAATCGGGTGTGTAGGCCTTTCTTGGATAAATTCGTGATTGTGTTTATCGATGACGTTCTGATTTATTCTAAGACCAAGGCCGAGCATGAGCAACATCTTCGGTTGGTGTTGCAAAAGCTTCGAACCGAGCAGCTCTATGCTAAGCTTTCCAAGTGTGAATTCTGGTCTGATGAAGTACAGTTTCTTGGCCATGTTGTGAACAAGATGGGTATTCATGTCGACCCATCCAAAATTGAAGCAATCAAGAACTGGATTACGCCGACCACTCCTACCGAAATCCGTTCCTTTCTGGGCTTTGCTGGTTATTACCGGCGATTTATTTCGAACTTCTCGAAGATCGCTTTGCCTTTAACAGCTCTAACGCACAAAGGTAAACCGTATATTTGGGGCTCGAAACAAGAAGAAGCCTTTCTAACGCTCAAGCGTTTGTTGTGTGAAGCTCCTGTCCTTGCGTTACCTGAGGGTAATGAAGATTTTGTCGTGTATTGCGATGCATCCAACCAAGGTATCGGTTGTGTTCTTATGCAACGAGGCAAGGTTATCGCTTACGCATCAAGGCAACTTAAGGTTCACGAAAAGAATTATACAACTCACGACCTCGAACTTGGTGCAGTTGTTTTTGCCTTAAAGATCTGGAGACACTACCTTTATGGCACTAAGTGTATCCTCTACACTGACCATAAAAGCCTTCAGCATATCTTTGATCAAAAGGAAATCAACATGAGGCAACGCCGATGGAACGAACTCATCAGCAATTACGATTGTGAGATCCGGTATCATCCTGGTAAGGCTAATGTGGTAGCCGATGCGCTCAGCCGAAAACCCTGCCAGCTTAACTGTATCTTGCCGCGCACCCAGCTTCACTTCGCGCCGATTCAAAGCAACCTTGAATCGCGCATTCGTGACGCGCAGCGCGCATCCATCAGTAATGATAACCTTCGCGCCGAGTTAGCGTGTGGCGCGGAAGCGCACTTTGTCCCTAATCTGAGTGGAATTCTCTGCTACCTTAATCGCATCTGGATTCCCTTTGATGAGAATCTTCGCGCTGATATCCTGAGTGAGGCGCATAAATCTCGATATTCCGTTCATCCTGGCACTGATAAGATGTACAAGGATTTGCGCATAACTTATTGGTGGCCCGGTATGAAGAAGGATATTGCTATGTTCGTAGCTAAATGCCTGACTTGTTCTAAGGTAAAAGCTGAACACCAACGCCCATCTGGTTTGCTCGAACAACCAGAAATTCCTATGTGGAAATGGGAAGGTATAGCGATGGACTTTATTACCAAGTTACCTTTGACAGCAAGCAAACATGATAGCATTTGGGTAATAGTGGATCGTTTGACTAAGTCTGCTCACTTTCTGCCCATTCGTGAAAACTACCGTGTTGAGCAACTCGCGCAGCTTTATGTCAAGGAAATTGTCTGCCGTCATGGTACTCCTTTGAGCATCATATCCGATCGCGATGGCCGTTTTATATCTCGCTTTTGGAAATCTCTCCAATCTGCGCTAGGAACTCGCTTGGACATGAGTACGGCATATCATCCTCAGACTGACGGTCAGTCTGAGCGAACTATTCAAACTCTTGAGGATATGCTCCGATCTTGTGTTCTTGATTTTGGAGGTAATTGGGATTCACACCTGCCTTTGATTGAGTTCTCTTATAATAACAGCTATCATTCCAGTATCGGTATGGCCCCATTTGAAGCACTTTACGGTCGTAAGTACCGCTCCCCGATTTGTTGGAGCGATGTGGGAGAAACTCAAATCACAGGACCCGAACTTGTTCAAGAGACAACCGATAAAATCGCCAAGATCCGTGATCATCTGCTGACTGCCAGAAGCCGACAGAAGAGTTACGCAGATCGTAGGCGGAAGCCTCTCGAATTTCAAGTTGGTGATCTTGTTCTCCTCAAAGTGTCGCCCTGGAAGGGTGTTGTCCGCTTTGGGAAGAAAGGTAAGCTTGCTCCTCGTTATGTTGGTCCATTCAAGATTCTCGCGCGTGTAGGAAAAGTTGCCTACAGACTAGACCTGCCGCCCGCGCTCAGTAATGTGCATCCAACGTTCCATGTATCCAATCTCAAGAAGTGTTTAGCTGACGAGAACCTTCACATTCCGCTTGATGAAGTTCAAGTTGATGAAACTATGCATTTCGTTGAGAAGCCTGTTGAGATTATGGATCGCGAGGTTAAGCAAACCAAGCGCAGTCGTATCCCTATCGTGAAAGTTCGTTGGGAGTCCAAGCGCGGAGCCGAGTTTACATGGGAAAGGGAAGATCAGATGAAGATCAAGTACCCGCACCTGTTCTCTGCGCAACCTACTTCGAGATAAATTTCGGGACGAAATTTCTTAAAGTAGGGGAGACTGTAACATCTGCCCCGATCCGACCCGACCCAGGTACCCGTTTCTCCGATCCGATCTCTTTCTTTTATGATTTAATATTTATACTTATATTTTACTTTTAATAATAATATATATATTTTCCTTCCCGCCTCTTTCTCTCTCTTTCTTTCCGCCGTCCCGTCCCTCTCCTTCTCTCTTTCCGCCTTCTTTTCCCTCTTGTCGCCGTCCCGCCCTTAAGCCTTGTTTCCCTCTTTTTTCTTCTAACTCTTTGCTTGTCCTTTGTTCCTTCCCGCCTAAGGTTGTCTGCGCAGCTCCACGCGCCAGACCCCTTACAAGGAATCCTGCGTGAAGACCACCTGTTTCAGCGATACGCGAGACGAACTCTTCTCGCAGCGCGCTAAGAATTGTAATTCTTCTCGCAGCGCGCTAAGAACGGTAGTTCTTCCCGCGACGTGCTAAGGATTTGTAGTTCTTCTCGCAGCGCGCTAAGAATCGTAGTTCATCCCTCGACACGCGAAGAATTATAGTTCTTCCCGCGGCGCGCTAGGAATTTTAGTTCCTCCCGCGGCGCGCTAAGAAATGTGATTCTTCCCGCGGCGCGCTTAGAAATGTAGTTCTTTCCGCGACGCGTTAAGGTTAGTTCTGTCTGCCTTCGCGCTCGCGCTCTCTTGACCTTCTGTGTCAGCCTTCTCGCGCTAAACCCTTTGAGTTTTCTTCTGTTTAATCTAGCCGTTGCTTTTGTGTTGTCTTATCTTTTGTGCTGTTGACCTAATCTGCTTTATGTCTGAAAAGTTACTTTCGGCGCAGCATGCGCACCAACCCCATTGGTTGGCAGAAAAAGTGACTGACATTATCTTTTGAGATCTGCTTTTTCCTTGCTTGACCAGTACCTTTTTCTGAACTGCCCATGCCTTTTTACTGTTCCCTGACAGCTTTATCTTGCCCCCTGCAGCTGCCATATCTTTCCATATCTTTTGCTTTTGTTTTCTTATGCTTTTTGATATCTTTTGTTATCTTTTGTTTTGTCTTGTTCTGTTTGTCTTGGAATCTTTTCCCCTTTTTCTGGATTCATGTCTCCTAGGGTTTCCCTATAAATAATAATCTTATTTTTTTCTTAACACTACACACACAAACACTTATTATCTCTCTTCCCTTGCTCTCTGCCGATTGTCCTCCTGCCGCCTCCTCTCCTGCCTCCGTCTTCCTCCATGTTCTGCCCTGCTTTTCCGGTAATATATATATATATTATATATAATAATTTACTTATTAATTATGCTAACTTATAATCAAGACTTAAAACAAATCATTAAAACAATAATCTTATTTATAGGTTAACTTGTGCTTGTTTAAAGTTGGTTCTTGCTTTATCTTACACCGCATCGTTTATCAAGTGAGTAATCTCGTACCTAATCCCTTTTTGCTTTTAATGTTTTGGGATGTTCATGTGTTCATACAAACTTAGAGTCTTAAACTGTTTATGAACTTTAGTCGCGCAGTATCCCATGTGTTGAGGACGTAGACTTGGCTGTTTATTTGTATGTGTGGATCATTAACCGTCTTGTCGGTCTATTCCGCAGTTCTCATGGTACCATTAGATGAACACGGGAGAACTATCGTTTATGATTTTCTCTTTTGTTTACACATGCACAGTTTGTCTTGTTTGTGAGCTCAATTGTGAGCACTGGCAGTCTATGAATCTTAGAGTTGATCCCGATCAGATTACACCCTTGTTGAAAACCAGACATACACATGTTGCGTGCAGATTTATTGTTATCTATGTACTGTATTAAACTTGATTTCTCACCAACACGCAAGTGTTTGACGTTTATTTTAACACATGTTCAGGTTTGCAGTAGCTGTTTTGGAGCTTGTGGACACATAGGAAGTTTTCTTTATTTTGGACCTAGATTAAAATGTATCAAGACAAGTTATTTGTTGTTCTAATATTTTGCCTTATAATATATTGATTTATGTTATCTTGTGTTTACTTTGCGCGTGCGCGAATGAATGTATTTATTAAATATTGACACCCAATAGTGTCACGAGTAATGAAACAATATGTGGCGCCCCGATGTATAATCCGCCTTTGGTCGGGGTGTTACATTTTTAGTCATTTTCGGTTTCGGTTCGATTCTCACGGTTTTGAACCGTTGCATAGCCCTAAGTGTGAGGACACTGTTTTTGGTGCTCACAAATTATTATATTTTTTGCTTTGCTACCGATTTCGTAACAAAGCTAACCAATACCTGCCCTGCCGAACCGAACTCGTGTCACGCAACCACTGCAATGTGGCAGGTTTTGCTACCTAGTTACCTTTTAATTCGTAAATGATTCAGTTCGTTAGATATGTAATCCGACGACACTGCTACACATGATTAATCAGCATATATATATTGCTACCAGAACAAAACTCGTTTTATAACCATACAATCAGAATTATATGAAATGTATTCAACCATTCGAATGATGAGTTTCTTGTTTAATTGCATGCATTATTACCGTACTGTTTGTACACATTGATACCTACGCTCCTCTCGTTGTCACCTTATTCTCCCAAAACAAGCAACAATTATTCTTCAATCGTACAAATCTCTGTTGGATACTTGGATTTTTCTTTAATACTCTTAAATTACGCATTGACCTAGTAAAAGAGAATATCATGCTCAAATCCTAACCTCTAATATCACCAATGCGTTTTAAACGAATTAATGTGGACGACACATACAACCAAAAGCAAAAACACAAACTCCTATCAGTAAAACATACAACATTGTGATTTTACGTGTTACCATAAAAGAAAACAACATCAACGTACGTACGGAAAATTACCTAAAAGTCTTTCAAATTGGTAGACTAAACAATGTAATGTTTTTTTTCTTGGATTCCAAATGCAAGAGAATGTAACGCACAAAAGAAAACAAAGTCTACTTGTGGACGAATAAGTGATGAAAATGACGCAAGTGATACTATTAGCTACGCTGAACATATGATTGGTATAACTCATGGCAGATTTTAGCTACACGACGCATGCATGTGTCGTTAACATCAAAGATCCATGATAGATGTTACCGACAGTATACAACTCTTGCTTCAGATTTTTCTACACCTAAAATACGTTGTTTTTTGGATTAGATATGTGCATCGTTTTTTTTTTTGGGGTGTTGCCTGTCCCCTAGCTAAGTGTGTCGGTGAATTTGTGACGTTAAGATTATTTTTAGCTAATGGGGAATTAGTGGTAAACCAAATTATGAGAAGTCATAATAGCCTTTTATGAGAGTTACGAGGCGTGAAGTACATGCTTATTTAATGTTATTATAGTTTCGGTACTAAAAAACCTCTATGACTTTGACACCATTGGGTTTTTGTCTATGTGTGTTGGGAAGGGGGGGGGGGGGGGTTGTCTAACAGGGTCAAGAGGCTGGCCCCTTGTGGGGTTGACATCCATGTAAGGGGTTGGCATCCGATTGGATGCTACAAAAATTGTATGAAAAAAGATCTCTGAAAATCTATGGACTTAACTAGCAAGTTGTTAGCTCTAAGGTAACAAGTTTGTTAGAAAAGGTATGGAACAAACTAAAGATTGGTAGCAACTTAGTTAAGTGGTAGCTACTATCATAATTGTTTATGAAATGTTACGGTGTTTCGTCTCAACCGTTGTAATAGTTCAATACCTATATAAATGGATCACAATTCAATCAATCAATTTGTATTTTCATACTTCACATAGAATAACTCTTCGTTCTTAGAGAAAACATTTTATGTTTTATCCGATTATTAATTTCGTAAGATGAAATATATTTTAATTTAAAAGTGATTTTAAATAGTATAGTTGCATAGTGCTAAGTGAAGAAGTAGGCAAAACTGAATGATATAGTTGCATAGAGGTTCAATGAAAAGCATGTGAAAGGAATAATAGAATTGCATACGTACGTATCAGCCAATTTCTAGCCACACTAAATTCAGCACATGTTGAAATATTGATGGCATTATAAAATTAGAGATATTTGTTTTAACCCCTAATTTAAGATAGAATTTGAGATAATCTATCCATCATTAGATTGATCACTAGCTTTCATGAATTGATTGCACATGCATGTTTATCACTTGTTATCTACTTGCCTACTTCCCTCTCGCTGTCACCCCTATCCTCCCTATAAATGTTATTGTACCACATCAAATATCTTTTGGATTTTGTTTTTACATTTTAACACCTTCAAGTTGTACATTAACTGTGTACATGAGAGATACCAGACTCATAAAGAATGTTATCTCAAATATTATCACACATTTTAGACGAGTGGTTGTAAATGACAGGACTCCACATTTTAGTGTGATTTTAGCGTGAACAATTCGACCTCCTATGGAATTTCTACTTGCACAACAAAAAATAAAGTTGTGAACTCCCACCGGGTAAAATAGACAATGTTAACGCATGGAGAATTGCTCAAAGTTCATCCAATTAATAAATACACTTCACAAGTCATGTCCAATGTACAATTAAATGCAAGAGAATGTATGCCATGCAAGCAAGAGAATGTAAGCCACAAAAGAAAAGAAAATTTATTGTGACGATTAAGTGATGAAAATGATGCCAATGATGCTATTAGCGACGTCTTGAGGCAGATTTTAGCAACACTGCATGTGCGCCGCCAACAAGATAGACGATAGATGTATAGGGATAGTTTACAAATTACAATATGGTGACATATATTTTATTGCACCTAGAATACGTTGCTATGTGTCGCTATGTACGCCATTGTTCTTTGAGGTGTCGCTAAGTGGACTGCTCGTCTTGGCATATATATCATAAAACAATTTGACAGCTATTTGTATAAACTCAAAATTTTTGTCAGAGGTGACACTTTTGACTTGTTTGCAAATGTATGTCTATGTGGATTTTGTTTATCAGTAATTTAGTAATACTATTTTCTAATCGTATCTAAACATATTTTTACATTTTTAAAATATAAATTGACAAACATATACATACATGAAACGCATGAACTAGGGTGTGAATGGATTGGGTTTTTGTTCTTTGAAAACATTTTGGTTTTGGTTTTATGATGGATTCGGCTGGTATTTGGTTCCGGTATCGGCTTGAAATTTTACTCAGTTTTCGTGCTAGAAACTTTGCTCGGTTTTTGGTTTGCCTCGGGTTGGGCCAGAAAAGCCTTGTAAAATGGGTTGTAAGTTTTAGGCCTACAATATATGTGAATGTGGTGAGACAAGTTAACTCATTTGATTTAGCTTCTATATTAAGGCCCATTAAAACTGTTTAGCTGCTAAATCATGGCCCAATAAAGCTTTAAATTTATGGGCCATAAATAATAAAACTGAAATTGTTTTTCAAAAAAAGCACCATCCAATAGAGGTGCACAAAATACCCGTACTCAAAACCGGACTCGAAAAAAATACCCGGAACCGGTTTTGTTTATACCCAAGTATTCTATACCCGAAACCAGAACCGACCCTACCTGTAGGGTATGGATAAGGTATGCTTTTTGAGCTCAATACCCGCACCCAATTTATACCCGGAACCGGTCATACCCTATACCCATACCGGGTTATACCAATTTTCTAATACCCGAAATGATACATGAATTTTTATAGTATATTTTTATGTTTATTTCACAAGTTTTATGTTTAAGTTTTTTTAAAATGCATATTATTAAGTAAATAATTTGTACTTAAGTGAAATTATGGATTTTGTAATATAGTTTAACTATTTTTATAAATTACAAATCAAATTTATATTTTAAACAAATTTAAAAATGAAGAAAATATTACAAATTCAAAAACGGGTATTAATACTCGGTCGTACCCGGACATATACCCGGTTCCAACACCAGGTTATCCCCGAACCCGATCATACCCTACCCGGTTACATAGGGTTGACCTTTTCTCCTCAATACCCTACCCGAAGCCTACCCGATTTCTCTCAATACCCGATTTCCCAATACCCGATCATACCCGAAACCGATTCCATATCCGAACCAGGGTATTAGAAAAAACATGATTTGTACACCTCTACCATCCAATATCCATCAAGCTCATTTAGGTTTCATATTTGTGCCGATTTATTGATGAACTATATATCCAATTATTTATGATATTATTCATATTATGTAAATTTGATTAAGAAAAAGTTATATATATACATACTAGTTTGAGGCCCGTGTATTACACGAGTAATTCTTGAAAATACAATATTTAATAAATAATTAGTATACAAAAAACAATAAACCCGTTAAACAATATTAATACAGTTGTTGTACAATAGTCTTTAAAACAATTTTAAAGTAAAAGATAATTATAAATGCTTGAAAAAAAAAAAGAAGTAAATAATAAATTATCAAAATTTGAAGCATAAATGTTAAGAATGGTAAGTATTATAAATTTGTTAAAAAAGGTGAGATATAACGTATGTGTCACTGGCAAAACTTGTAGTCTTTTATTAGAGAGTGTAAATGTAGATGAGAAACAAAAACTGAAGAATTTTTTAGAGAAGACTAAAATCCTTCAAGCTAAAATTATTTTTTTTCCAACGTAAATTTCAAGTCTTTAAAGTTTTCCCAAGCTAAAATTGGTCCTGCTGGGCTCACCCATTAAAGCAACATGTTTCATAAACATAGTACGTCAAACTTGCGGTGCACACATATAATCTATATATGTGTGAGCCTTTGGATGGACAAACGTGAAAGTGCACTAATTTTGACGTTATTTTACTAATTTCGTTAAAATAACGTTAAAAGTGGCGGAATATTTAATCAGACATCATGTGGTGGCGTTGATGACCGAAAGACAGGGCATATGCACCAATAAGTTGGTGTCTCAATGGTTAAGTGATATGTGGATTCTGTCCAAGGCTTAATGCAAAACTACTATCGAGCCACTGTCTCACCGGAAACAACCTCTCTATGCCTACGGGGTAGAGGTATGGTTGCCTACATCTTACCCTCCTCAGACCCTACCATAGCTTTACTATTGGTGGGATTTACTGAGTACGATAATGCTGATGATAGTAGCCTAAAACCCGCGTAACTACCACTCGGGATAGAACGTATCAATAAATAAAGTTCTCATGTTTGAACATATCTTTTTTTTAATGAACAACAAAGTCCGACCACTTAGGTACATCCATTGGTAAAAGGTCACCCACGCTCGAGATCGTAGACATCGCTAGCGACCAGGTGCCATTGGCGGACGACAGAGTTGATGGTAATGGATTTGCCATTGGCGACTTCAACGGAAAACGGTCGGGAAAGCTTGGTTCGAGGCATAGCAATTTTTTACTCAAATTTCAAATATATAAAACTTCTATCGGCATCAGTATCAAATAAAATAGAAGCCAAATGATGGTTCACCAAAAACATACCGTTCACGACATTGTTTGCCACTTGAGCTTGATTCGCGTTCATCATGAAAGCTCGCCCTTGATTGCCATGATTGACTTGAGGTGCTTGTTGTGGAGGAGGAGGTGGTGCTTGGATTGCTTGAATGGGTTGGATGAGTGGTGCATTGGGTTGGGGAATTTGGGGTTGGTAGGTTTGAACTAGGTAAGCTTGGGTTTGGTAGTAGTGTATGGTTACGGTTTGGGCTTGGTTGGCAAAGGTTAATCGTGGGCAATTGTTGCGGAAATGGTTAGGATCTCCACAATTGAATCAAGCTCGGGGTTGTTGGGGTTGGTTTGGTGGGTATGGTGCATATCGGTTTTGGGAGTTTTGGGGAAAGGTTCTTGGTTGGTTTGGTTGGTTAGGTTGGGTTCGTTGGGCGGATCGGCATGTGGTGCTGAGGTGGCCAAGTCAGTTACAAAGGGTACAATGGCGACATGGCATGTTTGGTGGGTGGTGAAGTTGGCAAGTGTTTCATAGCAGGGCGGTACCGGTATAGGGTCTTCGGTTTTGGGGTGGAGCTTGGGTTTGGTTTTGTTGTGGTTGGGTAACAACAAAGTTTCGGTAGTTGGTTTTGAGTTTCTTGTTGTTGTTCTTGTTGTGACGGGATGAGTTGGAGTAGTTGATGGCTTGTGGTGCGGGTTCAACCTTGGCTTGAGTTACGGGATCGGGCTTGGCTTTCTCACTCGGTTTCTTGAGGGTTAGGGTACCCGCCTTCACATGGTTTTCCGATAACGCAACGGCTAAAGTGATGGCGTCCTAAAGATTCACGGGTTTGCTACTCATAATAGAGTCCTGGATTTGCATCGGTAAACCCTCAATGTATTTGTCAATCTCGTGCTCAGTCGGGGTAACCAAATGTGGGATGAGAATGCTCAACTTGTGAAAACGGAGTGAATAAGCGGCATTATCACCACTTTCTTGCTTTAGGTTCCAAAATTCTTCCTCAAGCTTTTGGAGCTCGTGTTTGGGACATAATTTCTTCATCATAAGTGCCTTGAGATTGTCCCATGGAAGAGCCATAGCCGTATCCGAACCTTGGAGGTGCATAACACTACCCCACTATGTTAGAGCGGTCTTTCAAAACATGCTTAAAGCAAAATTTGTCTTTTTTGCTTCGGGCACTTGCTATGTCAAAACACACTCTCGATCGATTCGAACCATTGCAACAAGGTAGTCGCACAGTTGGTTCCAAGGAACTCGGACGGGTTGGTACTAGTAAATTGCTTGTACAAGTAAGATGCGGGTTTGGGTTCAACGGGTGCAACAACGGGTGCGGGTTGGTTAGCTTGGATTTGGGTTGCAAGTTCGGGAATCACAGCAGCCATTTGCTTGACGATAAAAGCAACCATACGTTGGTTGGTGTTCTTGCGCGGACTTACTGGAGGCATGCTAAAAGATTATAAAGAAATGTGATAAGTTTTGAGTAAAAAGAAATGAATATGAAGGTGTATAAAAATAAAGTAAGATGAAGTTTAAATTATTGATTGTGAATCCTAGAGTTAGTAAGGAGGAGATGTTAGTGTTAGATAAAAAAATGTAAATCTTTGTATATAAATAACAAAACCGAAAACAATCGTAAATGATTTTTTTGAGAGGTTAAAGCTTGAAAATTTGAGATTTTGAGATTTATAGAGTCGGAAAATCGTGCATGAACCACCATGACTTGATATTTCAACACTAAAAAGTTTATAAAACACCATATTGGAGTCTAAACATGTGCACGAACCACCGTGACTTTGTCATGTTTTCGACTCAAATAACGATAATAACACAATAAATCGAGATACAACGTCATGTCAAAACACTAGTCCACGAACCACCGTAGTTCTATTGTTTTGACACCGAAAATGAGGATGGCGACCGGAACGCTCACATTCGACTACTTAAAGTACTGACATTTATAACATGATTTGTGGCCTAGAAAACGAGCACTATAATCCAACCATCCCAGGTAAGTAAATCACCTTCGATTCTTGGAATCTTTTTCTCAAATGGTCGTTTTATAATGTCTCGTTTACTATGATGGCTACAAACCCAATATAAACGCAACCTTTAAGGATTTGAAACAACGGATCCAGGTTAATCTTGTAATCCATAAAACACAATGAAAATCTACTTTTGCGTTTTAAGGTAAGGATACCTTGAAAATGCTATGAAAGTATGTGTATGTGAACATTTAGGATATTGGTGAATTTTAAACAAGTTTATAAATAACATGCGATTTGAACAATTAAAATAGAGTAAACAAGTATAAGCACATGTATAGGACCCTAAGCATAACAATACTAGGTCATTACGTCTAACCACATATCTTATTGTCATGGCTCTGATACCAATCAGTCACACCCCGACCAAAGGTGGCGGAACATGCCGAGATGTAACGATTGCCCATAAGCACATGACACTATTTAAAGCGACAATATTTAATAAACTCATTTTATTTCACAACATCGAAAATTTCACATAACGAATATTCATAAGACAAATACAACAAAACGTAGCAAATAATATATTGTGCATTTTGCTAATATCCTAAAGGTATTTGTGACGTTTTCTCCACAAGCTCCATAATCAACCAAGATGCAAACCTATAACAATTCATAAAATAAAGTTTATCAACACAAAGGTTGGTGAGCAATTCATAAGTTTGAGCATATAGATATATAGTAAGAAAGATCCACAAAACTCGTATACGAAACAATAAATAAAAGCAATAATTTGGATAAAATCGCTAATAGAATTACGTTAGCGACACCTAACTATAAGGGGATGCCAAATAGTCTAGGATTTAATAATTATTGTTAATTGCATTACGTTAACGACACCTTGCTACAAGGGGATGCAAAGTAGTCTAGGATTTATAGATCAACTAACCAAAAACGATAAACACATAGGCATATAATCACATAACACCAAATCGAGCAAGTATTTAAGTAAAGTATACAATATGTTAGTGGTTTAAGACCCAAATATAAAACATTTAGTTTAGATAAGATGAAATGTCACCCCCAAAATAAAAGATAGAAAACCCCATGAAAGTACTCACGTTCAAGTAATAAACTTGAAAGATGATAATTTGAAGATTTGCCGGAACGACGGGTTTAACGAACAAAGCCTAAAAGAAGAGAAGTCTCGGATTTAGAAAGGTTGTCTTGAAAGTATTTAAGTAAAATAAATGTTGAGAAATGTAAACAGTTAAAGTTTCAAGGTTTAAAATGTAACTATTTGCAATTTACAATAATAACCCTTTAAAAATGTAAGTTTGCTCGAAACTGGGTCAAAGTATCTAACCTTAATATTTACTCAACCTATGTTAAGTAATAAGGTGGTAAAATGTAAGAATGCAAGTCCCTTGGGAATAAAGATACTAAAACGGGTAACAAGTGTTCGGGTTGTTGGTTCGGGTCTTGATAATTGGTCAAACCCAAAGTCAACTTTTCAAAATATTAAATGTTATGAGATAACTCATAGAAACCCATTAACACTTAACCAAGTATGTAGATATATTGTTTTAGAATTAACAACGTACGTTAAGCGAGTGCTCGGTTTTGTCGATCCAAACTTTGTTATGAGATCAAGTTGGATCCAACATTTCCAAATACTTAAGAAAATAATTAAAATCAGTTTGTAAACTATTTTTAAAGAAATATACAAGTCTTGGTAGCTAAAAACACACTTGTGTGTCTTAAGCGAGTAAAAATCGGATCGGTTCGGTTTCCATCTCACAATAAGTTCATAGATGGTTTCCACGTGCCCAAATATCCAAGAACTTGTATAATAATGTACAAATGAAAATACTTAAGTTTTACAACCAAAAAGTTAACAATAAAGTCTTTAAACAAAAATTCGGTTTACGGTTTCGGATCTAGTTTCGGGTTAAGACCGAGTTTAGAATCTACTAACCCATAACCATGGAACTCATAAAAATGGTTTTATAAACTGAGATCTAACATTAAACATGTTTTAAATAAGTATTTAACAAAAACTAGTAAGCAAAGTTCGGTTTACAGTTTAGAGCTATTTATGGTTAAACCGAAGTATAGACCCTCAAACTCATAACCATGGAACTTGTAAATAAACCAAAATGAGCAGAAGTTGAGCATGGGTAGTAAGCAATAATAAAGTTAGATTGTTAGATATGGAAAATATATAACAAGGACCACGTAAGTCCTCCATGAAGCCTTGCCTTACAAGGTCCGAAACCTCACCGACTGGAGCCGGAGAAGCAACTACCAAAGGTAACAAGGGTTGTATATTATATATATGTTGTACCACCGTATTCAAGTGTTAGTAAGGTTAGATGAACAAATTAGAAAGAAAGATTAAACTCAATTTGACTTTTAGAAGTCAAACACTCAAGAACACCTAAGAAAATAACTTTGAATCTTTGATGTTTGAGAGAGAATTTGGAGTTGTGGCAGGGAATAATGGATGAAAATGATAGTGCATATATAGGGGAAGGATGGTGGTCAAATATGGGTGTTAATATCAAGTATTTGCATGAAAATTGGATCAAAACAAGGCATAAACAAACAAAACCTGTAGCTGCAGGTCTGCAGCCCCATAGCAGTACGCGACCAAGGAAGGTCATCCCCATCGCATGGCGCGATGGGGTGGTTACCAGACTTTCCAACTTTTGTAAAATGGCAGATTTAGCCCATGTAGTTCGTTTTAGGTGATTTTTACGCATTTTAAAGACTGAAAATGATGTTTTCAAGACCCAACAAGTATAAAACAATATTGTAACATAAAATCCATCATTTTGATTATATCATAAGCTTCGGTTTACAAAATGGGTCGTTTTACATAATAAAAGTTTACAAAACAAATACGAATCGAAACCCGAAATTGACGAATGTCACAAATTAGTCTTTATAATTTATAAAAATGTATCACATGTTGTAAAGATTAAAAAAACAAAAAATATATAAAAGTGAATATATATAATTTGTTTATAAAATAAAATAATTACTATTTAATGCAATTTGACTTTCCATATGAATTTTTTTAATGACAAATTTATTTTAAAAATTAAAAACAGAAGGTTACATTATTTATTTTTTTTCAAACGGTGACTTTCACAGTTAAGATGTATCACACTCCTCGGTCCAACAGGAGGAGGAGCCCCGCCACCCCACTCGGGCCAGACTATGTTGACATAACCGGGATCCACGCTGGCATCCGAGTTTGGCTTGGCCGTTCCCGGTAAAACCCGGTTGGCTCACCCCGCCCGAAGGCACGACAAGTTGTTTTTGCTCTGGAAAACTCCGGTCAGAATCAGGACTCGAACCCGGGACATCCGGGTCATCCATCATGTTCCTGTCCATTGGGGCAAGCCCTGCTGGTTAGAAGGTTATATTATTAGATTTCAATTTTTTTAAATTAGGGGTTGTTTTAAATAAATATTATCTATTAATATAAGGCAAATTGTTATTGTATTGTAATAATCCCAATTATTTGTTATTGGGTGATAATAATTTCACCTTAGTTTATTCCCACAAGTGCTCTCAAATTTTTAAAAAATGACCCTCGATGGTTCCCTGTTAGAAAAAACATAACGACATTAAGTTTATTTTCGAATTTCAAACTAATTTTTTAGGGTTTTTGATCTGAAATGTGATACAAATTGATTGATGATTTAAAACTTAGCACGAAACGATACTCCAAACAGCTTAATTTTTTTTAATTTGAAGTTCAAACACCTGATTTGAAGCACTAATCAAGCCATTTGGACGGCCGACAATATAATTTCCCTGGAGAACACCCAATCCAAACTCTCTAAAGTTAACGTGATGCAACAAGACTCTTCAAATTAAAAAGGATGATGACTTAATTACAAAAAAAAGTCGTCATTTTAAAAAAACAAAAAAAATAAAATAACACGTAACATGAGAGTAGGGTTGTTCACGAGTCGAGCCGAACCGAGCGAAGGCTTGCTCGTTGCTTGGCTCGTTTACAACCGAACCAAACCGAATGACTGAAATTCGAATCGAGCGAAAACCGAAACGAGTCAAAATCGAATCGAGCAATTTTTCGATCAAACATTGAGCGATTTCGAGCATTATTTATTTCTTTTTCACTTTAAAATTTTCAATAAGAAACAAACTTGAAGGTTGTAAATAATATATTTTATAAATAAATTAGTAGTTTTTAGACAAACGTGTACTAGATTGTAAATTTTTATTAAAAATAAGTTTGAAGTGAGATATAATGATCATCTAAACAACTTCTAGCATTCTAAAAACTTGAAGTGAACAAATTAAATTATATAATTGACGGAATATGAAAAATTTAAAGGGGTAAAAATAATTGTAAGCTTATATTTATGTGTTTTGTCTATATATTTATATATTTGTTCATATATAATTATATATAAAATAAATTAAAATTATTCGAGCCGAACCGAACGGAGCAGATCTTTGCTCGTTGCTTGGCTCATTCACAAACCGAACCGAGCAGAGCGGCTCGTTTTCAAGCGAGCGAGAAAACGAGCGAGCATTTTCCAAACAAGCGACGATCGAGTTCGAGCGACGAGTGATTTGGACAGTCCTAAATCAGAGAACCGGTACCGTGTTTGATACAATATAGTAAACTCAAAATATTATTATAAAAGTATAAAACTACAATTACAATAATAATATTTTGACCAACCCAACAAACTCGCCCCCAAACACCACCTACAGTAGTAGTAGTCCATCCCTAGTCTTCAATTTCATCCCCAATTTCATTTCAATCAATCAAATCCAATTCTTTACAATATTTCGATTCCATTTGCGGCCAATCCAATCGACACACCAAACAGCCAATTGACCGAACCAATTTCGGGAATCTGTGCTCAACAATTTTGGTCACAAATGGAACAACCCTAGAAACCAATATATTCAGGCTAATTTCCGTTGGATGTGATAATAATAATAATAATAATAATAATAATAATAATAATAATGTTGAAGCTGTGGAGATGGTACCAGAACTGTTTAGCTGTGCATCCGGTGAAAACTCAGGTTATTAGCTCCGGTTTAATTTGGGGGTTTGGCGATATTGCTGCTCAGACGGTTACTCATGCCACTGCTGTCAATAAAAACCCTAATTTGATACCTGTAAGTGTTCTTTGTATCATGATAATATTAGGTTTTATATTGCAAAAGCTGCTTTTTTTAAAAGCTGTATTAGTAGATATTGGGGCTGTAAGTGGTAACGTTATTGTTCATGACCGGTTGGACTCGACTAAGTAGGTTGACGGTGTTAGGCGCTAGGAAGGCGAAAGTATTTGTTTCATTTGAATGGTTTGGTGGTGTCTTTGAGTGTTTTCGTTATAATAAACAAAATGGCTTTTGGTTATCAAACTAGTTATGCCTTATGGAATAATCTAGCTACATGATTAACTGTAGCATAACACAATGCAGGAGGTATGTTTTAATTTGCTTTTGTTGTTATGAAACTAGAGAATTAGATAATCAATTGTTTAACTGTATTAGAATACTGTTTGTTTAAGGATGTAAGGAGTTTGATAAGCAACAACTTTGAAACTGGTTATTTGGGATTGATAGTTTCACATGATAATCAGATATGTGTAATTAGTTTGCCGGCATTCGAGCACTCAAAAATGGTTATGTGCATCAAAGTGTAATAATTAGATTAGCAAGTTTAGGAAGCAATCTCAAAACACTTAAATACTTCATTATTGGGCCATACGTTGGTGATTTTAGTGTCATCAAGCCATAATGTGGAGTAGACATTTTTTACATGACTCTGATTATATTCTTTGACGTGCGTAATCTCGGCTTTAGCATTCATGATCCAATCCTTTTGGGTCATTTGTATAATTACAATTTTATTGTGCATAAACACAAACGTAGACCAGTCAAGACCACAAGTATTATCATGTATACTTTCTATAACTGCAAGGGTAACGGGTGCTTATCTTTATGTTTAGAAGTTTCTGCATTCGTCTCTTTGACTTTGTATGTTGGGCTTTCTAGAAATAGATTCCATTTTTCAATACCTTATTCGTTAATTTAAGCTCGCTCTTGGCTTACTGTACGGCCTGTATTTAGTTAGGTTTTACGGTTTGCTTGGCTCAAATTTGCCATATTAACAGTTTGGTCCCTTAACTTGCAGTTTAACGTATTGACGATTTTGATTTTCAACTTCATTTTGATACCTTTGAAGTTTGATACTTCAAGTATGTTTAATATATTTGGGTTGTTACAATTGGTTAGCCTTAAATGGTTAGAACCTAGAAGCCAATAGTCACTCATCAACTTCTCATCTTATGGTTTTTGTATTTGCATACGATTCTTTCAGTTACCACTTTCCTTTCATTGGTGCATAGGTTTGATAAAGAGAAAATCACATAAGTAGCCATTTTAGTGAGTGTGATATACTTCTATGGTCACATTAGAGCAATTTCACGCATATAGCCATAGGATAAGTAAATGTTTAGTCCCATATCTACCGTTACTCCCCTAAACTCTGAATGTTATCATTCTTTACACGAGTAATAAATTAATAATGCAATACATAGTAATTACATATGCGAGTCCATACATGAATTGATTGGCTATGTGATGTCATGTATCACATTATAAGTCTTTATTCATGTGAAAAAGCCTGAAACACTGATAAAAGTAGATATGTATCTCATGGTTAAATGAGTGATTTGATTCTGACATGCTGTATTGACATAACATGCGTGGATTTTTCTTTGATTAAGTGGCTTGTTTTGGTGAGCATATATGACTTATCTCATTTTACTATAACAAGTAGTAGTGTTTGGAGATTTTTTTAAAATAAATGTTTTCCGTTGCAACCGAAGGGCTAATTTTCTCTCTTCTATCAACAAAATGTGACATGCACCAGTGATCTTATGGATACCTGGATAAGTTGCTTGTGGAGTTTTAATATTTTTTATACTGCCTTTTATGGGCGGTCTGAATAATATCTAACGCGAGAACTGGTTTACTTTTGATTGGACAGCTGAAACAATTTGCACTTTGTTCGTCCATTATGTTTCACCTCTGCATGATATCGCTGTCACTATATTTGCTTGTTATTTTTGCTTTCTCTTTTGCTGCCTGTAGAAATATGAAGCATGTGATTGTCATGATTGAATAAAAAATATTAATGCACATTAATTTAACAGGAGGAAGATAAAGAGCTACACATCAATTGGAGACGTGCGGCTACCACAAGCTTATTTGGAATGGCTTTTGTCGGACCAGTTGGTCACTTCTGGTTAGTACTTCTTTCAGATTTTACTAATATAATTTTATGGTAAACTGCAAGTGTAGAATTTATGTTAGTTATTTCTGGTTATTTAGAAAATAGATATGGTAGTTTTAAGAGGTTGTTGACATCTCTACAAGAACTATCAGCTTTGGATATCATCCGTATATGGTTCTACATAAAATAGGAACATTTATAAAGAAAGTAAACCATACTTGATTTGCATCTTTGTTTGGTATTAATATTAATTTCATATAGGCATAACTTTTAGAAGGTTCATAAGCTTTGATAACCGTTTATGAAATGGTAACAATGCATTTTGTTTGATTTAATATTTTAGATGTTAAATCTCTCGTCAATCTGCCAGTATCTGAAAGTAAATCAATCTCTCCAATATATGCGAAGTCACGATTTTACATCTTGAATGGTGTTATGTGGCCTACTAATCTCAAGTCTTGGACATTATTGTTCCATCTTTCCGGCCAAAAGCAAGTCAAGATTTTTTATTAACTGAAATGGTGATAACTTGTATACTTAAATATAAACTGTTTTTGGCCAAGAGCAAGACTATTTTCTTATCAAAGGTCAATCGATGATCAAATAAGTTAAATCTGATAGTAAAGTAGCCAAAAGTAACAAAATTTTAATGGTGCAAGTCTAAGACTTGTTATTTTCTGAAGATATCCCTCTATTCTCGTTAGTCGTTATAGAAGGGCATTTTAAAATTTAAACAATTCACCCATGCTATTGTTCTTGTAGGTATGAAGGTTTGGATCGGTTTTTAAAATTCAAACTTAAATACCCACCTAAATCGGTACGGTTTGTTGCAACTAAAGTAGCACTTGATGGGTTCATTTTTGGGCCCGTGGATCTTCTTGTTTTCTTCTCCTACATGGGCTATGCAGCAGGAAAAAGTGTTAAACAAGTGAAAGAGGGCGTGAAGCGCGATTTTCTTCCAGCGCTAGTTTTAGAAGGCGGAATTTGGCCGTTGGTTCAAGTTGCCAATTTTCGGTTTATACCCGTACAATACCAACTTTTGTATGTGAATTCATTCTGCTTGTTGGACAGCTGTTTTCTTTCTTGGCTTGAACAACAACAGGATGCTGCTTGGAAACAGTGGTTCAAGAATTTGTCATTGAAAGAACATAATAACAAAGAGGGTTAATGGGCTGAGCCGCATTGAGTTTGGTTTTTGGCCCAATTTTTTTTTTTTTTTTTGGGATTTTATTTTTAGTTTGTGTTGAATCTTTTGGGAACTTTGAGAAGAGTGTTTGATTTTAGTTGTCTTTAATAGAAAAAAAAAATCTTTTGCTTGGTTTGTCATTTGGTTATATATATTGAAATATAGTGCATAGGAAAGATTGTT
Organism: Bidens hawaiensis; assembly: GCF_021521415.1. Lineage (NCBI taxonomy): Eukaryota > Viridiplantae > Streptophyta > Magnoliopsida > Asterales > Asteraceae > Bidens > Bidens hawaiensis. Next base: position 385,156 of record NW_027491410.1, read on the forward strand.
GGTCCTTAACACATAATTTGGGTGTCGAATACCAGAGACCGGGTATTTTGCTTTGTTCGAGCCCGAGTTGAGCCATGGTGGGTTTGAGCTCGATCTCGAAATTAAACGAGGCGGCTCGGCTAGGCTTGAGATCAAGCTTAAGTTAGACGAGTCAAGTCTCTTAGATCAAGCCAATGAGTTGAGCCATGCCCCGAGCTGAGCTTGATTACAAAAATGAGCCGGCCCGACTCAGGTCGTTTTAATTCAAGTTTTTTAGCTAGTTTTATTTGAGCTATTATCAAGCAAGTTACGAACCACGAGCTTTTTGAACCACCCTACTTTCATTATGCGGTTCTGACATGCCGTAGTGTCAGTTCATGCAATCTGTTTAGACGTGGCCTGCTTGGATCATTAAGCCGTTTTGAAGTGGTGACATCGATAGAAAATCATTAGCTTAACGGCTGTGTGAGTATTTTGTGTTTGTATTTTTAGGTAGTTGGTGTTAATGTTTATCCATGGTATATGCTGTCACGTTTGTTTCAAGGTGATGCTCTTTTATAAATACTCTAGAATAATAAAATATAACGTTTGAGACTGAATAACTTCTGTAACACAAACGGATTAAGATTTATGGCCAAGATTTGGCTTCGTCTTTAAAATCGGCTTTCATAAAAATGGGTGTTCATTCGTCATATAGGCCAAGATGACACTCCTTTGGAGGTTGAGTGGCATCAACAAGAGCGAATTACATTTACAAACTATCTTTTATAAATGTATTTATTTATACATTGAAAATAACAAGTTACAAAGATAATAGTCTAAAGAAGTGAAACTCATACTCAAGCTCGTTTATCAAACCGATTTTGATTGGCTTATCTCGTTTATACCTTACAGGCTTACACAGCGGACATGTTATGATGGTAGAAGGCAGTTGGAAAATAGTTAACAAAGTTGTTTAAACAAACACGTGGCTAAAACTCGCTTGAAAACAACTATAATAACTTCTACACTTAAGGGGCATTTGGGATTCTTTATTTAACCTCTTTATAACTTGTATACGTCTTAAGTTATAACTTATGACTTACACATAGGGGTGATCTTCGGGTTCTTTTTTCGGGTTTCGAGTATCCTAAAAAACAAAGCAAAAAAATTTAAACACTACAATGCTATAATTAAACCAACATATTATTCTTTGCTCGTAAGCAAATAATCAAATGATAAACCAACATAACTTCATAAAACAATCCAAAAGAAGAGTTAACTAACTTGAACCATAATCGTCTTCAATCGAGTATGACTTGGTTCAATTACGGTTGTTATTAGTAATAAATGGACAACATAAATTAACAATGAACAATCGATCTACAATAGTTGTAATGACATCAATCGATTAGGACGAGACTTTGATGACGTTAGTGGCTAAAACTAAGCCGATTATACCTAAAAATATATTTAATTTTAAAATTAAAAGTTTATTCGGATTGACCCGAAACTTACAAATCAAACCCGAGAACTAACCTATATTACTTCGGTTCAGATTTTTACAGATCAGGTTAGTTCGGGTACATGTTTTCTCCCACTCACATAGCTTTCGCAAACACCTTTATGTAGAAGATAATATAAACAACCCCAAACACCCCCTTAGTTCACACCTTTAGCTTCTTAAAATAATTAAAAGACCTTTGCTATAAAACCAACCTTAACCAAAACTTAATAATTTTTTACAGTTTTCTACAATGATTGTTGTTTGAAGTTATTAAGATTCAACTATATACTAACAATCTATTAATTCAATCTGTTTTTATAACTAACTCTAATTTAAATCACATAAAACTGACTTACAAAAAGATCAACAACCAGTTGAGGATTAAAACGAGTCCCAACTATGGATAAATTTTTGAAAAAACGAAGAGATGTAAACAAAAACTGAATGCGAATAAATAGCGTTTGGGTGGTCAATAATAAGTTGAATATCAAAAACATGCAAACAGTAAACAAACAAAAATCCCAAGAGAGGTTTTCTGAAAAACATAACAATAAGCAGTACCAACACAAAACCAAACAAAATTGTACTTCATTTTTTAAGTGCTGGCGGCTGCTCCTTTGGTCCTTGGTGTTGCTTGAGTGCCTGTTTAACAAAATTAAATTACAAATCCAGCCACTGAACACAATATAAAATACCAAATACAAAAAAACACAACACAAAATTGTATTTAACTTATATTACCTTCTCTGAAGCCACTCTTGAACCTGCGGGGAACATTACGAAGGTAACGCATGCGACCGGTACCTGTGGTCTTCCTTCTGATTGCCTTCTCACTCCAGTTATCTAAAAAATAGCACAACAAGTTGTTTTAAGAATTTGCATCCTAAATAAAAAAACTAGTTTTTAAAGTGCAAAACAAAAGTTCAGCCATCCAAACATCTTATTTTCATTTATTAGTTTTCAACATGTAAATATTCTTTATATTATAAAACAAAACAAATTGAAGACCGTAGAACAAAAAAAAAGAATGTTGATAATATAAAAACAAGGCAAAATAAAGTAGATCACATATTTTATAAACAAAATGTGTTACATCATCAAGCAGCACTGCAACCCAATAATCAGTCAAATATGATTATATATGAGAAGAACGTTCAAAGTATCGTCTATTAAAAAACAACGAATTTCAAGTTCTCAAAGCGCAAGAAAACAAATTCAACCTTCCTAAATATCTAATCTTTAATCATCAAACCCAGCTGCTGTAAAAAATGATACCGTAAATTGATAAACAAAGCTGGTTATATATAAACGAGCCCACCCACCTAAAAGTATCACCAGATCATTCTATCCAAAATAATGTTACATTGTTAAGCAGCATTCAGCCTAATTAATAATCAGTAAAAAACCCCCTTCAAGGCAATCATTATACAATTAGTTTCTAGTAGCGATTCATTTTTAACCTAATTCTTCTACATCTTGATTAAAAGTGAAATCAAGTAGTAACAAGCTAAATTGAAACTGACAACCTCGCAATCATGAATATTAAATGCAGCCTTTATTGATACAAGGTAGTAATCACATTTAATCAACTAACAAGCAATAATCAAGATTATTTGAGAAATAACTGTGAAGCCTAAGCAAAGTAGAGAAAGGGAGTAAAAGATTTAGGTACATTTCCTGAGGCGTGCAGCAGGATAGGCACAGGCAGAGCATCGGCTCTTCTGCAAATGGAAGCTGCGTCTGCCGCATCTCACACACAGTGTGTGCGTCTTGTTCCTTCTCTTTCCGAAACTACCTGTTCCTTTACCCTATTATTATTATTATTATTCATCAGATTTCATACCCATTTATATTAATAATATGTTAAACAAACAAACAAACAAACAAACAGGGTTTACTTTACCATCTCTGCACAACAAGATTCAGATGCAACCAAACCCTACAACAAGCTAATGCAACAATGAAAACCGGCGGCTTAGATATGTCTTATTATAAATCAGTGTTAGGGTTTTCAAATGATACGGGCCTTGTTCGGCTGGGCTACACTGGACTGGACTGGAATGGTTAGCCCAACATTGAAATGTCACAAAAAAATAAACTATTTTAACAAAAACTTAAAAACTGGTTTGTCATTAGTTTTGGTTAACATGGAACCGGTTTGGTGGAGAGGGTTATAAACAAATGCTGTATCTACGGTTTCAATCGCTTTGTATATATTCTGTTAGGAACAAAAAAACACCCGGTTGTTTGGTATGTTTTTCAAATCGAGTTGGGTTTAAAGTCGGTTTTAAGGAGCGAGACTATGAATTGACGAGTTGGGTCTTGGCCAAACTTTTTTTTATATGCTAGATCGTCGCTATCTAGTCAAAAATAATTATCATAAGTCCTAATCACCTAAGAAAGATAGGGTAAGTAGGGTGTCGAACCACGAGGAGTATGTAGTCAGTGTAACATGCAACAAATTTCTAAGGTGTTGTTTGTTTTTCTGAAAAAAGTTTGCGCAACCTCTTTTGTCTGCGCTGTGAAGATCATGCACAAACATTGCCATCTATAGACTGTTTGTTTTCTTGAACACGTTTTATTAAAAAAGTCTGCGCAATCTTTACTTGGTACAAACTTGACACATTCACTTCTGAGATCTTATAAGGTTTGCAGAAGGTTAAAACAACACACCCTGCCAACACCCATAGTCTACCATCACCACCACCCATCGTTCACCACCACCACCACCACCACCACTACCCACCCACCGTCCGCCACCACCACCGCCCACCCCACCACGCTCTGTCCGCCACCGCCATCGTCCACCACCCACCACCACCGTCCGCCGCCACCACCGTCTACCACCACCCACCCACCCACCGTCCACCACCCCCACCACCCACCGTCTACCACTGCCATCGTCCACCACCCACTCACCGTCCGCCACCGCCATCGTCCGCCACCCACCCACCGTCCGCCACCACCACCGCCCACCCCACCACGCTCTGTCCGCCATCGTCCACCACCCACCACCACCGTCCGCCGCCACCACCGTCTACCACCACCACCACCCACCCACCCACCGTCCACCACCACCACCGCCCACCCCCACCACCCACCGTCCACCACCGCCATCGTCCACTACCCACTCACCGTCCGCCACCCACCCACCGTCTGCCACCACCACCGCCCATCCCACCACCCACCGTCCGCCACCGCCATCGTCCACCACCCACCACCACTGTTCGCCGCAACCACCGTCTACTAAGGGTATTCAAATTCGGATATCCGAACATTTCGGATAGTGGATTTCACTACCGAATCCGTATCTGAAATTTCGGATATTCAGATTTGTTGCAGCGTATAAGCACCACATATTATGGTTTTTTACTCGGTTTATGGCTGCTGGGTCTTGAGTTTGGTGGTAACAAGAGGATGTTCGGTGGTGGCCGGTCGCCATAAGGTAGGTGGTGTTGTTGTTTGAGGAATCCGATGGTTCTGAGAAGGCAACGAGGACTGAACTCTGAAGTTGGATGTAGGGTTTGGAAAGGGAAAGGGTCAAAGGGATATATTTAAATAAACAAAAATAAGTAATAAATGTATGTTTCGGATATTTCGGATATCCGAACTATCCGAAAGTTTTCAAAATCACTATCCGAATCCGAATCCGAAAATTCAGATATTCGAGATTCAGATATTTGAATTTTCGGATAAGTCGGATTCGGTTTTCGGATATTTCGGATACGGATTCGGATTTTTTTAACACCCCACCGTCTACTACCACCACCACCAGCACTGTCCACCACCGCCCTCAACCGCCACCACCTTCTTCCACAACCACCATCAACTACCACTATCACCTTCCTGCACCACCACCACCCAGGCACCCACTACCACAGTTCATACACCATCACCAGTTTATTTTAGCAATCTACAGACGTTAGCATTTATTTAAGCAATCTTTAAATGTGTTCTCAACATATTACAAATGGTCATGTATGTTTCTGCTAAAGAAATAATGTTATGAGATTTGACGAGAATGAACCTAGGATTATAGGATTGGACATTTAAGCTTTAAATTATGATGAATTGGGCTTGGGTTTTATTAACATCTAATAATCTTTTTGAATATAATATTTTACCCTAAAGCAAGTTTATTTGCATTTTCATCTCTGTTGTATATTTTTATATGTTAGCAAAAGAAAGAATAGATACAGAAGATGAATTGTTCTCAACTTTCATAATTCATCTTCAACATTGTTTTAAGCACATTTATCAAATAACATTGTGTATACAGAACAAGTGATTTAAAAAAATGTTATTGTGGTTTTATAAATATTATTTCAGTGTTGTTTGACTATTATTTAAATTTCTATGTTGAAGGACTTTTTTTATTTAAATTTCAGCTTATTTAAAAATTTCTGTTTGATTTTAACAGTCTGTAGACGTTAAAAAATAAACAGTCTGCAGACGTTAAAAAATAAACAGTCTTCTATTTGCAGACTGCAGAGGTTTGGTCCACCTCTTCTGCTACAGATGCCTGCAGATATGGTCCGCAGACTGCAAACATTTTAACTCTTAAAAAGCAAACAACACCTAAGATTATGAAGTAACACTCAATAGTGTTGATCATACTAGCAAACAAGTTTTGGTTCTATTATTAAGCAAGCAATTAAATAACTTTCAAACAATTTAATAAAGACAAATCACACCCGAGTTTCAAGTAGGCAAATATACAATAATCTCATGTTCACTTAATAGATTAATTGTCAAAGATAAAATCAGATTGACTAACTAGGCAAACCCTATAAGCAATTATCATAACAACTGACAAACTAATCGTTCTAATCGAAATAAACCTAAACCGACTGAGTGCACAGTAATACCAAACATCAATACTCATAGATTAATCATAAACAATTACAAATCATTCGTTCTTAAGACATGAGAAAAACTGTAAAATACAATACTCTATAACCCGGAAATTATTCGAGAAGACTAGCCGAGCATCGTCAGCGATTGATAATCAATTATGATGAGGAAGACCATTAGAATTGATCAAGAGATGATTGGTAGCCCTGAAATTCACCCAAAATCGCCTAACAACTGCTGGAAGTCGTAATCATGGTTTTCAGTTTGTAAAATAGAATATATAGCTTAAAACTCATTTTTTCCCGTTTTTTATGTTCATCGCGATACACGATGGTCATACGCCCATCTCGTCGCATACCGAGACCAAAGATAACCTCATATTCAGATTCCTCTCATCGAGAAACCTAAAATTTATATATTATGGGTTCTGTAACTCATTTTCTAGCCTAGGATATGCTTGTTTTACTTCTTGGTCGCGTTTTGTCAACCTATCTTGTTCGGGTTTAGCATCGGCTTATGATTTCTCATCCATACTCTTCCCAAATCCTTCTAACCCTTCCCAAGACTTCAAATCATGCTCTGGTCTTCCCAAGATATCATTCCATGCTCGTACAAGTCTCCAATTTAGCATCTTTAACGATCAATGACCTGAAATACAAAAGCACGTATGAAGTATCAAAGTTCTAACAATATACTCAATAAAACTACATAATTAATACACTAATATATATACAAAATACCCGACCATCACTTATATAACTTATTAACTTTTTTAAAAAGTGAATAAGTTATAAGAAGACTCAGATAAGCAATCCCAAACATCACCTAAGGAGTGACTTTTTTAAGTTTTAGACAATTTAAAGTTTTAGAAAGTAATCGAACATGGGAGGTTATGAATTTTTCTAAAGGTAAGAAGGTTATCATATGTGAATGTGTGTATAGACTTATAACATACCACAAAATAAATTAAAGGAAAAGTAAAGAAATAAAAGAAGAAAATTTCATCCCGCACTGATGAAGGAAAGAAAAGGAGAGGCTTCCACCATGATATAAATAGGAATGTAAGTTCTTGTCCCACATCGCTAGATTATAAAACTAGTGAGCTATTTATAAGAAAGCAAACTCATATGTTAATATTCTTATAAGACAAATCACACCCAGTGGTTCTAGCAAAGGGCGCGAAACACCCGACGCGCATGGGCACGGGCGAAGTGCGATTGGCACAATGTGGCACTTTGATGGCGCACTTTGCAAAATTTTTTGTAATTCTCACATCGCGATACGCGACAGATTTAGATTAATCTCATAGCGTTACACGATGACGTGTAAGTTATCCAGAAACTTTGCGGCGTCGCGATACGCGATGGACAATTAAAATAACACATGGCGATTCGCGACGTGGAGGTTATGCAGACAAGACACGTGACGTGACACGTGGCATGCCACGTAGCCTACCTAGGGCTGACTCGGCAATGCTATAAGACTCATCGTGATACGCGATGGCCTTTGTTTATGACCATCGTGATACGTGACGGGTTCAAAATCAGCTATAAATATATTAGAAACGGGACGTTCATTTCTTGCACCAAATTATATTTTCTCTCTATGTCTTTCTATAAAGATGTATAATATTCGAGTGATCGTAGCGATATCCTATCTGATCGAAAGAAACTTATATACGCGAATCCAAAAGCTCTGTCTATCAAGGTAAGACATTCTGCCATCGTGTAAAGTTTCTAATCTCGTGATTATCGTTATGATTATTGGTTTTATACTAATCTAGATATACTACATTGTGTTTAACCTAGATGCTTAATACCAGGAAGCGTTCTTTAATTGTAAACTTGAAAGGTGAGACATTCGAGTTTTTGTACAACTCATATCTGCATAAGATAACTGTTATTTGATTAATATGTCAATTTTTTTTTGTTAAACTCTTTTAACAACTCAAATATTGTATGTATAATAAGTACTAGTAGAGAGTTTAAAAGATAAAGATGACAAACAATATCTGAATCATAATTTCATGATTTCATCATATTTCAACTATCAATCTAAAAGAGATCAAAGATTAAAAAAGAGCAAAAAGAATAAGAATACGATGTTACAACATCTTTCATTCATTCTTGCAATTTTAAATTTTATGATGGTATCGCTAGTGTTTTCTAGTTTGTTTTTTAAATGTTCATCGTTGTTTTGTGACTTGTGAGAGTTAGAACACTATCTTAACATAATGTTAATTTGAATTTAAGAGTTAGAACGCTATCTTAGCTCATAGCCTATGTTAATTTCAGGGGTGGACCTATTAGCAAATTAAGGGGGGCGGCCGCCCACCTTAAAATTTTTTTTAATGTTATTTGTATGTGAAAATCTCGATCCCCCCCCCCCCTTAAAATTAGTGTTAAGTCCCAATATCGTCTCCAAGAAAATAATTCCTGGGTCCGCCACTGGTTAATTTATATGTGAGAGTTAGAACACTATCTTGACATAATTAGTCATTGAATAGTTGCAAAGACATGTTATCTTGACATGGTGTGTTGAAGAAGTTGATCACCACCTTGACTTAATAAAACGTTGCAATGGTGATTCCTAACGTTTTAGAGAAATGACTAGTGGAGCAACTCCCAATTAAAGAATCAGGAAGAGGTCGAGGTGGATTAGTAATGTTTTAGTTGGTGCAAAATGTGTGAAGAGAATGTTGCACAAGACATCCATTTATAGAAAACAAAAAACAAGAAGGGTGCCAATATTCCATGGTCGGTTCAAGCAACACTAGACGTCTCGTTCACATCAACTTGTGTTTTGTGTTTTGAATGTTAGGAGAAGTCTTTATCCACGTTTGTTACTTGGTTTCCAAGGATTCGAACTATCGTTAGAACTTAGAAGAAGGTTTATTAATATTATTTATTCGAAAAAACATGTTGGTTGTTTCATTTTACTTTAGAATCATGTCAATTTGTCATGGGCCCATGTATTGTTGTCGTGTTAGGCCGATTGCGTTGTTGAAATATGAAGAGCATGTCTTAGCCATTTTCAGGCATGCATGTAAATTAAGCGCCGTTATATGTTACACCCTGAGTTTGTGGAGCAATTTATGTGGGTCATACATTGTATGCCGATTACTAGAATTTGTGTTTGGCCATATAAGCCATTACAAGAGACCAGCTTTTGTTTCCTAATATATATTACACAATTTCTCAGGGATAATTGAACTTATTTTTATAATACATAGTTATCAAATTATTAAAATAAAATACAGTTATATAAAAATGATGATATAATTTAAAATTTATAAGACACTCCATGGAGGGTCAACAAGAATAAAACGTATTAGAAATATATATTAACGTACTATTTTTTATCCTCCGTATTACGTGGGTTGTTTACATTATTCGTTTTTAATATTTATATATATATTTTTTTGATTTTAATTGTATTTATTATAAGTAAGTTAATAATATACTTAGGGTTAGATAATGAAAGAGTTTCACAAATAAAAAAATTGTTATAACCCGGTTTAAAAGTTATTTGGCTTTGGTGAGATTCATGACCCGCTTATTTTTTTTACTATAAAATTGTTTCTTAGTTATAAATAATATATTCTTTTTGTAAAAAAAATTCAGATACAAATTTTTATTATATCCCTATTTTATAGAATTTTCATATCAAATATTTGGTGAGATTAATTTTTAATTTAATGAGATGTTATAGCCCGTTTAAGGGCTATCTGAGTTTGGTGTGACTCATATCCGTGAATTCGGGTCAAATGCATAAGAAGTCTCCATTTACAAATACAACATTTCAATAACTTGAGATTATATAGGGATGTTTCATTTATATATACTTAAGATTAAAATTCTAGGTAAGGTAAATTGAATAGCCTAAGTAAACTCTAGATTATGTGATTAGTATTAATAATGTCAAGTTAAAGTTATAATGATTAAAAAAAGAGAATGCATTTATACTTTCTTAATTTATCTTTAAGCTTTTAAAACCTAAAATAAAACTAGTAGCTCATATTCATTTTTCGCATTTCTCGCAGTAATATCATTTCTCTCTTGAAACCATCCTATATATATATATATATATATATATATGGGATGATTCAAGAGAGAAATGAGATTATTGCGAGAAGTGCGAGAAATGATCTTGAACCATTGATTTGGTCAAATCAATGATCCAGATTTATAATGACAATTGTGTAATAAATGGGAAACTAATATGAAAAGTTTTAATGATGAAGGATATAATGATAAATTTTTGTTATGCAGCCTACTAAATTTAATTAAACAACGTAATTAGATTAATTAATTAATCTGACACTTTCCCAAATTAGGTTAATTACATAAATAATAATAAAAGTTCATATTTTTTGTATAAAATATATACAAACCTATGTATGATTAATTGTGTGTAGGTGGAATATAAGATTGTGTAGGTACAAATTTCATCTTTTTACAAGGATTATTAATTTAAGTATGTTACAACCAATCTGTAGGGAAATTTTTAGTTGCGTATGTATATGTGTTGTAAATAGAGTTTTGTTACCTATAAAATCACGTTTGACTAAAATGTGAATAATATGTAGGTTAATATTATGATCAATGTAGGTTAATATTATGATAGTGTAGGTTAATATGAATAATGTGTAGGTTATTATTATGATCGATATAGATTATAGTATGATCTGAGTAGATTAATATGAATAATGTGTATGTTATTGTTATGATTGGTGTAGGTTATTAGCTTTTAATTAATGCGAGTTAATTATTTCCAAATATAAAAAAATTTGAATGTTTACCATTGTACCCTTGTAATTAATTAAAAAAAATTAAAGAAAAAATTTTGATCGGTTGAGATGACTTCTCGCATTTCTCGCAATAATCTTATTTCTCTCTTGAACTTATATATATATATATATATATATAGGGTTAGTATCCTTTAAGAACTCTAAAAAAGTTAAGAACTCTTAGGAACTCTAAACAACCAAACATTTTTTAAATTTTTTTAAATACTAACATTATTTAGAGTAGTTTTATTATGTTTTATATAAAAATTATCAATTACATATATTAATCACAAATTTACATATGTGTAAAATTTATGTACTAACAAATTTACATAGGTGTAAAACAAAACATAGATATGTAAAAAAAAACTAATTTTCAAAATTGCAATCGTAAATATAGATATAAAAAATTGATAAAGCTACACTCAAATAACATTAACATACAATTTTTTTTATAAAAAACGTAAGTTTTTAAGGGTTCCTTCAAGTTCCAACAAATAATTTAACAATTCTGTAATGATACTCATCATATATACACACACACACACACACACTAGTTTTTATCCCCCGTATTACCGGGGTTATTTTATATTGTTTGTTCTAATATTTATTTATTTTTTTAATTTATATTTTTTTATTGTATAAAAGTTAATAATATACTTATGGTTTGACGATAAATTGTTTCACAAATAAATGAGATGTTATAACCCGATTTAAAAGCTATATGGTTTTGATGAGACCCAAGACCCGTTTATTTTTTTTACTATGAAATTGGTTTTTTAATTATAATTAATTTTTATGAAAGTTAATAATATACTTATGGTTTGATGACCCGTTTATTTTTTTTACTATCAAATTGTTTTTTTAATTTAAATAATATATATATCTTTATTAAAATAAATAAGATATTATTTTTATTATATCCTATTTTATAGGATTTTTACATAAATAATTTGATGAGAATAATATTTAATTTATTGAGATGTTATAACCCGTTTAAGGAATATCTGGGTTTGGTAAGACCCATATCTATGAATTCAGGTCAAATGCATGAGAAGTCTCTATTTAAAAATAAAGCAAATCTGGTGACTCTAAAAAAAGGGGGAGCGACCACATCGCGACACGTAAGATTTTTATGTCTTCGTTTATATATATTATAAATAGATATGGTTTGTTTAGTAACTTGCAAACCTAATCTTATTAATTTTTTAATAATTTCACAAGTCTCTCTTTATAAGGCTATGTGTGGTGGAGGGGCTACAATTGAGGGCGAATTGTGACACGTGGCGCCCAGTCAGCAAAGGGTGTGGATTTGTTTTCGGAGTGTAATGGTGTAGGGGTTACAAGTTGGGCCCACAGTATCTTTTTTATTATTTTTTTTATAATTAAAAAAATTAAATAAAAACCAATTTATTTTAATAATTAAATAAAAATGCATTAAAATTAAAAAGAAATACCAAAAAAATACATAACGAAAAAAAAGTACATAACTAAAAATATAAAAATACATAACTAAAAAAAAAATACTAATATTCATAATACTCGCGCATTTTTTTTCAACTCGTTGTCGTTGCTATAATGCGGCCTCTTCGTGTAACCCGGCCGCTTTGAGAGATTCGTATTCTTTACTCATTTCCCGCAATTTCAACATAGCGGCAATCTTTTCGTGTTGTTTGTTGGTTTCTCTTATGGCATCGTTGAATTTCTCGACAGACTTTTCGTGTTTTTTGATAATTTCTGTTTTGATAGCGGTGAATTTCACGGGTTTTGGTTGTTTCGGGTTGTTTATAGGATTCATTTTGCTAGATTTTTGAAGAAGGTGTATGTTTATATAGATATGAAATGAAGAAGAAGGATATGATTGAGAAGAAGATATATGTTTATATAGATATGTAATATATTGTTTTAATTAATTTTTTTTTATTTTTTACCGTTGTCAACGGTCACATTAATAAAATATTATTATTTTCTCACAAGTTTAGGCGATAATAACAATCTGCCCCCGCCCCAAATCGCCAGAACACCCCCTCGCGCCCTTTTGTCGCCCAATCTCGCGCCCACTGCATTTGGCCTAAGACTATGTTTATTCACAACACATACCAACCCAACCGTTAATAAAAAATATTCTCTCTCTATTTCACCTACCCAACCCAACCCAATCCAATCCAATCCAATCCAATCCAACTTTTCACATTTCTTTACAACCCAATCTTAACCAATTTTCTATTACATATATGTTTTTAACTTATTATATAAAATTTCTTATAAACCACTATTGGGATGACATTGTCACTCAATCCATTACAACCTTTGGTTGTCACACCAACCAGGTTGTGAAATTTTGATGACTTTATCATTTCCTTTCTATTATTTAATAGACAAACTATTTCAAAAAATCACCAATAAAGTTGGTCTAAATATCATATAATATTTTACATATTACAAAAACTGGTAGTACAAATTGAGCTCCATTTTTAAGAAAAGAAATGGTATTACACGTAATGTTTATCGGTTCTTACTCATCTCTTATGAATTAAATAAAATGACATTACATATACTTAACTTAGATATGTTTATGTTATGTAGCTTTATACATATCTATATAATATACATGTTGTAAAAATCGCGTCTATGCGTTGAGTACTCAATGAGTAATTCCCGACTAGGCTGAGTAGTAACCGACTAAGGCCGAGTACTCCCAACTCTCCAGTCAACCGCCTAGGGTCTGCCTAACGACTTTTGCAACTTTGATTATATATGATATAGGAGTTTTGGAAAAATTAGGACGGTGAATTTTAAGGAATTTACAATTGTTTAAACACATGGTAGAACCTAAAAATGAGGGCAAAGTGGTTATTCTAACATTAAATCTCATGTGTTTTCATTTTTCTCCAAAATAATTACAACCTTGCATCTTCAACTTTAATTAACTTTTATAAATTTAAAGAATAGTTATAAATTTGGTCATTTATCTTTTGACCAACTATTCTTTTTAATTTCATTTATAACCCATCGTCATGATTTTTAAACGGTCATAATTTTTTCGTACCATACTATATATATATTTTTTAAATTGCACTATGAAAACGAACATTTAATTCTCTTTAATTTGAGTATGATATTGTCATAGTTTCTTTTCAGTTAAAAAAATAAAATTTTACGTATATGCATTTGCCATTCTTTTTTGATGGTTTTAAATTAAACCATGAGCCAAGTCATTATTAACGGTTTTTGGTGACCGAAAACTGAAACTAGACCATTGAAAATTGAAACCCAACAAAACCAAACCATTAACAATGGTTAGGTTCCGTTTTCATTTATACTTCGATGTTATATTGAGTTTAAAATAAGAACTATGAATCTAGTTATAACAATAAATGGTTTCACGGTTACAAACGAAACAACAAACACTCATAAATCTACATGATTACCAAGGTTTGTATTTCTCGTTGCATTGTGCCGACACTTGTCTAGTTGCACATATATATATATATGTGTGTGTGTATGGTATGTAGGTTATATATTAAGTAAAGATATGTTTTATGTTTGTAAACGATACACTTGATGTTTAAGAACCATTAGAAACAATTTCATTTAATTTACAGGTACATGTAATTAATTATTGGCAAAAACACTATTTGTGAAATTCATAATTAGGAACTATAATGTTTTTATAAGTAAATATTTGAATCATGCGAAATAGTTAACTATATTGCATTCATTAGTACTCACATGCAGTGTTTTAAAAACCGGCCGGTTCAACCGGTTAAACCAGATTTCGGTGAGTAGTCCGTATTTTATACCCGGTATATTTGAGTGGTTTTATGGAACATCAAACCGGCCGGTTTTTCTATGAAAACCGGTTTAAAAGCCCACAAGAAGTTTTATGTTTCAGCCCCCCCCCCCTTTTTTTGTTACTTGTAATTTTTGTATATTATGATTATAGGTAACTAAAACTTCATATTTATTGTTGTTGGAAATGAAAATACTTATACTCTTGTTAATAAGGATGGCGATGAGAGTGAATTTAATCTTTTAATCGATCGGGAACTCGATGCATGCAACACTCCGATGACATAAATCTATTGCGCACCTTTATTTTAATAGAACTTTGTTTGAAAATCAAGTGCTTTTGTATTGTTTTTTGAACATGGATTAACTTTTTAGAATGATATTCCATAATATCATGGAATCATGTATATTTTGTGATAAAATTGCATTTATATGAAATTATACGGTAAACTATATAACCCGGTTGAACCTCCCGATACATCCCGGTTCAACTGGTTGTACCATTTTTAGTCCAATCCGATACAAATAAAATACCGGTTTTTAAAACATTGCTCCAACGTATAAATCGATGAACCATATTACATATTTGATCATGTGGTGTAATTACTAGCATATACTTGTATTCACTAGCAAATACAATATATCATAGCGGTTCTTATTTAGTGGTCTCTTTTGGTCGATCTCATCACTTTATATAAGTACACACTCAATACAGAAACAGTTTTAGGTAGACCCACACAAATTACAATAAGAACTTATACGTAATGTTAACTCATGTAGTGAGAAATAGAAAAAAAAACATTTATGTGGTTAAATAATGTAGAATTTTCAACTTAAAGTAAATTTTGTAATGAACGCCATTCTTTTTCTGCACACACACATATGGATCGGATACTCTAAAAAGTAATATTTATGTGTGAAACCTACAAAGGATCCGGTATGCATCTAACACATTTTAGGGTGTAGGCTGACATACTCATCATATTACAAATGATTTCAGACGTATGATCTTATAACGGGTTGAACAAACTAGTAACCACATAGGCCTTTCATGTGTCATACATAGACAACTTGGACGCACGTACCATACGCTGTAACCACACACTTTGTCACACGACTTCTAACCAACGAAACCTTTGTTTGTATATGCTTAAATATGTTGATTGTAATTTTGAACGATATTCGTATTGCATTATTGTTGTATCATGATATGTAGTTAATTAATTAGTTCCTTTCAAAAACACAAAAAATATTTAGTTATGTCTTATCACATCTTTCACGGGCTAATATGATTTATTTAAAGTTAAAATTATTAATTACTTTTAATACGAAAAATCTTGAAAGTAAATCTTAATCATTATTAATCACAATCACTTTTTTTAATAACCAAAGCAATTAACATGGGATGTCTGATTTATGGTGGGGGCTTTGCCATATATTCAATTCAAACTTTCAACAAGTTGCCTCAAAAGGGAAGAAGCAATTTCTTGTTCATTAACCTGCTATGAATAGTTAGGGGAAATGTTTTTAATCTTGCAAAATCATAGATATGTTATTTTTCATGTAATTTTGTTTTTTTTACTTGATTAGATTGTTATAACCAGCTCTACGAGTTTTATAAATCTTTACCGTTCAAAAAAAAATGGCCATGATATTTTTGTTGAACATCAAATTTCATTAACCAACCCACCAAACTAATTGTTACTTATCTGTTCCTATTAACAAACCAAGAAAAGATTAAGAGTTAAGTGTCATTTTAGTACCTGTGGTTTGGCCAACTATGCAACTTTAGTATATATTATTTATTTTGTGCAAACGACTACCCCAGTTTCAAAAAACTTGCATTTTTAGTACTCTTTTTCTAACCCCGTATATTTTTTCTTCTAATCCCGTCTATTTCTTTCAAACGTTTATATCTTGTGAACCCTAAATCTCCAAATCATAACATCAAAATCCAAATCATAAATTCTCAAATAACGTAAAAATTCAAACCCTATGATGATATGGAGAAATGTTTGGAGATTTAGGATATGAATTTTGATGTTATGATTTGGGATTTAGGGTTTACAAGATATAAACGTAAAAAAGGAAAGAAAAAAATAAAGAAAATAACGAAGTTACCAAATTATCTCTGACTTAACGAAAAAAATAGACGGAGTTACAAAAAAAGTACTAAAAATGTAAGTTTTTTGAAACTGAGGTAGTCATTTGCACAAAATAAAAAATATGTATTAAAGTTGCATAGTTGGCGAAAACACATGTACTAAAATGACATTTAACTCAAAGATTAATTAAGAGTATTATAAAAAATGCATCTGATGCGACGCTTCGAAATTTCCATATTAGATCAGAATAACGCCATGAATCAACTCTTTCTTATTTCTATCAATCGCCAAAGAATCTTTCCAAGCAATCAAATCCGAAGGCCCATAAAAACCAGGCAACAATGGATAGCCACGCCAAAGAAGCAATTTTGCAACAACCTGCAAATAAATGATCCAATAATGTTTCAACCTCATCATCGCAAACGGGACACAAAACTGAAGGCACATCAATGCATCGGTTAACCAAATTTAGTCAAGTTGGTATAAGATTCAAGAAAATTCACCAACCCAAATATACACCTTGATCATAGATATAACTAGGAAGATTCCCGGCGCGTTGTGCCAGGTTGATTTTATTGACAGTCATACTCGTATAACTTATCAAATTTTGCAGTGCGTCTGTGAGTCGAGGTGAATTCAATCGGTGCCTGGTAACGAAACATTGTTAACACAAAAATACAACAAATTAACAAAACCTTGTTAACACTAGTACAACTTACTGACAGTTAACACTCGTACTCATACAACTTAACGAAACCTTGTTAACACTCGTACAAACTTACCCCCCCCCCCCACCACAAAAAAACAACAACTTTGTTAACCCAAAAATACAACAAATTAACATAACAAAACACGTGTTGTGGTTACGAACCGATGACACTTTGGTTGGTATCTAGTTACGATCCAAAAAATAAAGCAAACCATAAATTCGTCCACTCTTAAATACAACAATTTAACATATTTAAAATTTTAAAAAATGTGGAGAACAAAAAAACACACGCTATTTTTCACGCGTCACATCTAGTGTGTCTTGTTAACTTAACACTAGATGTGAATTTTTTTGAAAAATATGAAATGGTTTACAAACTTCGACCTATTTTTAACAAATAATTGGTATGAAGATTAAATAAATAATTAAGAAATAAATATTTGGACCATTTACCACTCTAATCATATTTACCAAGTGGTATTTGAATCTAATCAACTGTGCACAAATTTAAGGTTTGGAATTTAAAAAATTTATAAGAAACTTAAGCATGAGGTGAAACAATTATTATCGCACCGTACTTTCAAAGTTGCAAACAAAAGTTTAAGCGAGTGGAATATAAGTTCCAAGATATAATGATTAACCGTAACCCATGGTTTATAGTTTAGAGCAATCTACTTAAAGTACAAAAAAGACAAAATTTCTTTTTCTAGATATCATATACTTGAGCTATCATTATTTCTTACTGCTATTATTTCTCTTATTATAGCTGTTATGTTTAATTTTCGATCTCCAGTATATTTCTTTGAAATGTTAGAATAGGAGTTGATTATTACATAATGAATATTAGTCCCTAATTGCTATATCTACAACATAACTAGAGACTGAAATATTAGTTTCAAAGTCCCTTATAAATTTGTTGGGACTTGTCTTCAACCTTGATACATATCTTAGAATCAGTGGTGAAGCAAGAAATTGTTTTATACAGGTTCGGTGTTTTTCGATCCTTGATTTATATAGGGTTGTATTCATGATTCTAGGTGCCCCGAACGAATATTTAAAAACGTGCCCTTATATAATCTCTTTTTTTCATAGTCGACAAAAGTTGTGAAAATACAAAAACACAAAGTTATTGTAGCAATAAAGAAAACAAAGTTAAACAATTAACAAAACAAAGTTAACGAATAGGTAAGGGTGTTCTATAGTCGAATGGTAATCGAACCGATTACTATAACGATAACAATAATTAAAGTCATTGTATGGAACTTATCACGGCTATTGATTAACTAATAAAAACGTATCTGAAACACTTATAGAAAACAAGAAATATTATAAAATTGCTTTAAAATATTGAATTAAATGATGTGTGTGCAATGTAACCACTTCTCAATTCAGTTTGTTGTAATTTAAGTTTGGTTTGGCTTTTGACAAATGACCTTTATTTATACTCTAGGGCCTTCTTCTAAACTTTCTTTATATGTACTATTTAGAACTAGAGTTAGTCCGTCGACGTGAAAACTAAAATCACCATTTTGACTATATCTTTAATGTTATCTTCCTTTCATTTAAAAATGATAACGGGTTCGTCGTCGAAAAAGAATGGGTTTGTTCGTTAATACGGTACTATACGTTCTATATAAAACCGAAAAAAGTTCGGGTTCAGACGAACGCGGTCCCGTAAAGGTAGCTCCGCCACTGCTTAGAATGATAAAATTTCCAAAATATTTTTGAGATAGAAAATCAGTCTATGATCTTTTCGTATAGAAATAGTGTCCAAGAATATTGCAAGAAAACAAATTTAAGTTTATGATATGATCCATTTCAGGATTATTAAGAACTGATATTTAGTTTTTAATATGTTTTTTTTATATTGGAGACTAACGATCGGTCATCTATACATTTGCGTTATATATATAGATAGATAGAGAGAGAGAGGGAGAGGGAGAGGGAGAGGGAGGGAGTGAGGGTGGGGGAGAGAGTAATACATTAATTCGTAATACTTAAGTCCACAATACGATTTTCCCGTCCCAAATGCGATGTTCTCGAGATTGATGCATTGGTTCCTAATACTTTAGTCAAAATACGACCAAGACTATATATAAGTCCTTTATTAACCCGTTTTAGGAATATTAAGAACTAATTTTTAGCCTCTAATATGTTCCCCATATTAGAGATTGAAGATCAATCACCCATATATTTAAACCACTTTTCATTATAGAGTGTACATGCGACTTATATTTTGTCTCAAATAAGGCGTTAAAATATTTGTATATGATTATTAGTCACTAACATAAGTCACATAAAAATCAGTCTGTAAGGCCCCGTTACCGGTGCCTCACGTTGGATGTTGGATTTACTCATAAACACAGTTCTCAATATCAGAGTTGAATAAAACTTTCACGAAATATTAAAACTTTCATAAACATTACATAATAATTCAAACATGTCTTAAAACATTATTGTCTTTCAAAATTAAAACATTAAATATAAAACATCATGAGTCTTCAGATGCTAGACTCTTATTCTTCTGCCATGTGCCCCCGCTCAAGCCAGCTGTCTCATCCTATTCACCTGCGTGCATACTAAAAGTCAGCTATGCTGAGTGAGTTCTAGTTAATCATACAATATACAATTAGTTCACATACTTGCACACATGCCCGAAGGTGTGTACACCATTCATACTTAATCTGTTCACACATTACTTTCTTACATACGTTCATACATTCATTCTTCATACTTTCTTTACCTTCATAGTACATGCATAACTATCCATACTACTTAAAGCGCCTTCCGCCCTATAACCTCACATATATTATAAGGGTTTGGTCCCCAACATCACAGATATTAGTAGGGTCTGGTCCCTATCCTCACAGATATTTCTAGGGTCTGGCCTCTATCCTCATAGATATTATTAGGGTCTAGTCCCAATCCTCACAGATATTATTAGGGTCTGGTCCCTTTGTTCCGTGTAACAATACCATACCTTTCTTTACATACTTTCCTTAACAATACGTGCAATATCCGAATATCGTTCACGTACTATCAATCATTCATATTTAATATAACATACATACATCATTCATACATCATATATAACAATCATATCTTTAAACTACCACCTGGCGGTACATGAAATATCCGAAGATCGTTACGCACCGTCAAGCATTCATTCATACATGAATCATACAAGGCATACACTTACCACTTAAGGTAAGTGTATTAACTATCACATCGAGTATGCACACAACCCCGAAAACATAGCAAGGAAGTGGGGCTAGAAACTCACTTGAACTCGGTTACGTTCACCGTTAATGGTTATTCCTTTCTGTAGCTGTGCACGGCTAACTGTATAACAATTACACATATTAATTACTTCACTATCCATATCGTATTTTTAGTTTAATTATAACCCTCAACGAACGGGGGTCCGGGGACAGCGGGGTTCTAGGGACGGCAACCCCTAGCAGGGTCCAAGGGGCAGAGCCCCTGGCTAGGGTCGAGCTGCCAGGTCAGCTTGGAAAAATTTTATTTTCATTAACTATTTTAACACATTTTCCATTAGGATTTTTAAATTATTATCTACTTCGCCCACTCATTCGCTATAACGAATTAAGCCTGATTCGTTAACTTACATGGTCTGATTCGTTAGCTTAATTCGTTATCTTTCATGATATGGTTCGTTAGCTGATTCGTTATTCTGGTTCGTTATCTTAACACATCGAATTATGAGTAACGAATCACCTAATTCGTTATCTTTACATGATCTGGTTCGTTATCCTAGTTCGTTAGCCTAATTCGTTATCTTGATGGGACCTGGTTCGTTATCTTAATATAACGAATGGATAAATAACGAATTTAAAGGTTCATTCGTTATCAAGCCACACGAATGTGTCCTATTCGTTATGACCGCGTAACGAATGATCAACCATAACGAACTGTCAACAGTTCTTATCCAGACTTTGACTCAGGGTCAAAAGTCAAAATCATCAAGAACGTCAAAACTGTCAACATCGACGGATTCGGCAATTTAACCTCAAATCTCAACCAAATGACACGAATTTGGTATCTACGGACTCGTAATACCAGCGCCAAATATTCCTGTTTATGTGGTGCGATTACCCAATACACAAACCCGGTTGTTCATGCTAACAATTAACCTATCTATTGTTAACGAATTCCAATAAGGTTTGATGCATCAGGTTCGTTTTTACCATTTAAACATAGATATAAGATTTCTAGATGCAAACCGGACCTAAACGAACAAGTTCTCGATATAAACGTACCTTAAACGAGTCGGTTTACGAACACGGTCTAGTCTTGATGTTGTTTTGGTTCGTCACGACGTACTAGCGCCAACAAGATCGGGCTTTCACCTTCGGATCTTGGCTCGGGATATAAGATAGTGTTTGTGTGTGTTTTTTGATGGTGTAGGCTATGGTGTAGAGATGGATAAAAATGGAAAGGTTTAAGGTTTAAGGGGTATTTATACTCCCTTAAGCCCATAGACCTAAGACCCATTCCATTTCTTATCCCATCTTTTAAAGTCCAAGCCCACATTCTATTAGTTTTTATCTAAACCGATAAACGCCACCTTGTAAAATAAACGAAATTTATTATATTAATTCTTTTCAAAAACGGGATGTTAGACAGTCCCTTAATATTGTAAGTATTGATAAATCAGGCTAAATTTTATGTATATGAGACTTCTATATAATTCTCTTATAGTTCAGTCTATAATGATCATTTTTCTTTTGTAGTGTAGTCTGAGTATTCTTATCAAGGAGGCGACATATGTGCTGTTTGTTTTTCTGAAAAAGGTCTTCTCAATTTCTTTTGTCTGCGCCATGTAGACCATGCGCAGACATTGCCATATGCATACTGTTTCTTTTCTCGAAGACGTTTTATTAAAAAACGTCTGCTCAAGCTCTTCCTGGTGTAGACTTGGCTCATCTGATATCTTCTAAGGTCTGCAAATGGTTAAAACACCACACCCTACCACCACCCACCGTCCACCACCACCACCCACCACCATCCACCACCCACCGACCGTCCGCCAACATCACCACCACCACCCAACGTTCGCCACCACCGTCTACCCCACCACCTACCGTCCGCCACCACTCACCATCTGTCACTACCACCCTCCACCATCACCCACCATCGTCTTCTACCACCGCACCAGCACCAACTACCATCACATTCCACCACCACCACCTCCACCCACCGTCTGCCACCACCATCCACTTCTACCAGTATCACCATCCAACACTAGCATCACCCACTACCACAGTTTGTACATCACAACCAGTTTACTTTAACAATCTACAGATGTGAAAAAACAAACAATCTTCTTCTTTAAGACTTCAGAGGTTTGGTCCACCTCTTCTTCTACAGATGTCAGCATATGTGGTCCGCAGGCTGCAGACGTTTACCTCTGAAAAAACAAACAACACCATAATTGATCTTGAAATATCAATTGAGCAAAATACATGTTCTCCTTTTTATCACCTACGGTTTCTTTCACGAGATTTTCTTATCAAGGTTTTAATAAGTTAACATATTCAAAGTGTGAAATATAATAGAGAAAAGTGAATACAGTGCTGTGAGACGCCTAACCTTACACGTAAAACTTATCAAAACTACGTAGTTTTAATTAAAATCCCCCTAATCCCAATTAAACACTTCAAAAAATCATGCCCCTAATTTTGTTCCTATTATCCTTCGTTTGATTGTTGATAAGCATCTTCTTCCTCAATCCTTATTGATTGATAACTCCCATAGTATAAGTCCAATTCAAACTTATTAATGTATCTGTGTGTCGGAAATTAATTTCAATTTTAATTTCAAATAGTGAAGTTTAGTTAGGAACAACATTAGGGGGCATGATTTTTTGAAGTGTTTAATTGGGATTAGGGGAATTTTAATCAAAGCTACGTAGTTTTGATGAGTTTTACGTGTAAAGTTAGGCGTCTCACAACATCGTATTCATTTTTCCCAACACAATATGTTAGTTTTCATCTTGTCAAGGTTTTAATAAATTACTAATTTCCTGAATTGAGATTAATTTTAACCAATGACCTTATTTTTTAAGTTCAGATTAATCTCAACGTAAGCTAAGATTATTAAAATACAATTTTCTCTCTCTTTATTTACCCTGAACACCCATGTATGTTGGGTTTGTTAATGTTGGAGGTAAGGGTGTTAATCGGGTCAACCCGATCGGGTTTCGGGTTAATCGGGTCGGGTTAGTCGGGTTTTCCTTAAACAATATTTAACCCGTAACCCGACCCTATTAAGGTTCGGGTTAGTCGGGTTTGGGTTATTCGGGTTTCGGGTTTGTCGGGTTAATCGGGTTAACCATGTTACTTTATAATTTTAAGTTTTTTTTACGTGTTTGTAACTTGTAGGATGCAAAATTTCTCATTCCACTTAAATTTCAACTTCTTTTACAAGTAATTATCTTATAATTTCACATATAAACCTGTAAATGAACCGAATGAGCATGAACAAAGGCGTCCGCATTCTTTCATTTAACTTTTAACTAACACGGACACTTAATCGAACAAATATGTGTGTTCATGATCATTCATTTAAAATTTAAACGAAGAATTCACGAACATAATTAAACAAAGATAAACGAACATGAAGGAACATATATGTACATACATTAACGAACACAAACATACATTAACAAACATAAATGAACGCATTTAAATAAACACAAAAAACAAATATAAAACACATTAGGGGTGATATAATTACTAAATGCAAATAATATTTAATTATTTTGTATTAATATGTAAACGAACATGAACGAACGTAAACAAACTTAAATGATCGATCATAAACAATCATTCACAAACATAGATGAACGAGTGAAATATGTGTTCATGATCGTTCGTTTATTTAAATGAACACAACATAAATGAAACATTATTGCCTTTGTTGTGCTTATTTCACCTTTTAATCATTGTAAATAAAGTTAAGTATCGTCACTAATTGGGTTATTCGGGTTAACCCGAAATCCGACTTTTTCCCAAAAATGAACCCGAAACCCGACCCTATTAACAATTCGGGTTATTCGGGTTGACCCGAATAACCCGATTAATACTTTTTGACCCGATTTATCCCGACCCGAATTTGCTTATTCGGGTTCGGGTCAGGTCGAGTTAATCGGGTTCAGGTATTTTGGACACCCCAAGTTGGAGGGCACACCTAAAAAACAAATCATAATGCACTTATCTTTTTCTTTTTTTCTTCTTTTTCCTCTCTGACCCTGATTACTTTATTAGAGATATTATTAAGTTGTGTCATTACTCATAGCATCAACATTCATGGACACCGCAAAAACGAACCTCCAATTAATGTAAATGTCTTATATATGATTTTATAATATATTAAGTTTGATTTATCCCCTCGTCAGAAAGCGGTGTTTGAATGTCTTCGGGCTCAAGATTTCTTAAGTGTTCTCCCTATTGAAGGACTGGGCCAACATATGTCGGCTTTGGAGTATCGGGCCATCCTGAAGTATCGGTTAATGATCCCTTTGTTTCCGGTAGATGAGCCGCGCCCGGTTTGCCGTAAGGTTTGTTTGGATTCTTTTGGTGAGCATGCGATTCACTGCAAAGAGTTGTCTGGGTTTAAGTACATGCATGATTTGGTGAGGGATGTTCTATGCGATGTTCTTAAACGAGCTGGAATTTCGGCTAAAAAGGAAGCCCCTGTAAACTTTCTTACGGATCCTCAAGAAGGAAGATCTACATTACGACCGCCGATATTCTTGTTTTTGGGTGGGTAGGGGGAAAACAGGCTTGTGTCGACCTCACAGGAGTGTCCCATCTTGTTGGGATTTGGGACAATAGGTTTGTAGCAGACCATGCAGCATTGAAGGCGACATCGGGCAAGGTTGCTAAACACGAGAGAGCTTGTTTGGAGAATCAACATGTGTTTATCCCCTTTGCCTTTGACACTTTTGGTTTCTTAGCTCCGGATGCTGTGGACCTTTTGAATAGGGTTCAGAAAGTTGTGCATAGTAACGTATCGGCCCTTATGAATCGAAACTTTGTTTTTAGTAGGATTGGGTTTGCTATCCAAAGGGGGTTGCGGCGCAACTTGTTGCCCGCTTACCTGCCACTTCATTGTAAATCGTTTATATGTTTCTATGATATTAAAAGTTTATACTAATATATTTTCTACGTTACTATCGTTACATGTATAAGTACTCATATTTTTAAAAATTAGATCGGACTGGCCGGTTCAACTAAGAGCCAGTTGTCTTACTAGTTTAGTTAGGAGTCAAGAATCAAACATAAATGAATCGTTACTTTAGAATATATAAGCTTAAAATCAAGTTAGTGAAAGTTAAAACGAATGATCAAATCCACTAATGGTTACGCGATCCTTTGTCAACCACCAAGTCACCAACCAATGTTTTAGAGCAAACCAACTTGCTGAATCAATGAGCCGTCGAAGAAACTATTTAAAAACAAATCCAACTTTCGAAATATAGTGTATAAGTCACCTAGACATATTTGGCCTTATGTACTGGTTATGAATCATAAGATATGGATCCTTACAAATTGTACTTGTATTAACTATATGGATCTAGATCATACTCGCTTTGGCTCCACATACATAAATATTGTTTGATCGATACGGGGTGTGGTCCTATCATCTAGTGATTGTATGAAATTTTGATATGGCAATATCATTTTCATATTTAATTAAACTACAATATTATTAGTCTTATTTTATATTTATGTGAATACTTATACGCACACTATATATATATATTACAGCGAGAAGTGAATGTATAACTTCATTAATCTCTAATTTCACTCCCTTTTATATGATGTTACATACATATATGTAGGTTGGTTGTATTTATGTCTTAATTACACATTCAAACCAACCTACAAACATATAAATGTACCGAGCCACATTCAAACCTATGTACCTACACACATACAAACATACATACACATATACAAACATACACACACATATATAAACATACGTACCTACACACATACATATGCACCTACACAAAGCACCTACACATAAGAAATGGAGTGAAATTAGAGATTAATGGAGTTACACTTTCACTTCTCGCACTTTTCGCTGTAAAATAACTTCTGAAATGATCCAATACACACACACACACACACACACACACACACACACACACACACACACATATATATATTAAATGAATGCCCGCACGATGTAGCGGGGAACAAAAATCCTAGTAATAATGTAACACATATGGATGTTCAAGATTCGTTTGAAACATTGAAAACGTTTAAACCAATCATCACTTTCGGTCAACCGGCTTCTGAATATTCAAACCATAGAAAACGGTTTGGTTTACGGTTTATACCTAAAATCGGTCATATAAAACCGGACCGGACGATAACCTTATATTGAAGCTTAATGCGTGAAACAAAACCATTAATAACGATTCGGTTTAAATTTTCAAAGGTTCAGTTTAGGTTTTCAATAACAAAAGTTAGAACCAACGATTTGGCTCACGGTTTAACTTAGAAACCGTTAAAACCGAATTGTGAACACCCATACATAAGTTAATTTTTTTAATTGTTAAAAGTATAGCAAAACCATACCCAAATTAAAGACAATAAAGTTCTCATTAACATGGTGTAATGTTTTAAAAATAGTATTAACGTATGAAAAGTTTACGGCCGTTGAAAAATCATTGGCCGGAAGTTGGTTTAAAATTAAAACTCAAAGGAATATATAGTTAAAGATGAAGGTCCAAAATTGTAACTATTTCTTAAATTTACAGAAGTTGAATAAAGTTGAAGGGGGGGGGGGGGGGTTGTAACTATTTTCTAATGAATAAATTTGCTCTTATCTTAGATGCTATATAAGGTGTATCTTATGCATTACGAGTTGTAAATTACTTAATAAACGTGTCTTAATTGGGGAAAATTAATATAAGGCTATTAGGCATAAACCCATCAAAATTACGTAGTTTTGTTTAAAAACATGTATAATATTTTATTCTTTCTATAGTTAAGAAACAAACTCCATTATCTCCATCAATATTATTTGTCAAAATTAGTTCCTCTCATCATTAAATCTACACACATCTTTCTTCTTGTTCTGGAGTTAATCTCTTTAATTCCATGTCCATCATTTTTCTATATTTCCTCTAAATTAATTCTCTACTGATTTAGCACGTTTTCATTAAAATACCCTAGTTTGATTCAATCATATCAGGTCTAGAATGCTAGTAAGCTGGGTATTCTTCATATATATCTACTGTAGGTTTACCACTTTTAGTTCAAACAATGGATAATTGTTTGTTCAGCAATGATATCACGATTCCTGAATCTCACCTGTATAATACAATCCAATGTGTTTTGTACGTTTAGACAATGAATGATTAAAAAACAATTTGTCAAAATACCCATGCATGAGCTCAGAATGTAGGTGCGTAATTGTTTTTGGATTTTGATTCTGTAACTCATAATAATTTTGGTGTAATTTTTTTCCTAAAAGTGTAAAACTCGACGACGGAAAGGAGAAGAAGCTTAAATTGATGAATAAAATAATAAATAAAGTGATTTATTAAACAAAACTACGTAGTTTTGATGAGTTTTGCATATAGGCTTAGATGCCTAACAGCCCCATATTCACCTCCCCCATCTTAATTCCCCCTATCAATAGTGTATTATATATAGTATAGATATAGATATAGAAGCAAGCCACTATGATATTTGTGTAATTCCAAATTTTAACATTGTATTCAAAGGTTATACATATTTGATTATTAATCTATACACACTATGATGCTATTTGTTTTTTCAAAAGCAAAATGTCTACAGTCTGCAGACCACATCTACAGACAACTGTAAAAGAAGAGGTGGACCAAACCTCTGTAGTATGCAAGAAGAAGACAGTTTGTTTTTTTAACGTCTATAGACTATTAAAATAAGCTAGTGGTGGTGTACTAACAATGGTAGCGGGTGGTGGTGACGATGGTGGTGGTGGACAATGGTGGTAGACTATGGTATTAGGTGGTGGTAGACGATGGAAGGGGGTGGTAGCAGATGGTGGATAGTGGGTTGTGGTGGGTGGTGGTGGCTGGTCGTAAAATTTGATTTGAATTTATATTTTTTTACCCAACCGCTTGAAAACGGATTTGCAATGACTAATAAAATATCACATTTATTGAGTATTTATTTGCATTTTTATTTTTTAATATTTTATCGACGTTAGTGTTGCAACCTTAAAGTTTAAATATCAACAAATCAAGTTTAATGCTCGAAATGCGCTTAACCCTAAGTCTCGGGACTAAAATGCATTATTTTTCCAAACCTTTTTCACTCCGAAGCACGGCGCGACATGCGATGACAGTATCACCTTCTCCCTGCGCGGTGCATCGTAGTCAATTTGACTAGGTTGGCCTGACCTCGTCGCGTAATGGGGGGAGAGCAGCTTAGCTCGCCGCGTGGCATGATGAGCACACCTGTGCATAATTCTTTACGGGTCATTGACTTGACCTCCTCCTCTCTAATTTCCAGTGTAACATTCGTTACTTTTCAAACCCGAAAATCCGACCCGTTTTAAATTTTCGGTTTTTATTTATAAATATATGTATAAAAACATATTATAATATCCAACTCCATAATAAAATATACATTCAACATTTCTAATCCCCGATGTGACACCAGACATTTTCAGTTAAATCCTGTTGACTGTGTCATTAAACCCAGTTAGTTCCGTTAACTAAGTTAATGAACTCCCATGCATATAGTGTCATATATGCATACATTGAGTCAGTGGTGTCGTTGGTGACCTAAGTGAGAGTAACTAGTTATTGATAACTAGAATAATAAACTTGTCACACATGTTATAATATATGATAGGTTATAATAAATTTGTCACACATGATATGTTACATGTATTATATGTGGTGGGTGAAATTGTGTTACATGCTACATGATTAGTTGTTGTATACTTATATGTTGTAGGAGAAGTGAATAATTAAAATAACATAATCTATGATATATTACATGACAAGTAACAAAAAGACTAGTACACGACATATGGTTACTAGAAAATGTTTATAATAGAATGTAACATGTCACATGTAATAAAAACTGACATAATCTAAGTTTAATAAAATTAATTATATCTCAATGATGAGTAAATAACAATTAAGGTTATAACCTTTCTTTTTCTTCCTTTTGGCTGTCCATATCACATCACACACACATACATTTTATTTTTCTAAACACTCTCAAAATATCACAATCAAGTTGGGTGATTCTTGGAACAAATAGTGATATAGCATTGATCAAGCAAGTAAGTAAGCATGGTAAATATATATTTTGTTTATGTTTCTTTGATTTGGGATTGTGGGATTGAGTATCCAAACACATGTAATCATAAGAAATAAAAAGATGATCAAGTTGATGGTTTTAAAAGAAATTGTGTGTCTTGTCATAAAAGAAAATATGGAAACCTTTTGTACATAAATATTATTTTATGAATCAGTAAAATAATGAAATACTTGAGATCTGGTTATAAAAAATGGTTCCTTGATGATTAAAGATCATAAGGATATAAGAATCATGATTTTTGTGACTTTTGGTTTGAATCTTCTTGTAGACAGATTCTGTGTTTTAGATTGTAGATTGTATAACTCGATGATACGTTGGTGTTTCTTATTGATTTGTGATACTATGATTAATTACTTTGAATCTAGTTTTCAAAAAGTCAAGAATAATAATTTTTGGACTTTGTTTGACTAGTTTGTATTAATTTACAAAATCGGGCTGCAATCGTGATTGAAAGAGAAATTTCTAAGATGTTTTGTAAATTGTATAACTTGATATTGAAAATTTATATGGGTATTATTCCACTTCTAGAATGTTATACATTGAAGTAGGAATCTAATCCAGTTGGTCTTGTATCAATTGGACAAATATAGAATTTTTGGCAAATATTTGTGTACTGCTGGGTTAAAACAGAGACTGAAATTAGGTTGTTGTAGAGTGTGAATATTTTGTATATTTGTGTGAATTGAAAAATTATAAGAAAAATATATGTTATACATAATACTTGAAAGAATATGTGTGAATTATTTGGTAATTTAATCATAAGTTTTGGTTGGTTGGAAAAATCAGTTTTGATGATTGAAAACTTGTTAAGGATGATCAACATATTGGTTAGTGAAAATAATTGTAATTTGTAATAGATTGATTGTGGTAAATTGAATTTTGACTTTATGGGTCAACTTAGAACTATTTGACTAAGTGGTTAGTCTTACTTATGAGAAATGAATTGGTAAAAGTGTGACTTAGTCATAGGGTTGCATGAAAAAAATGATTAATTGCAAATTACATGATCGATTATTAGGTTGCGACTATGAACATCTTATGACTATTTTAAGTCTAGATAATTGGTCAAAAGTCACCAACGGGTCGTCAGTCAACATTTAGGGTCAACGGTCAATATTTTGGTCAACGGTCAATATTTTCAGTCAACGGTCAACAACTTGGACCTTTTGGTCAAAGTCAACGGAAAGTCAAACTTTGGTCAAACTTTTAATAATCCGTGGGATTGTTTGGATACTAAGGATTCTAGAAATCGTTTAAAAATACTTATAGTGCTTGTATGAATATCTACTTTTTATAAGTCGTCAGTTAATATTAATTTTATGCTTTAATTTCTAGTTCGTGACGTTCAATTGCTTCGATTTCATTTACGTACTTTCGGTTTTATTTCAAGTTTGTCTTCAACATCAAGGTGAGTTTCTCACACCCCTTGTTTTACCCTTTTTAACTATCTTGGGGGTAGCATATATATCCTATCAACAATTCAATTTCGTTTATTTATTATCTACAAACTACAATTCGTTACATGGACTTGTGTGTTTACTTGCTTACTTGCTCAAAGATTACGTGCTCATCGTTTCCTCATTAAGTATGATCATACGCTCCCCTATGCACTCAGTACCTCGATGTTATGAGTGGAATAGGGACCCCGATCTGAGTACGTTGGTTGATACCAACGGAGAAGACACTTACTTGCGCTATCATCAGAGTACGTTGGTGCACAATCCCAACTGGAAAGGACATTACTTGCTCATTTACACCTGTTCATGGAATTATTTGGTTTTATATACTTATATCAAAACTTGTGTGAACTCACCAACTTTTCAATTAGTTGACTATATTTTATATATACGTTACAGGTACTTTTATTAGAGGATGATATGACGAAGATACTAGAAGTTAGGATATTTAAATAATAAACAAGAAGACATTTGTTTTGTTCCTTCTTCTTTGTGTCAGTTCATTTGATAAACTTGTATACTTGAGATTTGAATGAATTAATGATATTATTGCCACTTAATAGTGTCACATGTGTTTTGGGCAATCTGTACGTCGCACCCGGGTGTATTCCGCTTTAGCCGAGGTGTTACATCCAGGACTTTGACTCGTCTTTTCAAGTCCGGAATGAACCTATACCTGCATCTAGTTGTTAATTAACATCCATTTGCATCAATTGGGTTAACTCATTAATATTGGTGACTACTATTGCTTAAGACTAGCTCATGCAATTACTCACTCCAACCTTGTTATTAACGAAATTCATCATAAATAAACCCCTCTAAGCTTCTGAATATTCCTTACCACAACATTTTACTCTCTCGACTGTGTTCTTGCTTCCCAATTTGTGCTAAATCTCAAGTTTGACCAAGAAAGTCAAACCATTCAAGTTCTTCTTTTTTTATTTCATCATCGAGTAATTTATTATTCCTGTACAACATATCATGTGATCATCATGTTGTCACCCTAAAATTGACAGCCATGGTTATGTTTCACTACTGCTCGTCGGCTCGTCTAATATTCGATTATTAAAGTTTTATGTTAAAAACTAACTCTTGCAAAACTAATAAACCAAACTAAAATTTTCCAACATGTCACTTCATCATATAATTTCAAACATGTTAGACATAAACCCGTCTCAAAACCGAGTTCATGTTCGATCAAAAACGAACCACTCGTGTAACTTGTTTTCTTAAATAATATTCGTTTTGGAAATGAACCAAACTACATTAAAAATAACTATATTATAAACTATATCTTTCCTAAAACTAAATAAATTGACTAAAAATCAAGTAACTAACCTTTTTTACTTAACTTATAAAAATAGAATAAAATTACAAATAAACAAACTTTTCGTTTAGGAAATTATAAACCGAACATGTTGGCCATCTGTTCTTATTGTTCCTGAGCTTATTTTGATCATATTTATTTATCTATCTAGGGTCGCTCGTTGACATCTTTGCTTATTTACTCATTTCTCGCTACTTAATAAGTGAGTTTTTCGCACCCCCTTTTTAACTCTTTTAAAATTCTGGGGGTAACATATATATCCTAGCAAAATACTTTGTTTTATTCAGCCTTATTGCTTCAAACTGCAATTAACATCATGGACTTGTGTGTCAGCACTTGCTTGTATGAATTATGCCTCATTGATTGAATTTTAATTTTGTTATTGCTTCATAGCCGCAGTAGCCTCAATAAGTATGATTATACGCTCCCCTTATTATTTAGACTTTATGTCAAATAGAAAAGGGCCTCATCGATATTTTACATTTTTCATTACTTGCTTGTTTAATATGCATGTTCATGGAATTGTATGATTTTGCCTCATATTATATTATATAAGGACTTGTGGGAAATTCACTAACTATTTATAGTTGACTTATATATATATATATATATATATATATATATATATGCTACAGGTACGAATGTGTGATGAAATTATCAAGATTAAAGACACCAGATTGTCTTAGGTTATTTTAAATAAAATGATGTAACGATTAGTTTGCTTTGTTGATGTTATCTTTGATACGAACTTATGTACTTGGAAATTTAATATGGCAATGATAATATTGTCACCTTAATAGTGTTACGTGTGTTTTGTGCAATCTACTAAATTCTGCCGTCGGTGGGGGTGTGACAGTGACGGATGGTGGGTGGTGGACAGTGGTGGTTGCGAACGGTGGTGATGGACAGTGGGTGTTGGTAGGTGGTAGTGTTTAACACTCTGCAGACCTTAGAAGTGGATGAGCTAAGTCTGCACCAAGAAGAGTTCGCGCAAACGTTTTTCAATGAAACGTCTTCGAAAAAACATACAGTCAACAGATGACAATGTCTGCGCGTGGCCTGCGCGACACATATTTTTTAGAAAAAAAACACTACCTATGTAAATTCAAAATAAAATGTGATAATATTATTGTACTACACATGTGAATCCCACATCTAACCCTTTACAAGAGATGATATGTGTAAATACAACCAACACATTTTAGGTGCATTATATCACCATATATAATTAAGCATGATTAAATGAGGTAATACAAGTGTGTATGATTTCTTAGGAAGCCACCACTAGGGTAAAAAACTAAGGCGTCCCGTCATTACACATGATTAATTGAGGCGATCCAAGTATGTATGATTTTAAGAGAAACCACCAGTTTAAAAAAAAAATATGTCCTAGTGATAAAGCGGATGATAACGGATAATGAGAGGCGTAATGTCATGTTAAGTAAAAAGTAAATAAAATTTAAGTATATATGGTAATCTAAATATTCATCTTTTAATTTGTTTGTCAAAATATTATCAAATTTTCAATTGTATTTTATCTAAATGAACATTAACTTGCATATATAAAATGATACTAACTTCACACAATCAAAATTTACCTTTAACTAATTGAAAATAAACTATTTAATATTCTAAAAAAATACTTGTGTATTTTAAGAAGATAATATAATATTACATGACACTACGTGAAAATTGACATTCGGCCACACGAAAAAAGTGTGGCCGTAGGCCTTTAGCCACACACATTTGGTTCAGGTCATATGTGGCCAAAGGTCGCGACACCGTGGATATGATATGGCCACACACAGTTTTTAGTGGCCTTATGTGGTAATAAGTGTGGCTAAAGGATACAGGAATTAGTTGCTGGCCATCAAGAAGCCTCTCCAATAAGTGTGGCTAGACGGTAGAAAATGGCCACATGATAATTTACTATGAGTGACCATTGCACGTATATAGCCACATGAATTCATGTTTCAGCCACATGAATTTTATATTATCGTGGCCAATAGGGTTGTGTTAAGCTTGTATTGTGACCTATACCGTGTGGATATAGCAAAGAAATGGCCACTTAAATTTAATAATAAAGTGGCTAATTATATGATATAGACACTGGATATTAAATTAAAAGTAGCTAAATATGTTTACTTGCCACTCAAACACTCCTTTGTAGATTATAGTGTGGCCATTGTCTTACCGTTTGTCACACATAATTCTTTTCCTAATTTAAAGTGTGGCTATTGTAAAACTTTTTGTCACACATAGTGAGGTAGTGTGTGGCTAATCATATCTTATAGACACTGGAGGTTATTGTGAATGTGGCTAAAAATGTGAACTTGCTAGTCAAAAACTCCTTTGTAGTTTGTGGTGTGGCCATTGTCTTACCGTTTGTCACACATAATGCTTTTCCTAATTTAAAGTGTGGCTATTGTCAAACTTTTCGTCACACATAGTGAGGTACTGTGTGGCTAATCATATCTTATAGACACTGGAGGTTGTTGTCAATGTAGTTAAAAATGTGAAGTTGCCACTCAAATAATCTTTTGTAGTTTGTGGTGTGGCCATTGTCTTACCGTTTGTCACACATAATGCTTTTCCTAATTTAAAGTGTGGCTATTGTCAAACTTTTCGTCACACATAGTGAGGTACTGTGTGGCTAATCATATCTTATAGACACTGGAGGTTATTGTCAATGTGGCTAAAAATGTGAAATTGCTAGTTAAAAACTCTTTTGTAGTTTGTGGTATGGCCATTGTCTTACCGTTTGTCACACATAATGCTTTTCGTAATTTAAAGTGTGGTTATTGTCAAATTTTTCGTCACACATAGTGAGGTACTGTGTGGCTAATAATATCATATAGACACTGGAGGTTGTTGTCAATGTGGCTAAAAATGTGAAGTTGCCACTCAAACACTCTTTTGTAGTTTGTGGTGTGGCCATTGTCTTACCGTTTGTCACACATAATGCTTTTGTAATATAAAGTGTGGTTATTATCATACTTTTCGTCACACAAAAATGTTTATGTTATGGCTAATGGTCATTTATAGACTCTAATTTTTGTAATTTCAGGTGTGGCTATTGTCTTACTTTTGGCCACACCTATTTAATGTGTTCTATGTGGCCAAATTGTGTGTAATTAGGCAATATATAATTACTTTTATTTTTGTGCAGTAATATAAAACAGCAATAAGCAAGCATGACAAAACAAAATTAGAAACAAATTATAATAACAATAATATTCACTTAAGCAAATGTATATGCTAAATATCTTACAAAATACAAAAATAACGACTACCTATATACTAGCTAAGGCGTCGGTTTTCTTGGCACTGCTCATTGTCTTCTGTTTGGTCACCCGGTCTATCGTTGTGTACTTTGCCTTTGCCTTCTTTCCAGCTCTGTCTGGTTCTTTTGAGGATGAGAGTGGTGGTAGCTGGAACAACAGAATATGAAAAACAAATATATATAATTAATGTCGTATTTTGTAATTGAATAGAACAAAATAGTAGGCCTGCACACGAACCGAACGTTCGTTTAACTGTTCATGAACCTTTCAGCTGGAAGTTCGTTTATGTTCATTTATATTTTTTCAATTACATTAGTTTAGATTATAAACAAACGAACATAAACGAACACAAGTGTTCATTTTTTAAACTAAATGAAAATGAACATAGATATTTGTTCGGTTAAGTTAAAAGGGAACGAACCTCCTGGTCACATAATATTAGGTGTTCTGGCCAAGCAACAAAAGTACCAATTGCGTCGCCAACAGTCGTAATTTCACCTGCCTCACATGGAATAATTTCTTGTTCCTTTATGGCTCCATCAGTACTAACTTTATAGCAACCCTCCGGGATTTCTTTTCCATGCAACTGTTGTGGAACCGGTGACCAATGAACTTTACCATTTGCCACCTTGTTACACTTGTCATGCACACACAAACGACACTCATACACCTATAATCAAGCATGTGAAATTAAGATGGCTTAGTTGAAGTCAATATATAAGTACATACCCATGTTGGTGGGAAATTAACAATGTTTTACGCAGTACATACCTTTATGTCAGCAGGTGGGGAAGCTTCATCCGTAGATACATCAACTTTTCTTTTGCGGCTTCTTCGTTTTACCTAAAAACCATTTAATGAATCAATCAACAATTAAAGGAAAAACTGAAATTGCCAAATACTTACTGATGGTTTTTTCTAGCCGTTACTATCCGGAGTGTGGTGTAGTTGTGTTGATGCTTGGTCAACATTGTTCTCTACAGGCTTCATTGGTAATATAAAAGAAATTGGAATTGTTAGACTTATTAGGTTATAAAATATAAAAGCAAAAATTTCCAAATACTTACTGATGTCGCGCTATGGGGATCGACTACCGTTTGGTCAACACTTTTTTCCATAGACTTGGCCTACAATTCGGTAATAGAAAATGAGCACACTCACATTGGAAACGAATTATAAAAAGTACTGAAATTGTCAAATACTTACTGATGTCGCAATATGGGGAACGGGTACCGTTTCGACAACTATTTTATCCGCAGACTTGGCCTACAATTAACTTATGCAAAATCAGCACACTCACATGGAAAGTTAATTATTAAAACAAATCAATCAAACTGTCAAATGCTTACCTGAGAAGCAGATTCTTGTTGCACAGCCTTACCTGAGGTTAAGATGTTTCCCACAGAACTGGCCTACAAATCAATTTATTAGGTTATGGAAAATGAAAAATCACATGGAAAGTTGTAATAAACAAAGAAACTGTCAGATACTTACTGGTGATGACATTTTATTTTGTGCCACAGCATTAGTACTTTGGTTAGAACCAACCTAGTTGGGAACAAGATTTACCTATGAATTGTGTCAAAAATAGTGCCAATTATGTATGTCGAATGCATTAATTAATATGTAGCATACGTCACTTACTTGACTTGCCGACATTTGCGGCAACAATCCTTCGAGATGTCTGAACCTGGCCTCAAATGCTAACTTTTCCTTCTCACGGCTTGCTAGCATAGCATTTGTGGATTCAAATAGAGTCGTCAACCTGTTCACCACTTCATCTCTCTGCACCGCCTCATACTCAAGTTAGGCAATCCGTTGCTTAAACGAGCCTTTTACCCGACTCACACCCCAATATTTACCTGTTGTCAATCCGTACCCAATCCCTTTTAAAAACCCACCTTTCTCTTTGCCAAGCACTAAGGTGACGACATCTGTGCACGGTTCAAGTGCCAGGGCTCCGGAGGCGATCTGCTCCTCATGCTGAACCTGCAAGAAAACAAATATTCTAATACACTTGTAACACGCTTATGTACAAAAACATATATAAATATTCTAATACGCTAGTAACACGCTTATGTATCCATATCAAGTGTTGAGACAAGTTATACAGACTCAAGTTTTTTTGACACCAATATAAGGCAATGGATTGACTTTAACATGATTTAAAAAGTTTAGTACTAAAACATACTAATTTGGCTGTCACGCCTTCGACAACAACATTCTTGTATGCACCATCTTTGTCCTCCCTTCCTTTCATCCACATTAATGCACAGCCGGGGATCTCATCCGGTTCAATTTCCTTTTTTTTGAACTTGTAAAATATTCAAGAGAAAGCAGCTGATGGTCATGTGTTAGACACATAACCAACAAATCATTGAACTAGAGAGAAAGCAGCTGACGGTGATTACCAGTTTCTCTCGAAGGTAGGTATAACCCCCTCTTCCCATGTGATGATCAAAAACATTATTTGCTCGAGCTCCCTTTGATGAAGCCGATTTTTTATTCAACCACACATTATAATCATTTCAATATATTTAAACAAAAAACATAAACCATATATAGTTGATCAATCTACGTTTGCAGAGTAGAGGATGAAACTGCTCTGATTGTGTGTACTCAACGAAGCGATCCCAGTTTTCTTGCCTGATTATCGTCCTATGTCCCTTGGGTATCGCCTTCAGCTTCAGAGGTATACCGATGTTCGGCATAATGTATTTGGCATACTTTTTTCTTCTGAAATCCCGAAGAAGGTGTCTGAGCCGATTCATCACAGAAGGCCTGTGAGACGCCTCAATCTCAAAATATTTCTGCATAATATAATACAATAAAGGTAAACTACTTCTCAAAATATAAAATGCACAAATAAAAATTAAGAATAACCGTTATTTGTTCCCAGAGTTTATCTCTAAGCTCCTTTGTGACCTCCCTCTAACTTAAATGTCTCAAGACAACTATTTCCCTTACAACATCCCCTAAAAAACTTGCAAACTTTGATATGTTTTGGCCAGTGAACCTATCTAGATTATCAAACTTCACTACCAGTCTGACACCTCCAGAGTTTGCATAATCAGTACGTAGCTTAGGTAACCTCGTCAACCCCCTTGTAGGTTTTTGAGTAGTAGCACAACTGTTGAAGGGTTCGATAGCCATCGTCATTATGGCATCGTCTGATTGACCGTCGTCGTCTTTGGCTTCCTCGCTGGAGTAGCCTTCAGTGTCGTCTGATTGAGCGTCGTCGTCGGCTTCCTCATCGGAGTATAAAACATGTTCTTCTTCGATTCTTTCATCTATAAGCTTCATCGTCGATTGTTTTTTAATAATTTGGAGTGTAATTTGGAGTATAAATCACTGTCGTGCGGATTTGTGGAGTGGAAAATTTTTAATAATTTGGAGTGTAATTTGATTTTTGGAGTGTTAAATGTAATTTGGAGTTTTTGAATATTTGGAGCCAATATTTTGGAGCTTTTTGAGTTTTGCCTCTCTTTTAATTAAGAACCAATAGATTATTGGCATAGTTTTTACGGCAAAGAACCTGTGGCTGAAAATAGACACTTTGATAGAAGATGGTTGGATAAGCGTGTTACTTGCGTATTAGGACATTTATATATGTTTATGTACATTAGCGTGTTACAAGCTTAATAGTGTTTTTTAACAAAGTGTTTTTATTTTATTTTTAGATTTAACCAAGTGTTATTAGTTTTTTCGATTTGTTTTAAGATACTCCATAATTACCATTCGTTAAAAGTTTTCATACAAAAGGGACCATTACAATACATTCCATGAAACAAAATAAGAGTGAATAACAAAATAGATGATACAAGAAACTATAAAAGTAAAGCATTTAAAAGCTAACCAACCAACATTCAACACAATAAACTAAAAAGTGTATCAATACAACCATATAAATATTACCCAGAGTGACCAAATAACAAATGTTCCAAAATTCACCAAACACATCACCAAATATTTCCCAAATGTTCCAAACATCACCAAATCACTAATCAACTTTTGAAACTAACAAAGTACCTTTATTGAAGTCATATTCAAATCTGCACTTATCACCAATCTGTAATTCATTTTCCTCCTTGAAAATTTTCCACTTTTGTAAAGAATATCTGAATTTCAGCTTCGACGCTTCACTATGGAGTTTCATTTTTTTTACGACCTTCGGGATTGACCAAAGTGATTAGCATTCCATCATAGGCATCAATCTTGGTAGCAATGTGACCCGGAAGACGTTGTGAAAAGCAAATTTCAAATATACTTGTAAATAAAAAAGAAATTTAAAAATTTAATTTACCAATTTCTTGGTGACGTTCATGTGGAAGATGATTTTAGAGTCATCATTTTGCTCATCAAGATGAATTGGGTTTTGGGAGGAACTACCTTGATTGCTTAATTGGTAGTTAAGAAACAACTGGTTTGGACCAGGAAGGATAAATTCTATGCCATCTTCATGAAAAACATTAATATGAAATGTCTTATCTGATATGATTTCAAACACAACAAACGAACCACCTTTCAAGTTGGTTTGTTTAAAAACCTCAATACTTGCATCCTCTAGCCTACAACCCATCCATCCCAAAGACATGAAACTTTAAACATATATCTATCTGGAGCAATAAGCTCGAAAAGCAAATTCATGTAATTGTCACCAAATTCTTGAATCACGTACCACTCAGGGAAATCCTATTAAACATGTTAATTAAAAGACATTTGAATTTGGAAACAATCATTAAAAACAGAAATTAAAACTTACTAAGCAATGGACGTGTCGGTTTCTGACTGGAATACATATTATAGTACCGGATTGATCATTTACGTTTCTTTTGAAAGTAAACATTTTCAACATAGATCTTGATTTAAGCTCAAAAACAACATATGTTCCAGCTTCTATACAACATTCTCTGATTAATTCAGTCCAACCGGTTCCAAAATAAAAGTTATCAAGTACTTTGATTATAACAACAGAAAACGTTCTACCACTTTGATCATAAATCGAACAACAGCTGGTATTCGATTTCATGTCACCAAACATTGGTTGAACAGCTTTAGGAATGAGCTATAAGTAACACAAAAATGTTCTTAGAATGTCTATGTTGCAAAACTGTAAAATGTTTCATAAAAAAAATTAACCAGATAACATTAACATACCATCCTACTCATGAAATCGCTGTCGATATCTACCAGGAACTTAACTCCATTATTTAGACGTGGCATTTTTATGTTCTTACCAGGATAAGCGATGTCTACGAATTACAGTAAATACGAATTACAGTAAAGCGAAGTAGAAGTCGATTTAGGGTTTTGAAGTTAAAAGGGGTTTGAATTTTGGTTTTATTTATTTCTACACATTTAATGATATATATATATTTTGGTTTTCGTTTTATAACTTTTTAAAAATCGTATAAAAACATTTACTTTTAGTTTTTTTTACTAACATTCCGGTATTAAATTTCGTTAAAAGTTGAGTTCGTTTAATAAATCGTATTTTTTAACTAAAATTAAAATTTTTTCATTATTGAAGTATTATCTTAACCATTAGTAAGATTTTTTGGATAAGATCAACAACTTTGTAATAGAGAAGCTGATAACATTCTAGTGTTATCATTATCATATGTAGTTTTGTATCATTATCATATTCTAGGTTATCATCATCACCATATGTGTTATGATGATGATCAACATCATAAAGTTATCATGGTTATCATGTATTATAGTGG
Source organism: Bidens hawaiensis (assembly GCF_021521415.1). Classification (NCBI taxonomy): domain Eukaryota; kingdom Viridiplantae; phylum Streptophyta; class Magnoliopsida; order Asterales; family Asteraceae; genus Bidens; species Bidens hawaiensis. The sequence continues at coordinate 427,029 of NW_027491410.1, forward strand.
TTATCATCATCATAATCATCGATCACCGTCACCATGAAATGTCATTATCATCAGACGTGCGGGTAATCAACGTGGTCATTGTATAGGCTATCGTAGTCGGCGTTGATTATACGGGTAACATATATCTCGCTATCAGTGTCGTCATCATCGTCACACATCATCATCATCATCATCATCAGCATCATCATCAGCATCATCATCATCATCCGATTGCCATGTACGGGATGTAGTCAGCATCGTATGGGTTATCGTAAACAAAACTCCCAATATTAGCGATCACTGTCGGCACCATCTTATGAATTGTTGTCGTCATCAAACGACATCATCAGTCGTACATGCTACCATCAGTATGACCATCTTATACGTTATCATGGTCGTCGTCGATCATACGGGTTACATGTCATTAAACATCGGTGTCACCATCATCATCAACATATATATATATATGTGTGTGTGTGTGTGTGCGCCTGTGTGGCGTATTGTCATATAGGTACATATAATTGGTCATCATCATATATATGTGTGATCATCATCATAGACGTCATGCTCGTCGTACGAGCTACAGTCGCCATCGTATGGGTTGGCGTAAGCAAACCGTACCATATAGGTTAGCAGCATCAATATGATAAACACCAACAACCCAGGTTGTTATATTAGCATCGTCTTGTCATAATTGGTCCAGTCATCATGGTCATCATACGGGATAGCACCGTCATCGTCTCATGTATTACATATCCGAAATCATACTACACACCACCTACTACCACCATCCATCGCCCACATTCACCACAACGACCTCCAGCACCAACCACTAACCACACTCCACCACCACTCACCACAACCACCCACCACACCACCACCACCCACCTACCACCATCACCACCGACCTCCGCCACCACCACCCGCTGCCCACCACTACCACCCACCACCACACATCCACCATCACGAACCACCACACCTTCGCCACCGTCCATCACCATCTACTATTATATATATATATATATATTTTGCTACTATACAATACAAACCGTACGATTAAAATTTAAAAGTACGCGCCCTTTTGCTACTATACAATACTAACCGTACGATTAACTCATCTACTTCTGGAACGGCGATAATTATTCCCAAAATTCAACCTCGTAAGTCAATATTCCTAAAAACCGTCGACGATTCGTTTCTACTGTGAAGCACAGGCACAAGCACAAGCACAAGCCCGAGTGGTTTAATTATTCTGTAACGGAACCAAAATGAAGAAACCTAACTCATCTACTTCTGGAACGGAACCAAGGACGAAACAAAAGCACGATAGGTCTCTGAATAAAGATGGAACAGGTGTTAATTTATGATTTTTTAGCGTTTTAGGTTTACTTAATCTTAAAATGTAAGCATTTGTTTGAATCTTCGTATGTATTAAAGCGTTTGATAAGCGTGTTGTTGTTGTAATACATATCTTTGTTTCTTTTTAAATCTATGTATAATATTAAAGCATGTTATAAGTGTATGATTAGCGTGTTATGGCTTTGGTATGAGAATTTATCATTGTGATGTTTGATAAGAGTTTTCTGTTTCCTTGTGATTCGTGTTGTTATCCCCTACCCCCCATGTTTTATTGTATGTATGTGATTCAGTTGTCGAAAAAAACAAGACTGATAAAAGGAAGACTAAAAAAGTTGCTCCGGTGGGGAAAACAAAACATGTTGTGGAAGCAGACTCTGATTCAAACCTTGACACAAAAATCGACAGGTTGTTGTCAAAGCGGAAACAGGTGGAACACAGCACCTCTGGCCCGAACTTTCAGCGTCCGAAAAAGAGAGCCATTAAAGAAAAGAAGCCAGCCGAGAGGGGAAAACCTTTTGTTGAATTTGTAGACAAAAAATTGAAGAATAGGTGTGCACCTATTAATATTGTTGATGCAGTGAAGGCAATGACCACTGCCCAAAAAACTTGTGTAGAAGAAATGGGTTTCAGGTCAATGGTAAGACTTCAAGTAACCCAAACTACAACAACTTTGGTACATTGGTTGCTCATTAACTATAATAACCGTTTAAATGAATTGAACATTGGGAGAGGTGTTATTAAGATAACACCACAAAAAGTACATGAAGTGTTGGGGATACCAATGGGTAAGATTCCTGTTTTAGACAAGAGTAGACCAAGATTGGGGGAAGATGTTACTACAGATTTGTTCAAAAATCAATTCCCGACAAATTCAAGAATAAGTATAAAGCATGTGAAAGACAAACTGGCCGCGGATCAAGGAGTTGGTGAACTGTTTAAGATTAATTTCCTTGTGTTGTTCAACACCTGTATAGGATTTGTGACAAAATCAACAACAGTCAATCAACGATTCATCTCCGCAATTGATAAAACCTCGGATATTCCAAATATGGACTGGTGCAGCTATGTTATTGAAAACTTGAAAATGACAAAGGAAGAATGGAGAGGTATCAACGCTCAATACAACGGTTCGATCACCTTCCTTGTGATGCTTTACACGCATGAATACCAGAAAAAATATGGTCCATTTTGGACTCTCGTCACAACGCCTGCAGTCAACTACATAACAACTACTCTTAATAAGATGGAAAAATACTTGGAGAATAATGGTCCTCCCTTAGAAGAAGATGCTACTGAGGTTGCTGCTGTAACGTTTAGTGTTGACGGGAAAGGGATTGATGAGGCTGCTGTTGCTCCTGCTGTTGTGACCGTTAGTGCTGCCGGTAAGCCTGGAGTTGAAGAAAACACTGCAGTTGAGGAGAAACAAGAACATGGTATTAAACTTGTTATTTTCTTCTAAAAAACTCTCATATCTCTTATATCTACATGCATTTTATGTAATACAACATTATATGTAATTAAAAAATAGATTGTCAAAGTGCATCTGAAACAGATAATGCCGATCAAACAGCTGAACAAGATTTGGATGATTATGTAAGCGATTATTCACCTTTAAGTTTGCAAATGCCTATCGTGCTTGTTGACTACTATTTAACTCCATTACAACTGGCTGGGATAAATTGAAAATGTTTTTGAATTAACAATAACTATATTTTCTTTTTACAGTCTTGGAATAAGGCAATGGATAACAAGTTGAAGAAATTTGATAAAATTTGCTCCGAGATCAACGAGTTGGTCCGTCAAGGAAAGGATAGACATCCATCAAATGAGAATATCTTTGCTAGATGTTGTGAATGGGAAAACAGATTCACTAATAATGTGGTCCCTAAAACACAAGATTCAGATGTTGGTGGTCCAGTGGCTGCTCTAAAAGGTATTTGGGCTAAATTAATTATTAGTATAATTAAAACGCTCTTAAAACACTTATGCTGTTATTTTAAACTTATTACATCTGTGTGATGCAGGTCAAGAAAACAATGTCTCGTGCGTAGATATTGAAGAAGTTGTTAATACAGTGGTTGCATGGGCAAAAGAATGTATTTAATTATAAATAAAAACCAAAAGGGGTTGAAGGTATTTAATTATAGTTACAATTATTTTCAGTCAAATTTAATGTGAGTTGTTTTATGTTTAACAGTTGACACCGGATTGTCAACAAGTAAGCCTCATTACACTGAACTCTCCATATCTTCTGAGAGAGGTTGACGTATCTGCTAGTGTCACAGTAGATGAAGAAATAATTTCAGAGTATATATTTTTTGTCATGAAGACATTTGGGAGGAGGTCTACAAGTCCACTCACACAGACTCGTTCAAGGTGGTCTTTGAAAGCTTCTGTCCTGGCATTTATATAGCCACCAATGCAATGGATGCATTCAGTGAAGTAATGAACTCTGAAGAAAAGAAAAAATCTGCAGCATCACCGTTCAGATTCTTTGCTTCAAGCACTGTGCTGGTACAAATTAATCTATTTTGTTTGTACTATAAGAAAACGCACAATAAACGCTTTAATCATCTGCATTTTAATTATTATACAGACAAGTGACCATTATGCCGAGTCAAGGGGTTACACAGACAAAGAAAGACTGGTTGTGTTTTCAGACAACATCGAAATAGAAATGGCAAGGAGTGGAATTCTATCACTCAAGGAGGTTGCTATAGTGCTCGTGCCAATTCTACAACACGATCATTTCTTTGTGGTTACCTTCAATCTTCAAACAGGAGTGATAGAATTACTTGACAACAGTGCAAATCAAGAAATACCAGCTGATGCAAAGTTTAAAAGCTTAGAAGACAAATCAAAAGCAATTAGAGAGAATTTTGTGGAAAGATACGGAAAGACTCCTGATATACTGGTAAACATATATACCTTTAACCTAAAAAACATACATACGTGTTAAAATTTTTTTCAAAATACTTAAATTGCTTTCTATTTTGTTTAGAGAAACGTCTTTTGCATGTATCTTAAAACAATCAAACACCCCATTACTCAGTAAATCCAAGTAGCAACAATCAATAGATTGAAGATGACATGGAGAAATAATGGAATAGATTGTGGTATTTTTGCTATGAGACACATGGAGACATATGATGGGAAGAGACCATGGGGGTGTAATTTCAAAAAGGAAGGCCAAAACAACAAAGACAGCTAAAATGGTTGAGGTCAAAGTATTTGTGCAAAATCCTCCTCTCGGATATAAACCAACACAGAAATACTCTTATCAAGAAAGCACTGCTATTCCATGAAAATGACGACACTCATTTAACCGGAGAAGAGTTGATTGTTGAACTTAAGAAAAGGCAACAAAAAATTTGAATGATTTCAAAACTGACTGCTATGTACTTTAAGATACTTGTTATGGAGATCTCTAGTCTTCTGTTATCAGTTTGTAATGCACTTTAAGATAATAGTTACATGTTGAATCAATGTTTTAACACAAACATAAAAATTTTATTATTACCAAAACACACATATAAACACACCATCACAAACATACAAATTTTATTACTACTAATCTCTGGGTGACACACATAAAAACACACCATCACTACATCATAAACACTCATGAAACACCATCACATACTAATTTCTGAGTGATATAAGAAACTTCAACTTCAATTCCATTGAGCAATTCAGTTCAAGAATTGCCTTTCCCAAAAGTTTAAACTCGTCAAGCTCTCTCTGTCCTACATCAACCATAAACAAAACAACAAGATATCGGATAGTACTAGCGGGCATTCGAGTAAGAACTTTTGCAATGACATCCCTGGCATCCAAGCTGTTGCTAGTTTTTACAAATTCTTCAATAAGAGTATCCCGACAAGCTTAATCTATCTCGATTTGAGCCTCAATATGCCTTCTGAGGGCAGCCTTGTAGGATTTGGATGATGATGATGAAGATGAGCAAACCATTATTAACTAAAAAAACCAATTTAAAATTATGTAGGTATATGAGTTTCACAAATGTGGTGTAGGTATATATAACCAAAAGGCTCACAGACAAAACAAAAGGGTGTCCCACGCTTGGAAAACACAACCGAACGAATAATAACTCTGTAATAAAAACAAAAGGGTGTCCCATGCTTGGGAAACGCACAAACTTGTCTCATGTGTTTTTGTTTAATCTAGAGATTACTTGCATTTATATCACCTGTCAGAATTAATTGATCACAATTATACTCACCTGTCAAAAATGCCGGGAAAAATATTATGGTAATGATAGCCTACATTAAAGTTAAGCTATATCTTACTAGATCTTACTACAAATCAAACTTACTAACTTACTGGTTACTCAATCACATTAACAGTTTCAGAAAGATAATAAAACTGTATTCTTCTGACAAAACCGTGAAGAACATGGTGAAAACAACGATGGATCTTGAGAAAGAGAAAGACGACACTTTGTTGAAGACAGTCGAAGCGGTTAAGGCTAGACTCGCATTCGAAAAAACAAAGACCTTCGACTCCTGTAAAATCATGTTGTTTGAAGACGACAATGAGTTTCGAGCAATGGTTGCTGATTATCAGAAACAACAGTCTGAATGCTACGACTCAGTGTGTGAGACCCTGGTTGACACCATAACTATGGTGTCAACCAACATGAGTTTTAAAGAAATGGGGGCGGAGACTGTGGACAAGGCGGAGTGATGGTGATGTTAGCTTTGCTGGTCTTGGTTTTTTTGTGATGTATTGTAATTAATGATGCTTTTTGTATGACATCTTTTGATGAATGGTAAATATGGATTATCTTAAAATGCTTTCTTAACATGTTTTATGTATTGTAATTAATGATACTTTTTGTGATGCATCTTTTGATGAATGGTAAATATAGATTAATGGTTCTCATCTTTCTTTGTTAAAAATACGTGTAATCAATTAGCTTAAAATATATTATACATTTATCCAAAAGAGTCTATTACGCTTACAACACGCTACTGTACATAGACATATATAAATATCCTAAAACGCTAGTAACACGCATGTGTACAACAACTCCTTTCTAAACCCTCCTATATATATACTTATATATCTAGTTTTGTTTTCAATAAAAACTCCTTTTTCACCATGGAAGAAATCTCATCGCGGACCACAACATCCAGTAACAATCGATCTCAGGTTTATTGTTTTTGTGGTCAAGAAGCCATTCTAAGAACATCAAGGACCACCAAAAATCCAGTTCGGAGGTTCTATAATAGTGCATCTCAGGTTAGTGAAATTGCAAATAAAGTTGGAATTCATCTACAATTGTTGACCCTAAATTATATATTTTTTAACTTAGGGCAAAAATGGTGATTTCTTTACATGGTCTGATTGTGTTTCGTCCATAAGATCTGATGTGTGCACAAGATGTACATACATAATTCCTATCTTGATAAGGGCAAATAAGTCATTAGAGGATCAACTTGCAAGGAGTGTAGTTTCACTGATTGAATCCGAAAAAAAGTGAAGATATTGTATTTTATTTGCTTCTTGTTGTTTTTAGGGATTTTAATTAGTTTTGTAATTAAAAGCTAAGAAACTTTGTTATGATTTTAGACAAGCTATTATGATGTATTTTTATGTTTCTGAATGGATTTAAAGGCCTTTTAATGAGTAGTTTAGTTTGAGTGTTTTCAAAATCAAGTGTATTTATTTTATTAAAAAGAGGTTATTATAAAAAATTAATAAAAATATGTTCCCTCCTGAGTTTCGAACCCGCGGTATTTGCAATCTATGTTTAATCACAAGCGCCTCAACCGTTTGAGCTACACCCTGAGAACGTAATAGAACCTCTTCTAATATTTATATAACGAAATTTAAAAGTTTAAAATTTTCATTTTTACCCGCCAATTAATCGAGTTATCTTCTGGAAGCCACCTACATCAATTAGTATTGACCAAATAAAATCTTACAATCTCACCAAACCCTAATAATTGATCTGCTAGTGTATTTATTGAACTCTCATCAATCTCAATCCTACCAAACAGCTTCATTAATCTCAGGTAAGTACCAAATATTTTTGCATTTAATTAGTCGGTTACATTTATTGGCGTTAATTAGTATATATATATATATATATATATATATATATATATATATATATATATATCGTTGAAGACACAATTAATAAAAAAATTCTTGGAAGATGGATAAATCTTGGATGTCAGTAGGCGACACGTGCAGTAAAACATATAAATATGGTGTTAAGGCATTTTTACATTTTGCAGTTCGTAATTGCAAGGAGACATCACCACAAAATTCTATTTCATGTCCATGTGTTCGGTGTGTGAGCCACATATCTCTTAGTGTTGACGATGTAGAACATGACTTGTACAGGTTTGGAATTGATAAGAGTTATACTACTTGGATAAAACATGGAGAATCCGACACCAACATTCCAACTAATGTAAATAATACTGGGTTTGTTGACACCAACATTCCAACAGATGCCTGTGAAACTGTAGAAATGGTAAATGCTACAAAAGACAATTTCAATGGCGACAAGAAGTATCAACAGTTTCTACAACTACTTGTTGACGCTGAGAAGCCCCTATATAAAGGATGTCTTGACTTCACCAAGTTGTCTGCATTAGTACAACTACTCAACTTGAAGAGCAAGCACGGGGTATCTCATAAGTTTGTTGATGAACTTCTGTAATTGTTGAAAAAGATGCTACCTGCAGATAACGAAATGGTAAATAATATGTATGAGGGCAAAAGGATGATGAAGGCAATGGGCTCAGGATACGAAAAGATACATGTGTGTATCAATGACTGCATTATTTACTATAAGGATTACAAGGATTTGGAAGCATGTCCAGTTTGTAAAAAGTCAAGGTGGAAGGTGGATGAGAAGACTTACAAAACTTACATAAACATGCCCTCTAAGGTAATGTGGTACTTTCCCATTATTCTTTGATTCAAGTGCCTCTTTCAATCAAAGACCACAACAGAGAATTTAACATGGCACACCACGAGTACCAATAAACCCGGTGTTTTACGCCACCCATCAGATTCACCAGCATGGAAAGCCATAGATGACAGGTACTCCGATACCATCGGAAGCGATCCAAGAAATCTTCATCTAGGGATTTGCACTGATGGGTTGACGTACATAGAGGCAACAGAAACCACAGTGTCTGGCCTGTTTTAGCAGTCATTTACAACCTTCCACCTTGGATGTGTATGAAAAGAAAATTCATCATGCTTTACTTATTAATATCCGGAGTGCCAGGAAATAATATTGATGTGTTTTTACAGCCTTTAATTGACGATCTAGCATCTTTATTTGAGGTCGGGGAGCCAACATATAATGCATATAAACAAGAAATGTTTACACAACGCGCAGTTGTGTAAAGAGCCTATGACAGGGGAAGAGATATACGACGAGGTCAAAAACATTAACAATGAATGGGGAAAGGGATCTGAATCCCTAAGTGGGAGTAAGAGGAAAAGGGATAACACAACGCCGCAACCATATTGGAAGAAGTTCAACATATGGTACCAACGGCTCAGCTATTGGAAGTATTTACCTGTCCAACATTGTATTGATTTGATGCATGTTGAAAAGAATGTGGCAGAAAAGTATTGTCGGGACGTTGCTGAACATTCCCGGTAGGACAAAAGATGGATTGGCAGCTAGAAAGGATTTGGAGTTTTTAGGAATTAAAAAGGAGTTGCAACCGAAAGAAAAAGGCAACAATACAGAACTGCCTGCAGCATGCTTCACATTATCAGCACCAGAAAAAGACATGTTTCTTGAAACATTGTATAAACTGAAGGTTCCACTAGGGTATTGTTCTAACTTCTCTAGTTTGGTGAATCTTAAAGAAAGGACGCTACAACTCCTTAAATTACATGATTATCACATGCTTATGCAACTGTTTCTGCCCCTTGCAATACGGTCCATCATGCCAGAACCAATGAGAAATGCTATAATCAGGCTTTGTTTTTTTTTTTCAAGTCAATTTGTAGCAAAGAAATCATTGTATAAGAGCTTTATAAGATGCAGGAAGAGCAAATAGTTACACTGTGCCTGCTGGAGAAGTACTTTCCTCCATAATTGTTTGATGTCATGGTTCACTTAACCGTGCACCTTGTCAGATAGACAAAATTATGTGAGCCACCATGCTTTCGTTGGATGTATCCCTTTGAAAGGTTTATGAAGGTTATCAAAGGGCATGTGCGAAACAAAACTTATCCAGAAGGGTGCATTGCTGAGGAGAACTTTGCAGAAGAAACAATCGAGTTTCTGAGCGAATACCAAAAAAACATCAAGAGTACTGTTGGTATTCCACATGATAAGCATGATGATAATGGGGAGACAATTCCTGTCACAGGCGCTAAATCAGTTGAAGTTTCTCTTGATCTCTTCAAGAGAGCACATTTCTATGTGCTGCAGAATACGCCTGAAATAGCGCCGTATATCGAGTAAGTATTACTAACATATATACTTTAAATTATATATATATATATATATATATATATATATATATATATATATAGGGTGAAGTTACTGTACGCTAATGCCTTAACGTACGGAAGATACGCGAGACGCTCAAAGGCAAAAAACAAAGGAAAAAACCTAAAACGCTCAGAAAACTTAAACGCTCAGCAAACGCACCCATATAGATATATATATATATATATATACATATATATATATATATACATATATATATATATATATACATATATATATATATATATATATTTATATATTATTTCAGAATATACCATACGTTAAGGCATTAGCGTACAGTAACTTCACCCATATATGTATATATATATACACACATTAATTCACAATATATTATACTCCTACTTGCAGACAACACAAGACCTCTTTGAAAAACCAAATGCCTGGTAAACGACAAGCATTTCTGGAGAAGGAGCATACTTTAAAGTTTGGTGACTGGTTACGCGACAAGGTAGATCAATTTATTAAGTCTTCTATAATTTCAAAAATCTTTTATAGAGAGAGCTAATCCTTGTAATGAAATTCAGGTTGAAAGAGAGCTAGCGGGCTCCCCAGGTTCTGTATCGGAAACTGTAAAGTGGATTGCACACGGAGCACACCGCAACGTTTACAAATACGACTCATACGACATCAACGGTTTTGAATTTCGTACAAAATCTCATGATGGTAGAGTTTACCAGAACAGCGGGGTTGGTGTAGAGGCGCATGACATGCATCATGTTACATCGATAAATCAACGATAAAAGTCACAATTGTCTTGTAGTGTATCATAGTAAGATCAATAAAGTCATTACACTCATAACTGACTCGTGCTATATCAAAGTTACATTAATACAAAGAAAGCCCAAAATGCATCATGTTTTCTTGGGTGTTCATGGTTCGGTTGGAAACCGCGAAACCGCCCAAACTGGCCATCGGTGACAGTCATCATTTCTCGTCTTATGGTTTTGTTTCTTGCACAACCTCTATTTGGTTATGTTTCAACATATTTTGTAACAGCTGGTTTCCTGCAAAACATTATCAACTCATTTTATAAAAAAGACTATTATGTCATTCTTTTCACTAACCTGCATACCAAAATTGTACCCTCCATACTCAGATCTTTGACCAAAGCATCTGTGGGTCTTAGAATTTGAAGAAGCCTTTGAACAAATAAAATTTAGTTTTGAAAAACCCCTTCCAAACTCAATGCCATCACCGGTAACCTAATTTAAGATTTGGTGATGGCATTGAGTTTTGGAAGGGATTTTATCAAAACTTAAAATCTTTGGGAAGTTTAAGATCTGTGGAAACCTTAGATTTTTTCTGCTGGGCCAAGTTTGGAATTCACATAACATATATATATTAAAGCCTAATAACTTTCAGCCACCAGTTTTATTGCAGGCATTAAAGTCTGTTGTTTTATAGTTGGTTTATTGCGGTCATTAAATTTCAGCCACCAGTTATATATATCACGCTTTGGAAACACTTATACGATTTACAGTTAAAAATAACATTTACAATAATAACATTCACATAATATAAGTGAATATGTATTAAAAAAAATTAAATATGATTAATCAATTCACATAAAATATTAATACCAAAATATAATAACATAAACAATGATAACATTTACATTAATATAGAAAACCAAATTACATAAAACTAACTAGCTCCTAGCATCCGACTCCATATCAGAATCTACATCGACATCCATCGTAGACCTCCCTGTAGATTCCGTATCCGAATCTACATCTGGATTCTCTTCTGGAGTATGAGAGGGCATGATCCTCTTGTACATGCCATACGAGGTATAGGTGGAGTCCTTAGGCCTTTGGAGGCGAAGGTTCACCTGATTACGGAATGCCCCATAAACAGACACCGCCTTGAAGTGCTTCAAGTCGTTCAACTCGATGCACGCCACCTCGATTCCCGGCACTACCATATCAATGCTGAAATAATCAGCAGTCGTGTACCCAAGCCACCTAACCATTCGGTTAAGTTGTTGGTATGTGAAGGTGTGAGGGTGGACATAGTCCACATACCTCATCCTTTGATTCCTCCGGACGGCGCTAGAAGAAAAGTGGAATCGTATGGTGAAAAATGTGGGGTCGTAGTAGATGGGGGTATGAGCACCCGGTGCACGTTCGACCCATGTTGAAGCCATTATCGGAAATTATAATTGGAAGAAAGGTGGATTGTGATTGTGATTGTGATTGGTATTTAAACACCATCGGAACTCGGCGGTACATCTCCCTGACAATTTGAAATTGGCGGCACACGAAACTGTAAAGGCAATGATGACGTCGCCACTCATCAAATCAACGTGTGGCCATTAATTACGTTTTTGACACGCTTAAACATAATTTAGTGTGACCATTTATCACTTATAGCCACACATAATAAGTGTATCTGTGACAATAAAAAACTTAGAAAAAATAAAACTAACATACTCTTTGGTCACACAACCTAGTAAAGTGGCCATTAATTACATTTGGACACACTTAAAAATATTTAAGTGTGACCATTTCTCACTTATAGCCACACATAATAAGTGTATCTGTGACAATAAAAAACTTATAAAAGATAAAACTAAGATACTCTTTGGTCACACAACCTCGTATAAGTGGCCATTAATTACATTTGGACACACTTAAAAATATTTAAGTGTGACAATTTCTCACTTATAGCCACACATAATAAGTGTATCCGTGACAATAAAAAACTTATAAAAAGCAAAACTAAGATACTCTTTGGTCACACAACCTCGTAATAGTGGCCATTAATTACATTTGGTCACACTTAAAAATATTTAAGTGTGACAATTTATCACTTATAGCCACACATAATAAGTGTATCCGTGATAATAAAAAACTTAGAAAAAATAAAAGTAAACTACTCTTTGGTCACACAACCTCGTATAAGTGGCCATATATTTTAAGCTTTTTAGCCACATTACTAATAAATACAATGGTTGTTCGTCATATTTCGCCACTTCATTAAAAACGTGGCTAGAAAATGTGACATTAGGTCACACAACGTAATATAAGTAGCTATATCTTTTACCTTTTAGACACATATCTTATCAATACAGTAGCCGTTTGTCACATTTGGCCACACTATTAAAACATGTGGCTAGTTAAATGTCACAGTTTGTGGCTAATGCATGTGTTTTTGGTCACATGTATCAAAGATCAAACAAACTATTACTGTAGGTCACATTTCGCCACACGTTTTTATAATGTGGCTAGTTTTTGTCACAGTTTTTTTCAAAGTGTGGCGAAAAGTACCTGAGTAGGTATAGAATGGTCACATGAAGAATAATATGTGTGGCCAAAACATTCTAGAAAGTTTTCAAACATAGTCAAAGACCTTTTAGTCACACATTTAAGACGAAGTGTGGCAAATAGCCCAGGCCACATGTGTGGCCGAAGGTCGATATTCACGTAGTGTGATTTAAATTGAATATCATGAATACATCAAAAATACAATTTATTCACAAAGATTTTTTATTCTTTTTATGGTCAATGACTTTCGTAGAATCACAAGCTGCTGCTGCTTCTTCTTCTTTTTCTTATTTAAAAAAAAATCACCAAATACATTAAAAGACAAAAACAAAACACTCTAAGCAAGAAGCTAGAAGCCCGAAAACATAAAGAAAAAAAAATTACAAAAATATGAATAAAACAAGGGTTTTGTTAGGGACACCATGGAAAATTGTACCCTATACGCCTCGTATAGGGCTATACAGGGAGCATGGGATACACAACAACTTGTGACAATCAAATTATATTGTCAATTCGTACCCGATACGTCGTATAGCCATATACAAGACGTATTGGGTCGGTGTTGAATTTTGAGCCTACTAGCTCTCCCTCCCTTCTCTTCTCTATATATAACACATCACACATACACAACACAGAAGTTTAACCGTAAAAAACATGAGAAGAAAAAAAACTCTATTTTTACATGGAACTTTCAGGTAGAACCAAAAAAATGTCGTGGTGGGATAATATAATAGTCGTTAGTTATTTTCAAATTAAATAGGATATGTTGTCATTATGTTCGTCAGGGGTATTTCGTATAAGGTTGTAGTCACCCTTCATGGCCGGAGGAAAACTACATGTCGAATACATATGAAGTCCGACCGCCAGAACAACCATACGATGAACCATCGTATTAGTTACCGATAGTAAGGTTGCATTACAGAACTTAGCCTTCGTACGAGCTAATGGTAGAAAGTCCGTATTACGAATAAGGATGGCAATAGGTCGGGTTTGGGTCGGGTTTAGGTATTCCCAAACTCATGCCCGGTTATGAAAGTTCGTCCCAAACCCGTCAGGTTTTAATTGAGTAATTACCCATTGGGTTTCGGGTTTTCCCATAGGGTTTTGGGTTTCTTATCAGGTTTTGATAAAATACCCGCTGGGTATACTCGGCTTAAACCCGCTAGTTTTGTACCGAGTTTTGACAAAATATAACTAATCGATTACAAAGATGGTTACCATAAAGATAAAATGTCTCAAATAATTGACATAAACAAGTTTCGACAAATAATATATTTGGAATATAGTATATATAATATAATAAGCTATATCGGTACACTAGGTATATAATTAGGTAAATGGCTTTATGTTATCGGGTAATCGGGTATATTAGAAATCACAAACCCGTCCCAAACCCTAATGGGTCGGGTATTACCCGTCCTATTTATGTACCAGTTACCAGTATAAGATCCATAATACAGAAATCGGTTTTCATACCAGTTACCAGCAGAAGAGCCGTCATACCAGTCACAACTAGTACTGGATTACGCTTAGAATACCATTCAAGAGGCTGGCGGCTCATACGGTCAAGGAAGCGAAGATGATGATGATGATTACATACACGAGGAGACAGTTTCGTATAAAACATATAATGTATGACAATATGTTTTATCTAACTTATTATTGTTATAATTCTTTTTTAACATGTTTTATAGATGAGCTTATAAGTTTTTTCACATTTTTTTATTCTCGTAATGAATTTGAGGATTGGGCTAATAAGAGGACCGAGGTGGGGGGGGGGCATATATGTGTTATTATGGTCCAACGATTAAGTAAAAACGGTGTGGACCTTGCGTGCAATCTTGGAGGGGAACCCAAACTCAAGGCCACAGTCAGGCGTTTTTAAACTCGTTGGGAGGTACGACGGGCGAGGTGATTGTTAGAGGCAATCAACAAGACACACAACCATGATCCCGTTGGCTTTGAGGAGGGGCAAACCACATGCATATCTCAGGAAAATGACTGACGTGAAACTTACTTTGGTTGCGACGTTAAACCAGCAGGGCATGAGGCCTAGTCAAATTCTGTCAACCTTATGAAATCAGTTTCCTAAAAACAGATGTATTAAGAAGGACATATACAACTCCGTGAGGAAGATTAAAGATCAAGATAAAATTGGCGATACCCCCATGAAAATACTAGAAAAACTTCCGAACTTAACTTTTTAAAATGAATACTTTTAATATTTATTAAGGTTTTATTAAACGAAATGCAGGTACTTGAAAACTTTCTCCATAACAATGATTTCGTGTTTCACACCCGGGAGAATCCTTCCACCAACAGGACAGATGATACTTTCTTTTGTCATAAGAAGTCATAGAAAATGTGGCGTGCATTCTCCTATGTGTTTTTGATTGACACGACGCACAATACCGACATGTATATGTGGATGTTTGTTTAGTTTGTTGAGTGACGTCGACATTGATGTAACATCTCGGACATTTCGTATTTGAATTCGTTTATGTTTAACCCGACTCGGAATGTAATTTCAGTCTTTTGAATTATTTAAATTTGGTATTTATCAGTATTTAAGTTAATTTAACTTATTATATATTCTTATAACTTTCAAACTCGTCAAACAATTATTAGAAAGTCTTAGAATCGCTTAAAATGGCTAAAAAATGCATTTACAGAAGTTTATGGACGAAAAATGACATTTTTGGAAATCCAGGGAATTTCTCGCGAGATATCGAAATTTCTCGCGAGATGCGACCAAGATCTCGTCTGCAACACGTTTCTTAGGTTTTTCGACTCGTTTAACCTCTTTTTCCATCCTTCAAATCTCATCATAACCAATTTAAACGACAAGTAAGCTCCAAGTAAATGTACCTAGACCTATATTAACTCTCTAACTCATTTTCTTGTTGTCCAACCCGAAATATTTATGTTATTAGACTTGATTTTGTCATTAACTAATTATATCGTTTCTTATTCGAGCATGTTTACCAAATAAATAAATTCGAACTCTTATTATTATTACGAACCAATCAAGAATCCCTAATTACATCTACAACTCAGCCACCATATCTGGAAATCTCGAATTCCATCTTCCCCATTGACGATTTCTTCAAGTTCTTTATTCTTTGGTTTGACTTTGGTGCTTCAAGACCATTTGACTCATGATTTCTCATTGTTCCATAATCTTTTCGGGTAAGTTGTCGCCATGAAAAACATCTGCTTTCATCCTAGATAAACAAGAAAATAAGATTAATAAAAGAGTTCCGAGCCTTTAACGCACTGATTGATCCGACACGAACTGACCTGTAACTTTGAGACAGTAAACTAGAATTAAAACCAAGAACATAATGGCTAGAATAAGATCAAATGAATGTATAAAACTCAAGATATGAAATATTTAACGTTTAAGCGAGCTAGTACTGTTCAGACTTAGAACTTCAAATAGAGAGTTAGGTTCTAACTAGTACACTCAAAATATAAAAACAAACATAAAATTCTTCTGGCCAGAATGCTAATTCCGATCAGAATATATAGTAATTTAAAAACCATTAAAATTGACTTTTATGCCATTTAACGGGTCGGAAAGCATTTTAACAACAAAATCCCATCAATCTAAAAATTTGATTGAAGGATTTTGTTAGTTTCCTACCCCTAGAGGGAAAGGCCCTTCCCTTTGGGCAAGACCCTTGACCCTTCTATTCTAAAGAAAATTCCTCTACAATCTCAACTAATCATTAAGGTGAGTAATCACTCCCCTATTTTACTGATTTCAATATCATTTTAGGGACTTTATGCGTACCATATTATATTAAACATATTATTTTCTCAATTGCAGATATCATATATTGTGTAGTTGATCAATTGAATGCTTTCTTGCTATTTGCTTACTTTTCATTCGTTTATTTATCATATTCGGAGAGGTACATCATAATCACATTATAGTATGATCACACGCCGTCTTACTAGCCATTGAATGTGTTTGATTAATCATGGTTAACCGACACCATAAATTGTATTTATTTCGTCTTAGTAGCAAAAGCCCGATTCGCTAGGCGATGGTCAACCAACACCAATTATTTGTTTAATATTTAATTGTGATACTCGTGATATTGATTTGCATAGTTTTATATATATTATATTCATTATCAAAACCTGGTGATTACTTACTCAACATGTGTTATTGACAAATATATATCTATTTTATATGCATATTGCATATATTCTTTGGTTTGAAGTGAAGGTTTAAGATAATTTAGAAAAGAGTTTAGGTTATGAATAAAAAGACAAGGTGATATTACATTATTTGTTTTGGTTATATTTGTAATTGATTGAGACTTGTGTACTTAATTTGAAATTAATAAAATAAACTGTATGATAGGGTCTTGTTTACTGTGAACCAACATTTCGCGTCCAGGCATATTTCGCCGTAGGATGGGGTGTGACAATTGAAGTCGTGACCGAGCAACTTAAAGGAATGCTCGATGATTGTAAGGAGCCGCATGTGATCGTGACCGACATGGACCTAGCCCTGATGAGGTCATGTGGCATAGTCTTCTCAAATGCTACCAAAAACTTATGTAGGTGGCACATCATAAAGAACATAAAGAAAAAGTTTAAGAGTCTTTACCAGACAGACAAATAATGGTGATGACTTCGCGTAATGGTGGAAGGTACTGTACATGTATTTGACAACAGATGGCTTCGACTATAACTGCGGTAAAATGGAAGATAAATTAGATGAACATAAGAGACACAGTGAGTATTTCACGCGTATACAATTACTAATACTTACTAATAGTCTGCTTGTACATTTCCTAAAGTTTTCTTTTTATTTTTCAGAGGTTCGGAATTATATTCGTGAAAACTGGTTGGTGCCATACAAACACAAGTCTGTATCTTGCTGGATTGACGACCGCCAAAACTTTGACGAGCATACAACAAACTGAGTTGAGAGCCAGCACACCAACTTTAAAAGATAAATTCAGGTGATGAATAATAGACTTTATTGTGGCGTATGCCCTTGAAGTTGTTAATTACCAGATGCAAAAAATTAGGGCAACCTTTGAAGAATCCCGTATTAGGATCAAGAAGTACCATCGACTGCCATTGTGTTAAAAGGTTCATATAGGATGTTGATTGCGGCTCTTAAACTACTTGAAAAAGAGCTGAGTTTGCAAGAAACGATGGTTGACACGGGAGTTTCGGGCTGCCACCAAAAAAAGACAAAAGATATCACGGGTTTTGAGGAAAACCTCCCAATACGCAGCGTATAGAGCTACACGCCACGTATTGGGCGGTTCCCCTGGTTGCATAGAGGAAATCCGTAAAACAAGTACACACAAGAAGCTTCTGACTTTCTTTTTTGTTTTGTTTCGTTGAAACGTATATTTTGTCATACTCGTCTATCAAGAGGGAGAAAAATCATTCTCTTCACACATATTCGTCTAAATCTATGATTTAAGTTCACAACCTTTAATTTTTGTCTTTAAATATGTTACATATTACTAGACCAAAGGTTTGTTGACAAGTACAAAATATGTCAGAATTTACTACGTATACAAAGAAAGTTTATGATGTTTTAAGTTAGTTTTTTACGGTGAATATTTGACTTGAAGATGCAAATCAAATTATAAAAATGAATATTTTGAATGCATATGAATAATGAACATGGAGATCTAGTAAGTTGTCAAGTTCCTAAACATGTAAAGTTTGAAGTTTAATCTTTATGAAGAAAGAAAGTTTCAAAAGTTCATGGTAAATTGTACATTTAAAAAGTTTATTTCAAGTTAGACTTATTGTAGGCTTTATCAGGTCTATAAAATACCTAGTAAAAGTATTTCTGAAAGTAGTGAACGGCCCAAAAGAAAAGTTGAGGGATAGCACGAGTTAAAACATTTTTGTTCATGGGTGGCTGATACATAAAACGAAGAAGAAACAAAAATTGCACTAAATGTACTTCGCCAAAAAGTGAAGGTCCCTCAAACTATGTTAGATTTGAACCTACATGCATGAAAGCCACAATTGAAGGAATGCACTAAAAATAAGATACGTATCAATAGGAAAATTGGTTTTTATTGGTCCCAACTATTGCATTTTGGTCATTGTCAGTCCTAACTAACGAATTGGTCACTGATGGTCCCAACTTTTAATGTATTTGTTCCTAACGGTCTGCGGTGAACAGAATCCTAACGCCGTTAGTTTCAGGTCACCGGAAAATGTTATTGGCCGGGAAAGTCAATTTTTTTGCTGGAAAACACCACCTGAACACCGCCACCACCATCAATTGACTCACCGCCAACCAACCACCATCACTTAAGAACCATCAACTAATTCCGACGATGGTTCTAGGGTTTCCGGCGACCTTAATAATTGGGGATTTTACTAGAAAAAGGTTCCTAAAGATAATATACAAAGTTACCATGGTGTTTGGGACAAAATTGTTGAGTTTTTGGGAACAAATGTGTGTTTTTCGGCCAAAAGGTTTTTCTGGCGACCTGAAACTAACGACGTTAGAATTTTGTTAGTCGCGGACCGTTAGGAACTAATACGTTAATACTTTGGACCATTAGCAGCCAATTCGTTAGTTGGGACCGGCAGTGACCAAAAGACGATAGTTGAGACCAATAAAAACCAATTTTCCCGTATCAATAAATAATGATATTAGAGTTGCTATCCTATACTACATTTATACTTGTCTAGATTCTCAACATGCATGTATAGTCTTTGTCAATGACTCAACAAATCAATCATACTACATATAGAACACAAGATATATGAGCATTCACTAGTTTATTGTGAGGGGATAGGTTTAGATTGAGATAATGTATTGAACTTCACCTACAATTCGCATACCAATGTAATTTGTAGGAGTAACAATATGAGCAACAGTCCGATGAAGACAAGGGGATTACATCTACACAAGTGAAGACAAAGGACCACACACGTGAAGATAAAATACAACATCTACACATATAAAGACAAAAGGAATGTCATACCCCGACTTAGGGCCTAGGCGTGTGACCACAAGTTGGTACCTATTTTGTAAATATATCAGAGTTTATGGGTTAATTTTAGCGGAAGACTTTGGGTTTGAATATAATATTAATTTACATTGATAATTTACTCGGGAATTAAATACCCAAGTATTAGTTTACAAAATATATGTTTCATATTACAAGTATTTTAGTTATAAAAAACGGAGCCATCTCGTACGCGCTTCTATCTTCATTAAGACTCCAATCATTGCTAATGCTACTTATAGTTAATTACCTGCAATGGGTTGGAAAAATATGTCAGCTATACGCTGGTGAACACGTATGACTCTATAAAACATTTGAATGACATTACAATACAAATATAGTTTTCTTGACAATCTCAGCGGAAGATTTTCTACTTCCGGTATATGTACCACTACCCTACACACATAACGGTATTCTCCGAGCCACGGGGCCCTGAACAGAGAATTAGTCATGATCGTTTAGCCTGCGGCTACCTAGCCTTTGACTGATTAGGCATAACAGTTATGTCTGGATCCAGACACATGCATATTCAGTCTGAGTTGAGTTTAATCTCTACTTTGTATTATAACATCTAAGAGATCATGTAATCTCATGAAATCATTGACTGACTCGTTAAGACAAACACCCGATCATCTTTGTCGAGTATAAATATGTTTTGATTGATTAAAAAAAGTTAACGTATTCACCTGTACCGTTGGTGTTGGAAAACCTTGACTGTGAATGATTGATATTTAACCTATACATAAATAGGTTTGTATAAATACCTGAATGGTGTTTTGATTAAGCTATGATTGCTAAGCTTAACCTTGAAATCATTTATTTTTGATTGTGAATGAAAACACTTAGGTTTTATGTGACGTTTGATGTATCATGCTTTGGCTTAATAGGTCATAACACGTTGGTAAGTTTCTCCAGGTAAGTAAACGGGTCCCTCGGTTGATTGGGATTCGTACGAATTACTTTTCCTTAGGCAAGAAACTTACTACTAGTGATATCACCCTTACAGTTTACTACATGCCCGTCAAAATATATCTTTGATTAACATTACTTTGCTATGAAGTAACGTTTATAAAAACTCGTTTATCAATGTGAATGTTTACAAAATACTTTCAAGGTTAAATGCCATAGCCTCGATTGATTGTCTAAGCTATAATTTAAATAACTTAAACATAACTCCTACTTTAGATCGGATACTTAGAATACTTAGAATGATAATAAGAAAATGGCAGGATCTTGATCTACTCGCTTATATGATTACTACTTGATTATGACTTCGTTACTTGCGCAAACTTCGAGAAAATGGCACGTCGGCTTGACACAGCAATAGGGCACGCCTTTCTAGGTTAAGTATGTGAATGTGGAGGTGTTTTGGGATGAATTTGGCTTCAAACCCGTTCACCCCTTTTGTAGGCGTATTTCTGGACACATCGCGATACGCGATGTGTTTACTCACACCCGTCGCGTATCGCTACGCCGCAATTTGACGCCACCCTATCTGCTCGTGACACGTGGCCTGTCATATCGTGCCATGTGTTGACACATGGTTGGACACATGTCCAGTGACTCAATATGGTCATCACGATACGCGATGACCGTTGTGGTTGGGCCGTAGCGTATCGCTACGCCGCCCATTTCTGGGTTCTTGTGCAAGTCCGTCGCGCTACATGATGGGTTTAATGCCTACCCCATTGCGTATCGCGATGGATGGATTTTTTAGATTTTACAAGTTTGGTCCCTATACTTTCTTAAGTTAGTATATTTGACTAAATTTTTATAGGGTTAAGCACGCGGTGTTACAAGGAAGATCATGCACTACGACCACGAAGGAAAAAGGGGACCAATAAGATTTCAGAGATCACTAAGAATAATAGTACATGTGTAGGTGCGATATTTTCACTATATATGTACAATTGTAATTGTAACCAAACGATATATCAATATACTCATACATTTACACATTTTACTATGTGTTTTACATTCCATTCATATCTCCCAAATATTTCTCGTTTACCATGTAAGGCTCGGTTTTGTCATTAAGTCTTTCGTATTAGATACGTGTTAGTTTACGTTTACATTTTGTTACGTTTACATGTACTGGGCTTGAGACCTTGCTTAATTGGTGCCCATTGTGCTTTTATCAATGATAAGGTGTATGATAATACACACACTATATATAGTGTGTGTATAGCATACACCAAGGGTAACCTTTTGCAAAATAATATTATCCATAATCTAAAACTCTCTCTTCCTCCCTCCCTCTCCTAACTCACGGCTACACCCACACACACCACAAGATCCGAGATCACGGTCCTTGCTAGTTGTTTCCGCCAACTAGTAGAGAGGTTGATCCAAGACGACTAGTACTTAGTTTGTTGTGTTGTTTGACCTGGTCACGGGACCTACAATTGGTATCAAAGCTTTCGGGCTCTACTAGTTGTAGATCTTGGGTCACAACCTTAGATTTTTGTCTTGTGTGTGTGAAAAGACGGATTTTCAAGAAAATAAGTTGGTTCGGGTTCATAAGTTCTTCAAAGTTTCAAGAAAATAAGTTTGTTCATCTTCCAAAATGATAAAGTTTGGTTGAAAAGTTGGCGTTTTTGGTGTTTGAATTCTCAATATTGGTGTTTGTGTTGGTGCATGTGATAGTTTGCTTTAAAAGTTGTGATATACATGTATTTGGGTGTATATTGTAAAAGGTGACAAAAAGTAAGTTGGTGACTAACCTCTTTTGTATAAAATTTTCGAATAAAAGCTTGGGATTAGAATACTAGTGTTTAATTCGAATAGATTGTTCAGTTAGAATACAATTGGGAAATTCGAATACAATCAATTGATTCGATTACTAACTCCATTCGAATACAACACTCTCACTCGATTACAATCACAACTCGCATACATTGTCCAGATTCGATTGCAATCCCCCATTCGATTACTTTCCCATCACTCGATTACAATAGCCGCACTCAATTACATTTCCTCATTTGAATACAAAGACCCATTCGATTACAAAGACTCATTCGATTACAATTTCACTATTCGATTACATTTGCATATTCGAATACAATAGTTGTATTCGAAAACAACAATAATTCATTCGAATACAATATTGTTGTCCATTTTTCTCCATGGAAATTGTATTCTAATCAAGCTCAGTTTGAATACAAATTTAATTTGAATACAATTTCCATTAGAATACATTGGACTTAGTTTTTGAGCAGGTTTTGAGAAATGGCAAATCCTATTCCTATAGGTACAAGTAATGAAGCCGTACAATATGTGATGTTTGAGAACGAGGCTGGAACCACGAATAAGCCTCCAAAGTTGATGAAATGGGATTGTGATTTTGCTGAGTTCAAATGGAGATTTCAGAATTACCTCAAGATTATCGATTACAATCTTCTTAGACCCATCGAGCAAGGTCCACACCGTCCTATGACAACTGGTACTGTTGGTGATGTACCTAAAGCTGTTGCAGACTACGATGAAGATGACAAAAGAAAGCTTGCTGAAGATCAAAAAGCCTTTGGTGTTCTAACCATATGTCTTTCATGTGAAATTGCCTTAACATTGAAAGATTACACCACTGCAAAGACTCTATGGGATGCCTTGGTGAACAAGTTTGAAGGAAATTTGGAAATGAGAAACAATCGTAAAGGAATGTTGAAGGGAGAGTTCAACATGTTCAATTACATTTAAGGAGAAACGATTGATAGTCTTATCTCTAGATTTGAACTGTTGATTACCAAAATCAATAGTGCTGGAATTGAATACGATCAAATTGAGATAAATGACAAGCTTCTCAACTCTCTTCCTTATTCCTGGAGTAGCAGTGTTATCATAATTAGGAGGACTTCAAACCTTCATCTCATGAGTTTGTCTGATCTGACCTCAGTTATCAAGTCGTTTGTGATGGATGAGAAGTTGAGGATGA
Source organism: Bidens hawaiensis (assembly GCF_021521415.1). NCBI lineage: Eukaryota > Viridiplantae > Streptophyta > Magnoliopsida > Asterales > Asteraceae > Bidens > Bidens hawaiensis. The sequence continues at coordinate 451,101 of NW_027491410.1, forward strand.
ACAATCACATCAGTTCTCTCTCAAAAGCTGGTATGGCAACTGGAACAGGTGTGAGCTCTGCATTCATAAGCCAAACCAAACCACTGCTCAGAATCCAAGCTCAACCTTCAACACTTCTGGTGTATCTCAAGCCTCATCAAGTTCTAACTCAAGCTCCTTTAAATCTGCTGTTGACAAAGCCGTAACACAAGCACTTAAAGCTCATGGAATCAAGCCTACTCCAAGCACTCCAGCTTACACTGCTTTAAAGCCTATCTCTGTTGATGAGTCCACTGTGGCCTTGATTCTTGCCTTTTTGGAAAGTCATGAGGAGTTGCTACAAGGAAAGCTGCTTCCTCAATCGTTTAAACGATGAGATCTTCCCGAGATCAACAAGTATGATCTCAAGAAAATGGATATCAAAAACCAGATGTCCATGGCCGTTCATCATGCCACAAACTTTATGAAGAAGTATGGGAAGAATAGTTTCAAAGATGGGAAGAATCTGGGTTTTGAGAAAGATAAGCTTCGTTGCTAAAACTGCGGGGAGCCAGGTCACTTTGCACGTGAATGCACCAATCCTCCAATGGATGTGGGAGACATCAAGATCACTGAGATGTCTGACAATGAAAGTGGTAAGAGGCCTGATAAGAGAATCATCCCAAACTACTCCTCGAAGGCAAGGGTCCCATGAATCAATCAAGGAAGCTCATCAAATGGGAACTTCGAGTCGAGCTCTAAGGCGATGATTGCTAGAATGATGAATCAACGGTACCAGATTGGGAAGAGGAACAATTTGAGGAGCTCAAGAATCCTCTAAACTTTGCTGGGATGGCCTTTACCGATGAAGCTAGAACCTCTTCAAGCACCTCTAATGGGATTCCTACACCTGCCTCGCTCAATCCTGAGGTACACAAACTTTGCACTCAAGATTGTATTGATAAAGTTCTTCATTATAGAAACCATAATGTTAAAATTCTAGAACAAATACGTAGAATTAAAGTTCAGAATAATGATCTCAAGAAAGTTGCAAAGATTTATACCACTAGGATTAACACTCATGGAAATGATATGGTAAAACTTAGGGAAAAGGTCACTATTGCTACAAATTTAGCCCAATGTCATGAAAATCATGTAGTTGAACTAAATGCTAAAATTTCCAAATTAGAGATTGAGTTAACCCAAAAGAAAATTGCCATAGAAAACTTTGAGTTAGCTACCGAAAAGCCGAACAAATTAATAGGGTCACAAATGGAGTTAAGAATAAAGACTGGAATAGGCTATGACAGTTCTGATATACCACCGCCTTTTAACAATAACTATACTAGCCATCCTCACTTTGATTTTAACTCTCCTCCTGAGGAATAAATGGTCTATGGTATTGGTCATGTGCCTATATCAAAGACATTTGTTCCTGCTGTCCCCAAGACTGTTAATTCAGCTAATTCTTCAGTTAATCCTAATAGTGATTCATCTTCTGTTGCAGGTTTTGTAGAAGAAATAGGTGCATGGAAACAAACATGGGTTATGGAGATAAAAACTTGCTTTTTGATTCATCTATTATCAACCATGTCTGTAATAATATTGTTTCCAAAAACATTTTGAACAATGAAGTATTTGATGAGAGTGTTCATGTTGGCACTTCTCTTGCAAATGAAAATGATGTTTCTATTTCCGATAGTGATTGTGAAACTATTTTTGATGAAACCATTGTTGATAGAACGATGCATGAAATGGTATATGTGAATATTAACCTACTTAACTGCTCGTTAAAATATTGTAAAGTTGAGGAAACTAAAACAAATGATAATCGTTTTGAAAAGGAAAAGGCAAGTAATTCTTTCTATACAAATGTTTTTGATGATAGGGGTCATAGATCTGATAGCTTGTTTGTTCCCGTACAACCATCTCCTTATTCATCACAACCTATGTGTTATAATTCTGACGGTTTATATAGGGAAGATAGAAGAAAACTTTGTTTTTTGTGCGGTAACCCTTCTCATATTGCAAGACATAGCAAGAACTGGCATGATATGAAAAGGAAAACGAACAGTCTGTTTAATCAATTCCGATCTAGAGCTAAACCAAGCTCAGGGAATAGAAATGATCAACCTGACAGTTCCGCCAGTGAAATGGACTTGAGATCAAAAAATAAAAGGAATGATAAAGCTCCTTTTTGGAAAACCAAGGAGGAGAGAGCAAAAATGAATTTGAAGACTGAAAAGTCTAAGGATTCATCAAAAGGAAAGCAGAATAGAGATCCAAAGAATGAAAAATCTGAGGATGTGGTTTTAAAACCAAGAAGGAGACAGTCTCAAAAAACTTTTAAAAACAGGAAACCTTCTCTTGCATGGAATCCTAGAGACTGTTCCTCTGATTCTGACACGTCCCACAACTTCATAAATAATAATGAGAAAAAGACATTTGACAACCATGTGATTGACCCTACCGAGACAACTAAGTCTTGGGAACCCCTATCTAATTAAACTGTTAATGTGTGTAGGGGTCAGCCATGGCGTTCTGTAAATAGTATATGGTACTTGGATAGTGGTTGTACCCAGCACATGGAAGGAGACGAATCCTTGTTGTTTGACATTAAACCGTTCGATGGCGGATACGTTTCTTTTGCTGGTGATATGGGTGGGAATATTTATAAACAAGGTAAAGTGTCAAATGGAGACCTGACGTTTGAAGATGTCAACTTGGTGGAACAACTAAACCACAACTTGCTCAGCTTCTCTCAAATCTGCGACAAACAGTACTCCACACTGTTCACCGAGAATGAATGCTTGATTCTCAAACCAGGTTTTAAGTTCCCAGAAGAACGGATTATGATGTGTACTCTGAGGCACAATGTCTCTTATGTAATAGACATGAATAGTTCTTACTCACGTAAGACTGCCTCCTGTTTATTATCTAAAGCCTCGGAGAACGACTCATCTCTATGGCATCGACGTCTAGGTCATGTTAATTTTAAAAATCTAAACAAATTGGTTAAAGGGGAACATGCGAGGGGATTGCCTGTTAAATCTTTCTCTAGCATTGAAAAGTGTCTTTCATGCTCTAAATGCAAGCAACACAAGCTCCCTCACAAACCCAAGACTGTAAATTCCATAGATTCCATTATTCAGCTGTTATACATGGATTTGTTTGGTCCTATTACTCCTATGGAAATTGGCCGAAAATCCCATTGTCTTGTGGGATAAGGATGACTTTTCCCCTTTCAGCTGGACTTTCCTTTTATGGCATAAGGATGAAACCGCACATTTTTTTATCAAGTTCATCACTCTGGTGGAGAGACATACAGACAAGAAGGTGAAGTGTATTCGAAGCGACAACGGAACTGAGTTCTGCAACTGATCTGTGGATGACTTCTGATGTTCAAATGGAATAGAACGCCATTTCAGTGCACCCTATACTCCTCAACAAAATGGAGTTGCTGAAAGACGAAACCGAACACTGATTGAAGCTGCATGGACAAAAGAAGACTCCATATGAAGTCTATTACAAGACAAAGCCGCTAGTCAAATACTTCAAAACCTTTGGATGTCCTTGCACCTTACTCCATACTGGTGCTCAGCATGATCCTAAATTTGCTGAAAAGGCTGAGTGTTATTTTGTTGGATATGCATCCAATAAAACTGCTTATCAATTCTACTACAAGAAAACCAAGCTGATTTTGGATTCCTACAACGTTGACTGGCAAGAGCTAAATCCTACTGACGCTCGCACGGGACCAGACTGGCTGTTTGACTATGAGAGTTTGTTTAATCAGTTTCGAGGCATGTTTATTCCACATCCTACTAGTACTTAAGTTCCATCTTCATCACAAGACCCTTTGTTGATGCAAACAATGATCAACAGTTTGTCTAAAGTGGACCTGTCTGTTATGCCTGCACTACCTGCTCCACCCGTTATTCAACCCCCTCCTCCAGTTAATAATCAAGTTGTAATCAATGCTGATTCTCTAGCCACTCCTCAAGCCGCACTACAAGCTGTTGTTTCAGCTAAGATGGTGGAAGTTGAAGATGGATCTGATTCAGATTCAGTTGATTTCTTCCAGTCTGCCAAAAATGTAGAACAACATCAGACTGAACCAGTTGCTAATCTTCAAGTAGCTCCATGTGTGGTGGAATCTGTTGACACACCTCCCTCTGCCAACGAAACCTTTCAAATAGCTACTCCTGTTGAAGAACATGCTACTGTTGATTCTGATAATACTGCTTCGACTCCAATTGACACCATTGTTGTTCCTTATGGTGAGGATATTTAGGAAGAACCGACCAATTAAGAGAATAGAGTTGATCAACCCCACTCTGTTCTGTCAACTGTTGATGTTCTTGAAGGTGCACCTCGTATCTTCCATCCCATTGATAGTCTCACTGTAAACCTTCAAGCGGAACCAGTAACCATTGTTGAAGACATTCCTCATACACTCATTCACCGACGTCATCCATCAGAGAACATCATCAATTCTCCATCTGCCGGCATCCAAACAAAAAGTAAATACGATACAATTAATAGATGTTTGTTTGCTTGTTAAAATTTCACAAGGGAAAACTCGTGGGTGGAAGCAATGCAGGAAAAACTGTTACAATTCAAGAAACTTCAAGTTTGAAGGTTGGTTTATTACAAGAAATAAGGCAATATTGGTGGTACAAGGTTTCTCTCAGCGTGAAGGCCTTGATTATGATGAAACATATGTACTTGTTGCTAGGTTGGAGGCAATTCGTCTGTTTTTAGCTTATACCTCGTATATGAATTTCAAGGTCTGTCAAATGGACGTGAAGACTGCATTCTTGTATGGGAAAGTCAAGGAGGAGATATATGTGAAGCAACCTCCAGGTTTTGAGAATCCTAATCATCCAGATCATGTTTATCGTTTTGACAAAGCACAATATGGCCTGCACCAAGCACCTCGTGCATGGTACGCAACACTAGCAAATCACTTGCTTAAGAATGGCTGCAGAAGAGGTGTTATCGATCAAACACTCTTCATCAAGAAGGTAAATGATGATCAAATCCTTGTCTAAGTCTATGTTGACGATATCATATTTGGATCTACTTCTGATAAGCTGTGTAGAGAGTTCGCCGAGGTCATGCAGAATCGGTTTGAGATAAGTTTGTTGGGAGAAATTAGTTTCTTTTTGGGTCTTCAAGTGGAACAAAAGGACAATGGGATTCTAATTCATCAAGAAAAACATGTTCATGACATCGTTCAGAAATTTAGGTTCAAAGACTCAACTCCCTTTCACACTCCGTTCGCTACCCGACCTGTGCTTGCTCCAGGTCCTTCAGGAACCCCTGTTGATCAACATCTTATAGATCTATGATCGGCTCCCTGATGTATTGCACTGCCAGCAGACCGGACATCATGTTCCCTGTCTGTCAGTGTGCCAGATATCAGAGTGATTCGAAAGAGTCCCACTTAATTGTTGTTAAGCGAATCTTTAGGTATCTTAAGGGAAAGCCTTGCTTAGGTCTTTGGTATCCCAAAGACTCCCCTATGGTACTTCATGCTTATGCCGATAGCGATTATGGGGAATGCAATCTGGATCGAAAGTCAACATCGGGTGGATGTCAGTTCCTGGGTGACCGATTAATCTCCTGGAAATGCAAGAAACAAGTCACCGTGTCCACCTCCACTGCTGAAGCGGAATACATTGTTGCCTCCGCTTGCTGTTCTCAAGTCATTTGGATCCAACATCAGCTGTTGGATTACGGTTTGAATTTCTTTAACACCCCGATTAAGTGTGACAATGAGGCAGCTGTGTGTATTGTTAAAAACTAGGTCCGGCACTCTAAAACAAAGCACATTGACATCCGAATTCACTTTATTCGTGTTTGTTATGACCGGAAGCTTGTCACAATAGAAAGGGTCAAAACTGATTACAACTTTGCCGACCTGTTTACCAAAGCTTTTGCTCGTGCCCGATTTTTGTTTCTCGTTGAGTCACTTGGCATGATTTCTTTTGTACAAAATTAAGTTTTATTTTTATTTTAAGTACTTTATTTTTATTTTATTTCATTTTATTTTTACTTTACTTAAATTTTTCTTTTATTTAATTTCATTTGTTTATTTAGCTTATTTTTCTTAAAATTTTAATCATTCAATTTTAAATTTATTTTTATATTTTTATTTTTAATTTAAAGCTTTTAAAATTTTAAACTTTGAATTTATTTTCATTTTATTTTTAATCTTACTTTTAATTTCATTTTATTTTATTTCTAAATTAATTTTTTCTTTTAGTTCATCTTAATTTCTTTTATCTTTTTGTATATAAAATTGTAAATAGTTTCAACTATGTCACAATTTTAAAGGGAAAATGAGTTAACCTTAACTTACCAAAAAGATTTTACTTTGCTTTAAGAAAAACAAAAAATTAAGTAACTTGACTTTTCAAAAATATAATATTATTATTTTATTTAAGAAAATCTGAAAAAGACTTAAAAGTATAATCTCTTGTTTAGAGGGAGCTCCTGCTTAGAGGGAGTCAGATAATATTAAAATATCAGAAAATTTTTAGAAATCGATCCGACATTTGGAAAATGATAAGAAATTGTCTTAGGTGATCCTAGCACATGAAAAGAGTAGATCAAAAGCCAACAAGATCATTGCTTGATGTCTAGATAAGCTTAACAAGTAAGTATCATAGTGATATAAACTTAAATATCTGCCTATGCTAGTGGTTACACTCTTATGAAGCGGTTTCCTACTTCAAATAAATCATATCAATGAAGGCAGAAATCCTAATTGTCAGTCATACACGAGCCCGTTAGTGATTGATCATAATGAAAACTTATTTCTTTCTTTAGTTTCGAATATTGAAAAATATAAAAAATTATTGAAAAAGCAGAAAAACTGCAAAATACTCAAAAAGTATTCAAAATCAACAACAAAAATGTTGATAATTTTAGAAACAAAAAGGGGTATATTAGAACCACGTAACGTGGTGCAAACAAGTAAGTCATAAACACTTTATATGAAGGCATATGTCAACAAGAATAGTAAGTCCATGGTTCAACCTTTACATATTGTTTGAAAGAAAAGTTTGCAAAAGTTTATAAAAGCACAAAATGTTTGATCAATCATTAGGGGGTCGGAGTCAATTCGGGGAGATACTGTGAACACAAACTATGCCCGAGGTATGATGGAGTATGTAACATGCTGGATTAAGAGGGTACCACACAAGTATTGTGTCTAACTATACCTTAACGTATCACGGTGAAATCAAAATACTTTTTAAGTTTAAAGTGGACCAAATTATTTACAATCGACTTTGGGTTCTTGGCATAATAATATCAAAATATGATTCCATGTCGTGATCTAGGACGCTATAGACAATATGATTCCATGTCGTGATCTTTCTTACAAAAAACAAGTATCATAGATTTTTATAAATAATATAATACAATTAATATAATATTAATTTTCTCTTTATCTTAATTTTTAAATTTTAGTTTATTTTTAACTTTTTATTTTATTTTAATTTACATGTTAAAATTGGGTTAACCTGTATTTCTTTTAATCTTATTTTATCTTACTTTATTTTAACTTTTATTTTTATTTATTTTAAATTCTTTTAATTTTATTTTTAAAAATATTTTATTTTTTACTTTAATATAAATTTATTTTAAATCTTATCTTTTATTTATTCTATTTTTAATTTTATTTTAGTTTTATTTTTAAATCTTATCTATTTTAGTTTAAAATATGGTTTTACTTTTATGGTAAATCTTTTAATATTAAACTTGTTTTTTTTAAGTCTGTCTAAATCTTATTTCTATTAAAAAATTTATTTACTATTTTATTTTTCTTCAAACCTATTTTAAAATTTTAATTTTAACTTATTTTTTAGTTTTGTTTTTACAACTTTGTTTTATTTTATTTTAAGTGTTATGTAAAAATGGGTTAAATCTTACAACAAGGTCTTCGATGCAAAGTTTGTTAAGTCTTGACCCGAAAAAAATATATCTTGTATATATTTTATGTGCCTGGATTCAGCGGATTAATATTTTGCAGGATTTAAAATGAAAATATTTTCAGAGTTCGGGGGTTGGGAGTGGAAATTTGTTTAAAACTAGAGACATTTTGACCCTATCGCGAGATGACTTGACACTATATATAGTTTTTCAAAAATTATTTTTCACTTTTTCAACCTTATCCACTTTGTTCCTCTCTCTCTTTTCTCCCTTATCCAATAACTGCCGCCCTCTTTCCCATCGCAAAACCCTAAATCAGTTCATTCAATCTCAAACAAAACACAGATCTTGCTCAATAATCATACTTAATCAACATATCACCATGGAACACTTCCCAGTGGTATGATTTTACTATGTTTCGTTCATATTTTCACTGTTCTGGGCCGTGAATAGTGCCGACGACACTGTTCATCCTTAATTGGCCGATTGGTTGTTGATATTTGTTCAAATTGATGATGGTAAATGGTTGTTAATATCATTAAGGGTCCCCGTGTCAATTTAATTGAGTTTTGTGATGTTTTGTTTAGTTTTTGAAGTTTTTAGGGGTTCGGTTTAGTTAGGGTTCATAAGCCCAGTTTTTAAATGTTTGAGTGTGTTCTTGAGATTACCCAGTTTTCTTAAAACCATATGCATATGAACCCAGAAGTTCATGTTAGGGTTATGTGTAAGATTTTCTAGTTTTGAAAACTTGTAATCGAATGACATGTATGGACATTCGATTGAAATTACTATCTTGAAATTTGTTAAAGGACTGCATTCGAACTTATTTGAGTTCGATTACATGTGTAGTCTATTAAGGATCTTGACTTGTGAATCTGTTGAAAAAAAAAGTGTATTCGAATACAAATTGTATTCGACTACAATTGTGTATTCGAATGAAGGATAAATGGGTCTGTTTTCGAACATATAGTTGTATTCGAATGATTATGAGGAAAGTGTATTCGTGGACGAGATTGTATTCCAAGATAACATTGTATTCAAGTGTAGATTGTATTCGAATGTGATATGGAGTCAAAGGACCATGTATTCGTAAAAGAGAATGTTGCATTCGAATGCAATAATTGTATTCGAATACAACTATTGTATTCAAATACAATAATTGTATTCGAATACAACTATTGTATTCAAATACAATCATTGTATTCGAATACAATGATTGTACTTGAATATACTGAGTGTTTTCGAACTTGAAGTTGTAATTGAATGTCCATTGAATTCGAGTGTGAGTGTGCTATGATCAAAATGTATTCGAATGGAGGTTCTAGTAAGATGTATTCTAAATTTCTAATTAATATTGTGTTATGTGATACAATGCACTCGATTAGAATGGACCTTTGAAGACTCTAAGTACAATGTATTCTAAATCACTTGTTTACAAATATATATGGTCTTAAATTGATTAAGTGTTGTGTATTCCAAAAGATTGTATTTGAATGAAACTTCATTAGAATACATTATACTTTGATATTTTTCTTTCCATTAGTATACATTATACTTAGAATATTTTCTGGTTCTTGAGTCTTTTTGTAAATATTATTTGCATAGTTTGTCTTTATTTATTCTTTGTACATAATCTATTTTAATCAAAACTCAATTAATGAAACTAATGGTTCCTTTGATGTATCCAGGGTCATAATGCTTTCTATTCATTGGAAATTCCGACAAAGAAAAAGTTCAAAGTAGTTGTCTCGATGATCAAAGGATTACACTCGAGTCCTTTATCATTTGCTATCTCGGCAGATCCCGAGATTCACTATTCCTGGGTCAAGCATTTTTGGGACAATGCTATGACACATGAAGAAAGTTCCAAGATTGTTTCAAAGATTGACAATGGGAAGGTGACCGTAAATGAAAATGTAATCAGAAGGGCACTTCATATTGGAGACAATGTCGGTGATCCATGCACAATATTTTCTGATGAATAGATAGGACATTATTTGGAGGACATTGGTTACGAGGTTGAATGGTCGTCTTGTGAGAAGAAATATCTACCGAACTACTGGAAGCTCCTGCTTCACATTGTTGCTCATTGTTTATCGGCTCAAAAAGGCGGGTTTGAGAAACTGAATGCTAATTGGGTTGGACTTATTCTTAGTTTGACTAGGGGAAGAAGATACAATTATTCCAAGCTGTTTTTCAATTATATACAACAGAATGTACTTTTGAAGAAACGAAAGATGATTTATCCTCGATTCATCAAGTTGATTTTGGATCACTTGCTTCCCGATACACCTAGACCCGTTAAAAGCAATGAAGTTGATAAAGATGGGAAAGCAGTAGAGTTCTTTGAGCCTTTTCATGTCAAGGAGGTAAGAGGATCGGCAATGTCTACCATTATAAAGCCCACTGGTAGAAGCTTGTATTCATATCAAGGTGAGCACCCGGGTCCTAAGGTTGGTCAGTTCAAGGAGACAGAGTTAGAAAGTGATAAGGTAGATATTGGAGATGATGATGATGATGATGATCCCGATGAGGGTCATGATAAAGGTGATGATAATGAGGAGGAAGAACAGGTTGACGAGCCTGTTGATGAATCTAAAGATTTGGAATGCGAGCCCAGATCAAAGAATAAGCATGATAAGAAGAAAAAGGGGAAGGTTGGGTAGTCCTCTAAGAGACCTGCCGCTGATACTGAGAAAGAAGAGTAAGATGAGCCAGAACGTCCTCCTAAACGGTTGAAGAAGGCAAAGGACTCCAAGAAGCTTTTACCTTCCAAGCTACCTCCACTCAAGGTAACTTTTCCTTTGATTTCTGAGATGGTATCCCATTCCCTAGTTACCCAAACCACTGCACCTCAAACCATCATTCCCGACCCACACGTAGGATCACCTAGAACTTTAGCCAAAACCCTTAATGCCCTCCAAGAAAAACAGATCAAAGTCACAAAAATCCAAACCCCACTCTCACCCAAAACCAAACCCACAACCAAAATGACCTCACCTAAGGCTCCGACCAAACCCAGACCAAAAATTGTTATTAGGAAGAAAACCGCACCCCAAAATCCATCCTTAGTAGACCAACCCATTACCCCACCCGAGAAATCACCAGCTCGCTTAGACGAACCATTACCCTCCATGTTTGAGGACATACCTATGACCACCCAAACCGAAACCTCCACCTCACCTAGGACCACAACACCAGTCACCTCACCTACTTTCCTATTCACCTCACCAATTAGAGAAACCTCATTTTGGTCATCCACATTCACCACATCTAGCACAACCCAAGCCACCTCAACCACCATAGAAACAACTACCACAATAACCAGCCTACCCCTAGCCGTAACCAACCCCTTCCCAACCCTAACCTTGCCTATCCCAACCACACAACACTCAACCATAGCCACCACACCTCCCTCAACCCGTAGGAGCCCTGTAATTGATATCACTCCCATCTCAAGTGGGAAGTCAAAGAAGTCTTCCGTGCTCAAAGATCCTATCCTCGATAGGTTCGCGGCATTGGAAGAGGCTAATGAGAACCGTGAAAAACGGGAACTCATGTTGATCAAATTCTCAAAGGATCAACAAGCCATCAACCAGGAGGTTACTCGTCAGTGTGACAACTTGGCCAATCAGTTGGGTATTCTTCAAGAGCAACTTGACTTAGATCAAACCAGAATTGCTGCTAAAAGGGATTGGATCGACATGTTACGGAGAAGAATCGACAATCAGCAACAATTAATCAACGAGAACACGTAACAGAATGTTGAAAAACATGTTGACATTGAAAAGCTGAATGATAGAGTTAAGCAGCTGGAGACTGATCTTCCTTTATCATCTAAACTTGCAAGTGAGTTTAGGAAGGAACTTGACTCCTCACTTATCAGTGTGTGGACGGATTTTGAATGCCTTGAGTCTCGTGTTGGTGGATTGGAAAATTCTGAGAATTTGGAGGTTCGGAGGTTGATGGATAAAAGTGATAGGTTTCAGGGTTTAGTTGATAGACTGCAAGAGCAGATTGAGGAAGAATGTGACGTGCAAGGATGTGTGAATGAGTTGCTTGTCAATCGGCACCTCACGGTCATGGAGGTTATGAGATTGACTGATGAGGATGTTGAGAACATGAGGGTTCACTTGATGGCGAAGTTTAGACGGTTTCTACGTGTAGCTGAGCCAAGGGCTGAGCAAGTGAGTCGACGACAAACCTTGCTTTCTGATTTAGCCACTGATACCGAAAGTGTCAGAGATCTAGGAAGTGTACATGGCTTCCTATACATGGGAGAAACATGTAATGTTGAAGGTGAATGAGGTTCAGGCTCGAAGACTGCTAATGAGCCTGAAGTAGTTGTTGGGACCGTCATGGGCACCGAGCCTGTTGTTACTACTGCTGTTACATTTGAGCAGGTCAGTACTACAAGCTCAACACTTGTTGCACCCACCACTAGTGCACAAGTAAGTGCTGAGTTCACCACCGCTACGATTATTCGTCCTGATGTTCAACTAGTAGCACAATGTGGTGGTGATGATGGTGATGACGGTGATGATGAGGATGATGATGACGAGTCTGGTGGTGGAGACAAGGAGGATGATGACAAGGATGATGAACATGAGTATGATAATTATGATGAGCCTCGTGGTGGTGGAAATGGTGATGGTAGTGGAAGTGGTAGTGGTGATGCTAGTGGAAATAAGGCGGCTGATATTGAGCCGTTAAAGGAGGCCTAGAAAACAAGGGAAACAGAGGCTGCGGTGGAGGCTGAGCTCGCCTCTTTTCTAAATGTTTGTTCATGAGTAGGTACCGTTCCTATTGTTGAGAAAGCCAGTGAAGAAAATAATGATGATGATGATGACGGCATCAACTATTCTCCCAACCCCGACACACCAACAACTGGGGAGAATGTTGAGCCAACCGTTGACAAGCAAGTTGTCACTCCTGTTGCTGCTCCTGCTAGAAGATGGTCAAGACGAGGAATCAAATACTATGGTGTGAATAGGATGGGAAGCATACGATCGAGGTCGAAGCCGTATCATGATTCGAGTCTCATTGTGTATGCCAAATACCACAAAGATAACAAAAGTTGTGTTGTCATACGTACAAATAGAGATCTTACATATCTCACTATGCGAGATATGCACACCTTGTCGAAACTCAACATGAATTTCTTTCTAAAGACGGTGGCTCGAGATGACCAGGTGAACACTATCGAATCATTCTCCAAGAATAAGTTTTTAAGAAGAGAATGGAGAGCTGAATACCCGACGTTCGCTGTCAATCCGGGTAGGCCATTCAAGGTGAAGAAGATTAATCCATTCAACAACAAGCCGTCCAAAGAAAGACTCTACAGAATGCCCGGAAATCATGGCGAGCCGATCTTTCATAGGATGCCTTTCGAGGATGACTTTCTTCACGACTTCATCGCATGGGAGTTCGACAACGAATTCGGTGACATTATCATACATTGCCCTCACAGTCATGAGCTCACGTTCTTTGATGAGCATGAACTGGTAGGACTTGGACTCAGCGATCTCAGGAAACTAGTTGAGTCGCCACTCTGCACAGTTGAAGACGTTCGTCGTGACATCACGGACGCCATCGTTGGGAAGTTCAACAAGTTTGACAGATTACTTGTTGAAAAATAACCATATGTAGAAAATCCAGACGATGTTTTCGACTATGAGTCCGAATGCGAGTGGTGAGAAGGAATTAAAGCAAATATTAAAGACTAGAGGGAGATTGTAAGGCCCGGTTTTGTTATTAAGTCTTTCGTATTTGTTACGTGTTAGTTTACGTTTATGTTTTGTTACGTTTAAATGTGTTGGGCCCGAGGCCTTGTGTAATTGGTGCCCATTGGGCTTCTATCAATGATAAGGTGTATGATAATACACACACTATATATAGTGTGTGTATAGCATACACCAAGGGTAACCTTTTGCAAATAATATTATCCAAACCCCTCCCTCTCCTAACTCACGACTACACCCACACACCATAAGATCCGAGATCTCGGTCCTTGCTAGTTTTTTCCGCCAACTAGTAGAGAGGTTCATCCAAGACGACTAGTACTTAGTTTGTTGTGTTGTTTGATCCGGTCACAGGACCTACATACCATCATATATTCCGTAATCTAGAAGTTAATCATGATCCATATCTGTATGAGTTATTTGCTTAAACACAATTAGTTGTTGTCTTGAAGATACGAGACATCTCAAAATTTACACAACGCCATTACAGTACATATAAAATACAATAATAAGATTAATTCATTAAAAAAAGAGCGTGTAAAGCAAAAAAAATCTTGTTATAGAAATGTTATACTTCACGTATAAATTCAACCTTTTATCTCCGTTGATCTCTCATTACATGAATTGTTGTCAGAAAAAAAAAAGAAAAGAAAAATTACAGGAACTAGTTTATTTATTGCCAACTCAAACAAGGTGGTCGCACCTAGGTACATAGATCAACTCAAATATGCTTTTTTGTTTGATATAACTGTTCTACATATATGTACAAACACAATTATCACACTTGCAACTATCAAAATTCAAAACCTAGAATGACCCAACAATCTTTGCCCTCTCTAGTTCCATTAAAATTTGCTAATTAAAGCAATTGCTTTGTACTAACAAAATTTTGTGATTCACTTTGAGATCAATGGAATGTGTGTTACCTAACAAGACTCTGGAAAAAGGCAAAAGAATATATAAAATAAAAAAAAACCGCAAAACAAATAAAAATCAAAACTAGGGTTGCAATGACATTAATGATCGTTTTGTTGTTACGAGATGATTGGATTCTAATTTCCAACATTTACCAATGTCTTCAGCTATTCGCTTAGCATCCATCGATGCACCAAGCAAGCCACGCTTGGTGAACCCTACAGCATAAAGTCCGCATGCACCTTTCCAACCGTTAGGAAATGGTCTCCGAGAGTATCCGTCTTGCTCTGAGAACATCTCTTTCTCCTAGACACGGGAATATATATTTTTAGTTTAAATGATAATAAGTTAGCATATTCATCCTAGTAATTTAACTTTATAGATAATCTTACTTTTACTATTCTTACTACGTATATATTATTTTAATATTTGTAAGAAAATATAATTTTAATTTTCTTAAAAAAGAAAAATAATGGAGAGAAAAGTACCTTTAGCCAAGATGGTACATTGCTTTTGTATCCTGTTGCTAAAATAATTGCATCAAAATTCTCTGTCTCCCCATTAGAAAATTGTACGCTATGATCCTCAATTTGTTGAATGCTTGGATATATCTACAAGTATTAAAAATACAAATCAGCACAAAAGGTTTACTTAAAAAAAGGATGTCAAATAGTTTTTATTTAAATTTTTTTTTTCTGGATTCTTACAAACCTGTAAACTTTTATAATGGTATATATAAGATTTCAACTATTTATAAAAACGATTTGATTACTTTTAAAACCAGTTAATTTTACCACCTTTACTTTGTGGGCATGTACGGACAAGATTAGGAGTGTTGGTTGTTTTAAAAAAATGTACAAACACTTATTGTCTCTTCATTTCCTTAAATATACTAACCTTGATGAGTTTTCAAGAGAGTTAAAAAAGTTCTAGGTTCAAAAGCTAAAAGAGTTAAGTGAAAAGCATGTATGGGTATAAATGGAGATATTTGTGAACATATGATATGATTAAACAAATCTAAAACCAATGATTGTAGATTTGAATAAAAGGAAATCCAATATTTCAATGTACAATGATACAAGAAGGTTTTAAGGAAATGAAAACCACAACAAAGTTAAAAAGAAAAGCATCCATAAATAGTAACTAGGTTTACCTTGATGTCTCCACTTTTGATCTTGGCTAGGGCCCCAACATCCAACACCGGTGTCTTGCCAGATATGTTCTTGAGCTCGAGTGGTCCCACCGTGGGCCGGTCAAGTCCAAACCTAGCGGTGTTTCCAAGTATTAGCCATGACACGAACAACAGAAACCGGTCAACTAATCTCACTGGTAACCACTTGAGCATCCACATGGACAACCCAAAAGTCGATTTTCCCAACATATCTCGTGGTAGGACATGTACCTGATTTTCAATTTAACCATCCACTAGTAAGTTGAATTGTACTTTTTCGCAAATGAGGACTATAACACGAATATCAAACACATAATACAGTGTTCTCAACAAGATCACCTAAATATGGCTATAACAAAGGGTAAACAACATAAACACAAACTTCTCTATCTTTATACCATTTGCTACAATTATTTTTTATCTTGTTATAACCAAACAATTTCTCAAATTATATAGTATTTCATTCTGTTACTATGAAATTTAAGGGGTTAAAATCTTCTTTTTTTCCTATAGGATTGTGACTAACAAAATATAAAGAGCAAATAAAGGTGTCACAAGTCTTTTTGCCTTTCTTGGAGTGGTAGTTCACTTTCATATATTGAGGGCCATGCACACCATATATTAAAGGACCCTTTACAGTAATGAAACGCTCTTGTAATTATGAATTTTATTTTAGGCTTTTTTTTGGCATATATAAATATTTGTTTAAGGTGCTTTTCAGGAATGGAGTTCCATCCTCGATTTCTCCCATACGCTTGAGATCGATTACCAAGAAAGTGACCTTTTTTTAAAAAAGAATTTTCTACTAATTACATGATCTTTTTATATTTTAATACTAATTTAATAAATAAATATAAAATATAAACTTTTATTCAAGCATTTTTTGATCTTTATTGTTAATCAGTGTATATAGATAACATTGAATGCTGTAAAAAAGTTGAATAAATTTCATATTCATAAAATAATAATTGCGAAAAAATAAACACTTTATGATAATCTGTGTGCTGATAAAAAATGAAAAAAATTAATTAGCTTTGTGTTTATAAAAATTATTTATAATAATGATATAGGATTATAAAACTAATACATGAAACTAGCTAATTTACTCATTTTATTATTGTGTAGAAAAAAAATTATGTGACCATATCATAAATATACCCAAGAAATATTTATAAAACTTTTTCATTAATTAGGTATGACTTTTGGATCTTAGATCGATGGGCCCTCATTTATAGAGTGAACTATAATACTTTGTGAACCAATATATCCGATTGAGTTAGTAAACATATATAAATCAAAACTCACTTAATGCAAATAACTTCAAAAAATGAAAATTAACATGCTAGATTTGATTAATACACTAGAAAATATAAGAAAAATATTTTCGCTAATTACAACTAACAAATTCCCAAGTTTTTCCCACATCTATAGATTGAATAATATAATCTTAGATTTTAATTATTAAAAAATTTTGAGAATCACATAATCATTTTTACTATGTTGTCTAGATATGATGAAAGAGAATGAGATGCGGTTATATATAATCGCTTTACTATCATAAATAATACGATAAGTACCATGTCTTATGACGTTTTACTTGAGAATTTTTCATAATAAACATGTTTAATACTCCCTCCGTCCCATTATAAGTGTTATAGTTTAATTTTTCAAGTTTTTCTTGTTTAACTTTGACCGACAATATTTTTGTTTGTGTTATATAATACTTGATGTAAAATATATGAATGGATTGGGTTTTAAATGTATTTTACATTGATATAATTTTCATCAAGTATTATATGACACAGAAAAAAAAAATATTTATGATCAAAGTTGCAAAAGAAATACTTGAAAAGTCAAACTATAACACTTATAATGGGACGAAGGGAGTATAATATATTTATCAAGCTGCCTACCCCTCATATAATTTACTCCTAGAAAAACCATTTAACCTAATTTGAAATAATAATCAAGAGTAATTTAAGAGGGAAAGAAATACTCACAGCATCCCTAACAACAAGTGAAGGTTTAGCATTGTGATTGCAAAGATCCAAACACACTTCCATTCCTGAATTCCCACAGCCCACCACCAACACTTTCTTCCCATTATAAATGCTACCACTTTTATACTCTGATGTATGCTTCACCTCGCCACAAAACTCCCCTATCCCTTTAATCTCCGGGACCACCGCCTCGGCATTCTCTCCGGTAGCCACCACTAACCACCGGCTAACATACTCTATCTCCTCCCCTTTCATCCCAACACTCTTCACTCTCCACATCCCTATACTCTCATCAAACTCAGCCCTCTCCACACTCGAATCAAAAACCGGGTTGATACTAAACCTTTTTCCATACGCCTTTAAATAATCAATAAACTGTTGTTTGTCAGGATATGTTGGAAAATCCTTAGGGAAAGGCATAAGTGGCAATTCACAAAATCTTTTAGGAAGGTGTAACCGGAGCCGGTCATAGGTTTTGAGCTGCCAAAGGGATGCTATACAGTTTGATCGTTCAATCAAGACACTCGGGACTCCTTGCTCTTTTAGACAAGCAGCCGTAGCGAGTCCTGATGGTCCGGCGCCAACGATGACCGGTCCAGCAACCCATACTTGACGTCTAAGTTTACAATATGAAAACACATAATGAGGATCATGAGCCATTTTGCCTTGTATTTCTTTTGTATTGTCCATCTTTTTATGTTGTTTTGGAAAATTCAAGAAAATGGATTTGTGGGTTGGATTAAATGGGATTAATGAGAGAGAGATGGAGATGGTGATATATGAATGCACACATTCCTTTTGTTCGTATGAGATGGTGTTATGAATTAAATTTGGTTGAGTGTATATATGAGGGTCAAGTGGCATGGAGGAACTAATGGGAGTGGGGACATATATATAGGTTTTTTTTCTTTTAACCTTTTATATTATGTTTTTTTAAATTATTTGGGTTATATGGTCTATATGTGACCTAACAATAAAATTGGGTCATATTTATATTACAAGTTATTAAATAATAGATAAGAAAATATGTACATGTAGTTAATACTATATATTTTATTTATCTCTTATAAAAAATACAGAAAAAATTCATTTTAAAACGATTAAATAGGTTTATAACAGTTTCAAAACCATTTTAAATGTCGCGTTGCAAAATGTATTTAAAACGGTTTAAAAACAAGTGTAAAATGGTATCTAAAACGACGCTTCAAAAACCATCGTAAAATGGCACACAAAAACAACGCTTTAAAAACCGCTATAGAATGGTAGTAGATAACCACACTTCAATACCAAAAACCACGCTTATTTGTAGTAAAGAAATACTCCCTCCGTCTCATTATAAGTGTAATTTGTCCAATTACAAGTGTCTACTTTCAAAATTTATTAGCCAATTTCCTAGTTTACCATTAAACACAAACAACTAACATTAATAAACAATATAAAGGGGGGCCACTTTTCAAGGGCATTATTGTCATTTGGTAAGAAAAAAATTAATCATTCAATCCACCTTAAACTTTGTGTTTTTCAAACATTAACACTTATAATGGAACGAAGGAAGTATTGAAAAGACTGTTGTAAATTATATTAAAAAACAAAACGCTTGAATATATCAAAAACAATTCTTCTACACATTTGATTTAATTTTTTAATTTAAATTATGTTTGCAGTAACCAACACATTATAGTAACTAAAAGCCTAAATCCAATTTATATACATAAATCATCTTACATTTATACAAAACTGGTCTAACCTATAAATAAAATATAAACGCACACACACACAATATTACTTCTACCTCTCCGCATTTGTAACATCCTACCTTTTATAATAATAAATAAAAGAATTTCGTTTAGTTAATGATGTGTTATTATTTAGTTAAGTTAAATATAAATAATAGAGTGTGGGCTTGAACAATAAATGATGGAATAAGAGATGGTGATGGGCCTTATGTCCATGGCTTAGAGGTATTTAAACACCATTAAATCTCCATAAACCCCCCCCCCCCCTTTTCCTACATCCGGCCTACCTACACACTCAAAAAAAAAAAAGCACAAAAACACTCTAATACAACCCAGATTCAGATCTGGGCTAAAGAGAGGAAGATTTCGTGATTCAAGCAGCATCAAACAAAATTAAACCCATCTAGATCACGTGTTAAATCAGATTCGGACCACACCGGATCCGAGAAAGGTACGTTCTTGTGGTAAAGGTTAGGCTTTTTAGGTTAGTTTGCCATAGGATTTGATATTAGGGCAAATCGGGCTGTATAATGTAAGAAAAACATAAACTTGATCCTAAACAAATTGTTTTAAATTAAACGGGAGAACCGGGTAATATTCGGTCCATGCTAAAGCAAGAAAATGAAGTTGTTACGGCCCAAAACTCATTTTATCATTAAAACGGGCATAACGAGATGTAAGGAAGTGATTATAATGGATAGAAATGAAAAAAGAGATTCGAATCGAGTTCCTAAGAAACTCAATTTGTATGGAGAAAAATACGAATCGAATCGAAATGTAACAAATCGAAATAAAACGAATTGAATCAAATTGAAACGAATCAAATCGAATGGAAACGAATCGAAGCGAACTGAAACTCGATTCGATTAGAATGAAAACTCGATTATATTAGAATGAAAACCCAATTCAATTCTAATGAAAACTCGATTCAATTAGAATGAAACTCGACTCAAATGAAACTCAATTCATTTAAAGATGCATTTTTCTAATGAGTTTTTTTAATTAACTCCAGCCATGGGCTCTGCCCCTTGGACCCTGCTAGGGGCTGCTGCCCACTAGAACCCTGTTGCCATGAGTGCTGCCCCTGGACCCTCGTTCGTTAGGGGTTTTACTAACCTAGAAATATGATTTTGGTTAGGAGTAGTTTAGTGATGTTCGTAAATTGTACACAGCTAGTCGTGCCCGGTTGAGAACAGATGTGACCATAAACTCAAAAAGGAATTGGATCCATGTGAGTTTCTAGCCCATTTCTTTGTTATGTTTTCGGGGCTGTGTGCATACTCTTATGTGTTTAGTTACTACACTTACCTTAAGTGATAAGTGTATGCTATGTGGATGTTTAATGGATGAGATACGAATGTTATAGAAAATGTAAGAGTATGTATGGATGTATGGTTCTATGGAAAGAAAGGACCAGACCCTAATAATATCTGAGATAGAATGAGCCAAACGCTACTAATATCTGAGATAGGAATGGAATGGATCAGACTCTACTAATATCTGAGATAGAAGGGACCATACCTTAGTAATATCTGAGATAGAAGGGACTAGACCCTAGTAATATATGAGATAGAAGGGACCGAACCCTACTAATATATGAGATGGTAGAGATAGTTATGCATGTAGTATGAAAGAATTTTTGTATGTATGTAAGAAGGAATGTATGAAATGAAGGTAAACAAGTTAAGTATATAATATGTATCTTCGGATGCGTATATGTAAGTATGTGTATGAAATGTATGATGCTTGATTAACTAGAACTCAGTTAGCGTAGGTAACTTTTAGTATGTACGCATGTAAATAGGCTAAGACGGCTAGCTTGAGGGAGACACATGACATTAGACTGAAGAGGCTGACATCTTAAAATAGGCTAAGACAGCTTACAGATGCAATATTCCGATCTATAAACATAAGCACATAATAAGCTAATCCTTACTGAAATTACATAAAGAAAACATAGATCTACAACTTTAAAATAACAAAATCAAGCTCAAAAATCCTAACTAAAATTATAGACACAATCAACGAAGTATAACTCAAAACAAATTTAGATAAACGCGGATGCATTTTGAAGAGTGGATTGTGAGAGATAAAGTATTTTAGAAAGCCATATTTAGAGGTTAAAGAGGGAAGATAAAGTTTATGAAAATTTTCAAATGAGGGAAATGAAAGTACTATGCATTGGTGAGAGGGACCCTCAAAATCCTAAACAACTCTAGTTTTAAATAAACAACGTTACTTACAATAAGTTCAATAAAAACACAAATTTTCTTTTATTTACAACGGTTTTCAATGGTGGGAGGGAATTACCTCAAAACTTTAAACAACACTATCTTTCAATAAACAACTCTGTTTTACAATATGTTTAATAAACAATGCTAGTTTTCTTATCTATAATGGTGGAAGGGAAACTTAAAACTTTAAACAACACTACTTTTCAATAAGTACTATAAACAATGCTAGTTTTCCTCTTATTTACAATGGTATTCAGGAGGAAACCTCAATATTTTAAACAACGCTAGTTATCAATAAACATCTCTATTTTTCAATAAGTTCAATAACAATGCTAGTTTCTTCTTATTTACAACGGGTTTAGAAAATTGTTCTTTTTAAAACGGTGGATTACATCTTATTCAACGGTTGACCTTCATACCGTTGTAAAAGATTTTTATGACCGGTGTTAATAGACGTTTTTGTAGTAGTGTATTTCTGATCAATAAACATGGTTATATATATTTATCTCGAGATTAGATAATGAATAAAAATGTTTGGATAATCATTAGGGAGAACCGATTAAATAAAATTAACAAAAATGAAAAGTTGATAAAAAGTTCAAGAGAGAAATCGGTTTCACTTATAGAAATTTATATTCAGAGGGAAGATTATAAATCAAAATATCTAACTTAGAAAACAAATATTTTTCGTTTATAAAACCTATATGTAACCCTTTAAAAAAACCCTTAGATCACTTCTTTAGCATGTCAAATTCGGATTAACCTATTTGTTAAACAATCGTGTTTGGATTAATGAACGAGTTTTGTTAGCTTACCCAAAACTTCTTTTTTCTTTTTCTTTTGTTTTCACATTGTGCTTCGGGTCATGTCAAGACTTGTCATCATGTTGTAAGTTGTAACCTTATTCTTAAGACTAAGAGCATTCTCAATTCATTCTTCAAATTATGTGAGAAGGTTCTCTATTTTTAAGAGATGATTAAAAAAGGTTGTGAGAGGAAGAGAGGGAAAATATTATTGTTCGTGGTTAAATTTGACGAAACACACTGTTCACCTCTATAATTTTTTAATGTTTTTCAAAAATAGTTGTGAGTGAATGAGAGAAAAATGGTAATAATAAAATTATAAAAAAATATCATTTAATTAAAAATAAGAGAAAAAAAATAATGATTTTAGTGTTATTAAAGAAATGAAGATGATGGAGAATGGATTGAAAATGTTAATATCTCTCTCACTTGAAGTTGAACGAAGGTTTTTTTTTCTTTTGTTACTTTCTCATATGATGATGATGCTACATGATGAAATCAAATGAGAAATAAGAAATAAAAAATTAAATCAAAATCATCACTTTAATTAAATTAAATCACTTTTATTGGTATAGTTAATTTTGTCAAGAAAATTGTTGAATAGGATTGTCATGTCAACATCATAAAACAATAAAGAAAATAAATAAATATATTTTTTTTAAACAGCAGAATGGAAATTAAATATAACATAATAGGATTTGATGATTTGTGGATGCAACTTTTAACTCATGGACAAAATAGATACGAAATATAAAGTTTTTAGCTTATTGGAACATCAAACCACTAAATGACTAAATAAATCCATCATGTGTTGGATAGAAAACAATTTTATAATTAATGTTGTGAACTTTGGATATTGCATTTCATCAGAATCACCTTTCATTTTATAGAAATCAAAGGTATTGGTATTAATCGTGTCATGTAGATTGAATAATTAGTACTTGGAACTAATAAATACAGTTAAAAAAAAGAACTAATAAATATATTAAATTACTCGTGTTATGTTGAAGTCAGTTAAGTTTGTCTGTTGTTCATTTATGAATATTAGTGAAATAAATTGAGTTGATAACAATTTATATAATTAATTATTACAGCTCAAATGAAATTATGTTATAATTATAATATAATTGGTGTGTATGTTTTTTATTTTTAAAACGACCAACAAAAAACGATTATGTTGAAACCATCAAGATTACAAGGCTGGGCCTAGCCAGAAGCTAACCCACAGCACCAAACCACCAGAAGGAAACACCAAAGCCAAAAAATTCAAATAGTTACACATTAAATCTACTCCACCTCTTTCATGACAAAGACACACTACCCGATCTATTTTTAACCCAATAAAAATTAAGAGCCTTTATATCCCCCACCACCCTTTCCGCCGTTACCGCTTGGACATTAAACACCATTTCGTTTCTTGCCTTCCAGAAGCACCACATCGAAGCAAGACAAACCTCGTGGTAAGATTTCGCCTTTCTTCTAGGAAACTTAGTAAACTTGTATAAGTCAAGAATATCTTGAATGTTAAACACGAAGATATGAGGAACTTTACACCATAATGTAATAGACTGTCATACCGCCTGAGCCAAACTGCAAAAAAAATAAAGACATGCTCAATTGTCTCGTCCGATTCACCACAAGCCGGATAGTCCACCTGACCGACCATAATAACTCGTTTAGCTAGCAAGACGCGAACCGATACCCTATTGAGTTTCGCGCGCCAAGTGAGAATACCCACTTTGCTTGGGACCCAAGTATTCCATACAATTGTATAACCTAGATTATCATATCGGACTTCTCTAATTTTCCCTTTCAAGCTTGAAGTTGAGTAAGCTTCTTTAGTACCCAAAACCCAATTTACTGAGTCGGATCCGGCCACCATATTACTTTCGCACAATAACCCGTTGCCAAGCAACACAATTAATCTTCGACTTGTCTTCCGACACCCCAAAAGATAAGTCTTCTAAGACGCTCCAACTTTTCTAACACTCCATCTGGGACCCGAAACATAGAAAAAAGTAAATCAGTAAGGCGTTCAACACCGACTTGATAAGCGTGACCTGGCCCCCAAAAGACAACACCTTTGCTTTCCAAATTGACAACCTTTTTTGGAACAATTCCACCACCCGGCTCCCACGCCGAGATGAGGTTCATATATCCACAATTTGTAGACCTAGATGCTAAAACGGGAAAACCCCATTCGACACCGAAGTAACTCGCGATCTATTGAATTTCAGCCGGAGACACGCACATCCCAAAGATCCGATACTTTGACAGATGTACTTTTAACCTGAACACCATATGAAAACATCTAAGTATATGAAAAATATTTCGAGCATTCAAATCTTCCCATCTCCCCACAAAAACCGCATCATCGGCATAAATGAGGTGAGACAAGGTCGACCCATTAAGACCACTTCTTAGTCTCCGGAAGATACCCGTATCCTCTACACGCTTCATCATCACTGTTAACGCTCCATGGCAATGATAAATAAGAACGGTGATAAAGGGTCAACTTGGCGGAGACCCCGAAAGCAAGTAAATTCCTGGGTCGGGGAACCATTTACCAACTGTTTTTAAAAGCACACCATTTTTCTTTGAGAGACAAATTTCTTTTAATCATTGTCATATGTGGTACTTAAAACCAAAACCTTCTTTCCTTCAAAACCTAGATATATTAAAGTCTTTGCCTTTACCAATAGATCCCACTTTATAAGTAGGGTTAGAACAAATCAATATGACTTATGAACATTAAGTGATGATGAATACTTTAAGACACAAAATTAATTTCTTTTTTGAAAGTTAATAGTTGAAAGGAAATAAAAATAAAATCTTAACACTTTTAGATACTCAAGAAAATAATATATATATATATATATATATATATATATATAACATATTAACACCTTTTAATAATTCCCATCCTAACTCTAAATAGGAACTTAAGAGAAAAAAAACCCTTAAACGCGTTAATAGTTAACTGGTTTTGTTTGATTAAACCATTTTATAAAATAAGTTGTGTTTGGGTTAACAAGTTTAATAAAACGTGTTCTGTCAGCCAACACGAAACCTATGTTTATTCATGTCATTAGTAACTGTCGCTCGTGTTCAATTTTTGTTTTGGAAGCGAATGTGAGTGCGTTAGAGATTGGAGTAATCAAGTTATTAGTTCCTAGCATTTAATGGTTATCATCAAGGACTAAATTCGGGATAGGTTATTTACCTTGAAGTGGTTATTTACCATTTTACCTTATAAGAACTAAGTTCGTGGTAAGTTATACATTGTAATAAAGGAAAACTAACATTGAGTGGTATGAAGGCGTAGGATAAGATTTTGAGTTTCTAGTGTGAGGCCAGTGAGGGTTTAATTTCTGTCGTAGTAAAAAATATGTAACTTAGACATATGACTAGATTTGTCGTTCTAAAGAAAAAAAAAGTAAACGTAATACTCTGCGTAATATATATTAAACTTTATACAATTACAATATATGTAATTAAATACATATACTTAAGAATCTTTTTCTTAAATACAATACTTTAATTTATCTAAATTGTATGTATAATTCTTTTAATTATATTTAGGGGAAAGTGAATATTGGGTTGTTAAACATCTAACCTTAAATACGAAACTCCCAAAATTACGTAATTTTGAGTCAAATTTATTAAAAAATAATTTTATCTATTAAATTTCTAATTTCTCTTCATTTTCTCATCCTCACTCCCCCATCTCTCGTATTCACATATCATCACAATCTCATGATTAAATAACTAATTTTTTCCCGTTGATCACACATTGAACTTGCAAGTCAATTATACTTTACGATCGATCAAATGAATAGATTAAAAAAAGTTATTCACTGCTTAAAATTGAACACCTACTAGTGATCCACTTGCATTGCCATTAATGACTTTACATGAGAGAGCTCATTTTTCATTGTTACCAGATAAATTGACTTTACATAAAATAAGAAAGAAAAAAAGAAAAAATAAAAAAAATATTTAAAAAAATCCATTACAGGTACAAAGTAAGAATCAAATATTTGGGGTTGTTTACCAACCTCGTTCATGGATTGAACTGCAAGGACGTAAGAAGCTTATATTAGAAACAATCCCTATAACTTGCTATCTGTTAAGATTTATGGTTAGTGGTGTAGGCATGTATCAATAGGAAATGATGTATATTATATAGGTATAATATTGGGGATGAAAAAAAATAGGAGAGAAATAAGAAAAATAACAAATAAAATTACCTTTTAATGAATTTGACTCAAAACTACGTAATTTTTAGGGTTTCGCATCTAAGGTTAGATGCTTAACAGTCTCATATTCACTTTCCCTTTATACTTAACGCGTTTTATTATATTATCAACGAATGTTCATGATATAAACGAACCTCACTTACAAAATTAATTAATTTGTTAAGATATTTGCATTATATTTTCTTTTTAGTTGATTTGATATCACTAGCTGGTTCCATATTCCTAGAAAAACATATCCAAGTTGATTATTATATAATTTGACAATAATATATTTAAAAGACTTTAGGTTGATCTCCAACTTAAGTATATAGAATACTTTCACATACCTATTTTGTAAATCCCTAAATATAACTAAATTGAGTGCTAAAGATGTTCATCTAGTTCTTGTTCACCCTTCCTAAAATAACTTTAAAGTGTGAATCAATCATAACACATAAAAAGGGAATGCTATTGGTTCTTTTAAAGGATTATTTATATATTCAAAAGGATATTGTATAAGATAAAGAACCATTTTACTATAATTGTTTAGTTTTTGTTATCCCATCAAAATGTATTGTACGTTCTTTCAAACATTCGAGTTTGTTTCTAATGAAAATTTGACAATATACAAAGACTGAGACGTAATAGTGAGACCACCGTTGAAAGTATAGGAACGCTTAAGTTTTGAGATGTCCAAAGATAAAAGATTATGGACGTTTAATGAATGGATTTTGAGTTTCTTGAATCGACTAATTATTCAAAATTTTAAAATTTGAAGCTAAATTTGAGTTTAATTTTTATTCAAATAAGATTCAAATAAACAAATTCGAACTGTAAGTCCCCGGTGCGATGGTGATCGATACGAGATCCGCACGATGTTTAGGAGTGCGGAATCCTCCTAGACTCGCTTATGTTGTTGGAGACGAATAACACAATAACACACAAACAAACACACGAACGAAATAAATAGATCTGTAGACCGCTTTATATATTAATCAAAACACATTACATACCAAAAGAGAAAACATGTTACGGCCGACCCGAGGTGAGCTCTACCTCGGGTCTGCCCACGAGACTCTCCCTATCTATTTTCTAGACAACTTTTCTGCTCTCACTCTCTTTTTTTTTTCAACACCTAACCCTAAACATAACATACATATATATAGATAAACATCTACGCGGGCTTGGGCCTATGGTGAAGTTGTCCTAACTCCACCAACACGTGAAGTTGTTCTAACTTCACCAACACGTGAAGTTGTTCTAACTTCACCCATGACGAAATTGGTTCACTCCACAGCTTCTCCCCAACTAGTCGGAATTGCATAGCGACGGTCACAAAATGCATCAACAGACTACCCCTTGACCGTTGCTCTCAATTCTAACAAACACAAAAGATCATCTGTTACAAAACATGCACCAACAGATTCCCTCTTTTCCGTTGCTCTTCTGTGTTCTTCTTCTGGTAGGACACGATCTTCAGACATTGCACTGTAATCTTCAAACATGAACTTCACATATATACGCAACATCAATCCTGTCTTCAACCAGCAGTGTCTGAAACTGTCTTGTAGCATCACAAATCTACCAATCACCCGGCGTCTTCCATATCAGATCTCCTCTTCAGTGTAAGCCCCTCCGAACTATATCGATCGAGATCTTTGACCTGCATCCCAGTGCCTAATCGATCATCTCAACCATTCGGTTAGTAAGATAAGGTTCAATCTTCAACTACTCAACAGTAAGTGATCAGTTTCATTAGAAAACCACCTTGACAGAATCTAACACACATGCCCTGTAATAATCATCAAAAGCTTAACCAAACCTCCATGATCTTTATTACCCGAGCATCCATGATCACCAAAAACATTATTACCAAATTTTTCCTCAATGATCCTCCTTTCATATAAACGATATATAAAAATTTTCGTTCAAGAAAATTTCCCGAATATACCCTTTTTTTATTTTGGGAATACCATATCTTGAACATCGGAGGAAAAAGGAAAGCATATCGTTAACTTCACCCGTTAATTTCACCTGATAACTTCACCACCTAATAAGTTCACCAGATAACTTCACCACCTGATAACTTCGCCAACCAATAACTTCGCCAGCCAATAACTTCTCCCTTTGTTAACTTCACCTTCCAGTAACTTCGTCAAAACCCTAAAATTCCAGCGACAACTTCGCCAAAACCCTATAACTTCGCCAAAACCGTCTTTTTCAACTAAACCAGATCTGAAACGTGCCAAAAACACCAAAACGCAGATCTCGAACCATAGCATAAGAGCCTACGGCTCTGATACCACTTGTAAGTCCCCGGTGCGATGGTGATCGATACGAGATCCGCACGATGTCTAGGAGTGCAGTATCCTCCTAGACTCACTTATGGTGTTGAAGACAAAGAACACAATAACATAAAAACAAACACACGAACGAAATAAATAGATCTGCAGACCGCTTTATATATTAATCAAAACACATTACATACCGAAAGAGAAAACATGTTACGGCCGACCCGAGGTGAGCTCTACCTCGGGTCTGCTCACGAGACTCTCCCTATCTGTTTTCTCTAGACAACTTTTCTGCTTTCACTCTCTCTTTTTTTTATCAACACCTAACCCTAAACATAACATACATATATATAGATAAACATCTACGCGGGCTTGGGCCTATGGTGAAGTTGTCCTAACTTCACCAACACGTGAAGTTGTCCAAATTCACCAACACGTGAAGTTGTTATAACTTCACCTATGACGAAGTTGGCTCCCTCCACAACTTATCCCCAACTAGTCGGAATTGCGTAGCAACGGTCACAAAATGCATCAACACGGACTCATGTCAAATTTGAATATGAGTAATTCAAATTCTTAATCTACCTGAATTTATGTGACTTAATTTGAACACGTATTTGATGAAAACAATAATAATTTATTTCTTTCAATTTTCAAAACTACCTACGTGAATGTTTTCAACATAAACAGATAAGTTTACGAAACTAATAATTCATCAAAATATCAAATAACTTAAATGTAAGTTGTAACATTAAATGTGTATACATTTTAGAAATACTTCTATAGCTGTAATTTACTATTCACCCTGCATTGACTGTAATATTATTATGTTTTGATTTTTATAAACTAAGAGCATTCTCAGCAAGTCCTCTATTTTTTGTGAGTAGATTAATTCTTTATATTATATAGAGTAGTTGTAAGTGGTTGTGAGTGAATGATATAGAAAAACTTTTGTTGGTGAGTAAATTTGGAGAAACACTGTTCATCATCTATATTTTTTAATATTTTTTGAAATTGGTTGTGAGTGATTGAGAGAGAAAATATAATGATATAAGTATGAAATAATATTATTTAATTGAGAAACAGAGAGAAAATGTAGTGTGTTTTAGTGTAATTATAAAGATGGAGATAGATATGCTACCGGGAATACTCTAATATATGTTTCTACCCCTGAAAATAATTAGAATTATCATATGTCCCCTGAAATCAATATATGTTTGAACCCCTTTTTTCTTTCTCCCTTTTCAACGTTCATTTTGTTAGGTTTTCATATTTATTTTCCTTAGCCATAGCTAGGATTACACTAACCGTATTTAGCTTGGCCACTAGATTAAGCATGTCATCATAGTTTATTCCGGTTTTTGAGGAAAACCATGAGCCTTGCCTTAATCTATGTTTTGTGTTCTGTTGATCCATTCCACATATGTACGTAGTTTCGGCCAATAATACATACACGATATCATTTTTATCCCTAGTAGGACCGGTTTTGACCTAGTTTTGAGTTTATCAGATATACGAACATCTATTGGACTGAATACAACATACATGCAAGAAGTTGTTATCTATAGGCCTTGTACAAGCGTCCAAGGGTTCCGTTCATGTAGAAAATTTTTGTTAGGAAAGTGTTTTCATATCATGTGAGTTTTATTTCCCATAATTTAACTGTTGTGAATCAGTATGCATACATGCAAGGTTATGTGTAGTGTATAAAAGAAAAGAAGTTTTAAATGAAAATTTTTATGAGTTTTAAATAACAGTCTAAATCCGTCAATAATGCTTCATGCGAATTTACCCATGGGATGGGAACATGATTGAATTGTGGTGGTAGTTAGTGGAAAATAGGGGGACTAGTTTCAACGATAGTAGTGCAATGCCTTTGTGGCATTATCAACAATTGCAATTGCATAGAAAGTAACGACGATCACTTGGTAAATACTTGAGTCACAACCTATAGTAGCATAAATGTAGACTTCGACATTTAGTTTTAAATTTATAATTGAAAGTATTTATGTAGGTGAGCCTATGTATGCAGTGTAAAGTTTTGTTTTATACTTATCTTTTATGCTTTGGGCATGTATCTATTATTTTAAAATAATTGTATTGAATGATTAAAAACTAAAGATAGAACTCACTCAGTGATGTAGACTTTTGTGTGTACATTAGGTTGGTGGGTTGTTTGAAACAATAACAAGGATACACGGGCATTTGGACGGGCTATCCGATCTGAAGACTGTTATCCCTTTTAGTTGAGCTTATTTGTTTACTTTCAATTTAAAGAAAACTTATGGCACTTTGTTCAAATTTTGATTTTGTATGAGATAATTATGCTGCTTGTGTGTTTAAATTATAAGTTTAAAAACTATTTTGCATGTGTAAACCCAACCTCTTAGATGCCAAATTTTACGATGTTTAAGCTTCGTTTATGTCGTATTTAGGTTGTTGTATGTGTTTTAGAGCAATTGGTTACCTCCAACAAATCTTGGCCCTGTAGTTAAGATTGAAGAAGATAATCTTGATTTAACATGTGAATGAAGGTTAAATTCAATCAACTGAGAAGTATAAGGGGTGATTCGAATAAAAAATTTGAAGATAAAGATTAGAGAATACATTAAACAATTTATTGTTAGGAGATAGTTATTAGAGCTAGAGATAAAGTATAATGTTTATTATGTGTTTGAGTGTGATTAGGAATTAGAGTTGGAGTAGCAAACGAGTTTAGGTTGACATAAATAAAAGTGTAGACGAGTAGTTTTAGTTCTTAATAATATTGAAAGAGTCGTGGTGAGTTACCAAAAAATATCTGTATTATTCATGTTGCTGGTTCCAATTAACTCCAACAAATACATCATAAAAGTTGACCAAGTATAGTACTTCGAGTGGTTAAGTTCCTTGATTCCGCCTATCAACTAGATCTCAGCCATCGTTCTTAGTTTTCTGGTTTCTAAACACAATCACATGTACACTTTGATTTTGGTTTAAGCAAATTCAGATCAAAGACTATTTCTTTGATTGTCTTTAATCACTCCTACACTAATGAGAAGCCCCAAGTCTTCTCCACGCTATAGTTTTAAACTGACTCGGCTCTATTCCACATGTTCACCAATTTACAGAACTAATATTGCAACCCTTTTTAGGGGAGATGGGCACTCGTGGGTACTAACCATGCACCGACCAATTTTCTACTGACATCTCATTTCTAACCTCAATTACCAACATAACACAAAATCAGTGAAAACACCTAACCACATGTACCCTAGAACTTTTTATTTTCTAAATTTTAATTAAATAAAACAAAAAATAAACATGGGTAAACAAAAAATAAACATAGGTTAATTAAGTGGCAAAGGTTTACCACATGAGTTCGAAGCTTAAAATGGGGTGCCCGTCCTCATAAATTTTGAAAAAGACCGATAATTACAAAAATTGGAGCCAAAGATATATAATGCTCTTCTTATATTTGCTAAGAAATATATTCAAATTAACACCTATCCAAATTTGACGCCCATAAGAATTTTAAACAAACAACAAACTTGAAACAAGTTAACTAAATTGACTCTTTGGTCACTTAGCTTTTGAACTTTTGATCTCCTAATTCTTCAAACAACTTCTTTGATATCGACAAAATCGCCCTTGATGTTGTAAACTTGATCAATATTAACAAAATAATAATCATAAGCTGATGATGAATAGATCTTGTCATTTTTGTTATGACACGTTTGTTCATATTGGGAGTATTAACAAAGAAACCAATCTAGTTAAAATGAAAAGAATTATAATAAATGAGATATTTTTCTCTCTCTTGCAACTCTCACAAAATCTTAATGTAAATGGAAATGATAGGATCATAAATCTTTGATATCACCATCAAAACAAATGATCATATATTCTGTTTCAACTTGGATACAGCTAAACCACAAGAAAATTAGCAAAATAACATAAACGACAACCTAGTCTAATAAGTAGTTGAAACAAGGGCCGGAATTATTAACACGATTTGAACCTGACACGGTTAAGAAATGTTTTGGGTCGATTAACACAAGCTGTTTAAAAAAAGGGGCCGGGCTCGGGTCGACCAACATGCGAAACGAGCCATATTTCCTTTTCACGAACAGAGCGAGTGCGCCCCAATGGGAGGAGTGATGTATAAGAATTTATACATCTTTTCAGTACTAAAATATCTCCATATAAGAGTAAATTCGGAAACTATATTAGAATAAATAACCATTAATGTTTATAATTTCTATCTATAGGTAAATATACTCCTAAGGAATAATAAAAGCTGAAATACGAAGAAAAACGGAGATAAACGGTGAAAACAGACTCAACACACTCAATGGTGAATCAACAGATGACCATGCCTAGAGCATACGAAGTAAAGAAAAAAAATTAGGAAATTAAGACATGACCATGTTAACCAAAACACACCCCATGTGATCAAGAGCTAGAAGAAAAGATTAGATAAAAGGTTATGAAGCAAAACACGGTCATGTCTTCCCAAGACGTGGCCATGTGTTCAAGTACAAGAGAAAATGACAAAACTGGTGGAATTTGGACTGTTGTGGAACTCATTATGGCCGTGCCTTGCTTAACATGGCTGTCTTAACCTAGAGATGTACGATCTGACAACAAACAATTAATGCAGCAGGACAAAAATGAAGACGTAGTCGTGCCTTACTCAACATGGCTGTGCCTTGAAGGTCTGATCAGCCTATAAATTGAATGCTCATCTTCTTCATTCAATACATCTTGGAGAAACATTTAATACACCTTCCACTTCATTCATTCCTCTCCAACCACCTCTTTTCATCATCATTAATAAGGGAATTAATCCCATCCATCCAACCCTTGAAGATTAAGAATATTAAACTTTTGGAAGAAGTCATTAGCATCAAAGATTAGTCATCAAAATTGGTTAGATCGTTTCAATTTGATCGTGTTTGTATCTATTACTTTTGTCAGGGCATAGAATTTATGCTGAGAATCCTCGATCGTTGATTGATTATGGATCACTTATCCTTATGATATGTTCCAGATTGTAAATGATCAAGGATTCTTGGTATTATATGTTTACTAATAGCTGTATTTGAATGGTGTTATGTATGATAGATATAACAGCTTGAGGACTAAGTCAACTTATTCTTGCGCTACCGGACGACTACCGCACATGGTCAATGATGAAGAAACGGCTAGTGGACTGGTGGCGTGAAAGTAAGAATTTTAGTTAGTTATTATATTTGTTTATAATCGAGATAGACTATCAGTTAGAACACACTTGTTTACACACACACCTGAGAAATATCTCGTCCATAGCTCGCACACTTAGCTTTCATTGTAACACTGATCAATATCTCCACAATTTGTAACCTTTTTTGATATTAATAAAGTGGTGATAGACGAGTTGTCATCACCCAGGTTTTTTTCCTTTGATCTAATCAAGATCAAGGAGTTTTTCCTCGCAACAAATCACGGTGTTCATCCTTATTTCATTCATATAATCAGTATTATTATCGTAGCACTAAACCTCACAATTACAGATTTAGATACATTATCCTTGACAGATTTTTGTCCAAAACAATTTGGCGCCCATAGTGGGGAAATTGGTGCTATAATCCAGAAAATACCCTATCAATATTCAACTTTTCACTAACTATATCACTTCCAATGGCCTCTCAATCAACCTCTGCTTCTTCAACCATGCCATCTTCGGTTCCTTTCTCCTCAAGAACTTTACTACCGATGCCTCCTCCAATCACGGGGACAACAAGGGCTACTGCTGCTGGAAGCAAGACGCAACTACCAGTCTTCCAGAGCTCGAAAACTACTGCTGCCACTTCGGTAGTTAATACTAACAATGATGTTTCCAATATGTTTTCGCAGGTCAAAGCATACATGGAGCAGCAAAACAAGACTAACCAGAGGATCTTTCGAGAGATAGAAGACCTCAAGAGGACTAAGAGGCCGGTAGAGGATCAAACTCCTCTGATGCCTAGGATGTTGGATTTTAACACTCCAATATCCTTGGCTCAACCTACTCAAGGATTATCCATCCTTCAACGGGAGCCATGAATCTACAGACTCACGGACCCTCAATTTTCCAGCAAGGATTATCTATCCTCAACCCGTGGTCCATGGGTCAACAGGTTCAAGGATCCTCAATTTTCCAGCAAGGATCTTCTATCCTTCACCAGGGGTCCATGGGTCAACCAACTCAAGGATCCTCAACCTTTCAGCAAGGGCCATTGATCCTTCAACCAGGATCCTACGGATTGTATGTTCAAGGATCCTTCGACTCCCAACTACTAGGATCCTTCATCCACATTCAAGGATCCTTCTTCCTGGTTCAAGGATCCTCAGGGGTTCAACATTAACAGTCCTCTGAAGTCCATGAAGGAGATATAATCCCCATGCGAACCATAGCTTCTGGTGGACCGACTCTTGTAGTAGACGCTTCCTATCTCAGCCATTCTTCTGGAATGCCAACCTTTACACAACAAAAAGGTAACGCGCATGATCCTATATCCTTAAATGCTAACCCTGGCTCCATGCAGGATGCAGGTATCAACCAAGCCATGGCTAAGGAACTGCAGAAACTCAAGGATATGATATCCAGCGTACCCGGAGTGATCCGTCCAATCCCTGAAATACCGGAGGGAAGCCACAAATTGTCCAGATTTGCTCCACCAATCTGTGACGCGGAAATCCCAAAATGCTTTCAAACCCCCAACATGAAAGTGTATGACGAGACCACTGCACCTGAAGAACATGTCGCTCAATATAGGGAAAGGATGGAAATCAATCCAATTCCTGAGAGGCTCAAGGAGGCTTGTTTATGCAAGGGTTTTGGATCCACTCTGACAGGATCTACGCTCAAATTAGTGCTAAGTCTTCCTCCTTACTCTGTTACTTCATTTTCTCACTTAGTTAACTTGTTTAACAGTCAATTTTCCCGTAGTAGGAAAATTGAGAAGTTAACTAGTGATTTATACCGAGTTATCCAACCGAGTGATGAATCCCTTAGGGATTTTGTTACAAGGTTTGGAAGGGAAGCCCTGGAAACCCCAATCTTGACATGGCCACTACTGTTGAAGCATTCAAGGTGGGACTTCAGAAGGGCTCCCCCTGTTATGATGATCT
Source organism: Bidens hawaiensis (assembly GCF_021521415.1). NCBI lineage: Eukaryota > Viridiplantae > Streptophyta > Magnoliopsida > Asterales > Asteraceae > Bidens > Bidens hawaiensis. The sequence goes on from NW_027491410.1 coordinate 487,266, forward strand.
TGTGATGACTCCTTGCAGGTCTTTGGGTGAAGTAAGGAACAGAGCACTGAGCTTCATACGACTGGAAGATGACAAAAGGATCCAAGAACGGTTAGGGGTTCAAACGAAGCAAGAATCCCCTGACAAGAATAAAGGATCCTCATATACAAGCAACAATTCGAACCCGTACTCCAAGTTCAACAATCAAAATGTCCGAGCGGTTGAAGAAGGAGATGATGATGAAGATTACCCCAACATCTCAGAATATTGCTTCTCCGTAGATACCCATGGCTTTTTGCCATGAAGGATCTAGGGGAGAAGGCAAGGTGGGCCCGAAAGAACGAGAAGTCAACCACCTTCAGAGACAAATCCAAATAGTGTGCTTTCCATGAGGATTTTGGTCACATGACGGACGGTTGCATTGGTTTGAGGAGGGAAATTGGATACCTCCTGAGTAAGGGTCATTTTAAGGAACTGTTGGGAAGAAAAAAGTCCAGGATCCAGGATCCCGAAGAGGTTCCTCAAAAAGCAACTCCGCCCCCACCAGATGCTCAAGTGACCAACTTCATTTCCGGTGGCTCAGACATAGGTGGAACTTCCTTCTCCGCAGCTAAGAGGCTGGCCAAGGAGACCAAGTTGGATAATGGGGAACGACCGGTTATATCCACTACCTTGACAACAGACAAAAGGATCTTCTTTGATGAAGAATATAAATCAAGCATCCAGGATCCCCATCATGACGATTTGATTATTACTTTGTATATTGCTAACCATTATGTACACATGATCCTAGTCGACGGTGGAAGCTCAGTCAACATCATCCAGCATGATGCGCTTCAAAAGATGAATATACCAGACTCGGAGATCATCCCAAGGACATCGGTGCTGGTCAGTTTCAGTGGTGAAACCAAGAAAACATTGGGGGACATCAAACTCCCAATATACATCGAAGGGTTAAATTCTTACAAAAAATTTTGTGTTATAAATAACCTTTCTTGTTGCAATGTTATTTTAGGCAGGCCTTGCCTACATAGGATGAAGGCAGTGGCCTCTACTTACCATCAATGCATCAAACTACCAACTCCTTGGGGAGTAGTAAGGATTGATGGTGACCAAGTCGAAGCCAAGAACTACTATTCTTCATGAATGAAGCCAACAGCTAAATAGACGATAGCATAGCAACCACAACAACATCTTTGGGACGTGCTGGAAGCTCGGGAAAAAGACATAAAGGAAGTGTCCTTGGATCCCGAGGATCCAGATGTGAAGGTGTTCCTAGGATCCAGTATCCCTAGTGAGATCGAGGAGGATATAATATCCTTCCTAAAGCGAAGAAAGTCCACGTTTGCCTTCAAAGATTCAGACATGACAGGTAATTCTAAGGAGGTAATTACTCACAAGTTAGGCCTTGATTTATATGGTAAACCCGTCCATCAGAAGCGAAGGAAATTCGCTCCTGAGATGAACGCGATCATACAAGAAGAAGTTGAAAAAACTTCTTAAGGCCGGTATGATCAAGGAGGTTAAGTATCCTCGATGGTTAGCTAATGTGTTTGTTGTTTCTAAAAAGAATGGAAAGTGGAGGGTGTGTGTCGATTTCACTGATTTAAACAAGGCATGCCCCAAGGATTGTTTCCCGTTACCACATATAAACTCCATAGTGGATGTAACAGCAGGACATGAGATGCTCACCTTTATGGATGCTTCCTCTGGATTTCAACAAATTCAGATGGAACCGTCTGATCGAGAGGATACATCATTCATGACTCCTACTGGCATATATTGTTATATTGTATGCCATTCGGACTAAGAAATGCAGGGGTAAAATATCAAAGATTAGTCAACATGATGTTGAAGGATCAGTTAGGCAATACTATGGAGGTCTACATAGATGACATGGTGGTGAAATCAAAAAAAGCCGAGGATCACCTCAGAGATCTTGAAGAAGCTTTCAACATCCTGGATCAGTATAACATGAAGCTGAATCCATCAAAGTGCCATTAAATCTCAAGCACTAGCAGACTTTGTGGCTGATTTCAGTAGTGACATGCAAAAGAAGCATATTTTTAGAAGTCCAACAATTAGAAGAAACCAAGGATCCTTGGATCCTCTTCACAGATGGAGCTTCCAATGTAAGAGGGGCAGGATTGGGTATCCTACAGAAATCGCCACAGGGGGACATATTACCCCAGTCTATAGCTTGTGAGTTCCAAGAAACAAATAATGAGGCATAATATGAAGTCTTGATCACAGGTTTGCAATTAGCTAAACACATGAGGATCAGGTATCTTCAAGTATATATAGATTCATTGTTGATAGCTAACCACTTTAATGGCTCATATGCTGTTAAAGGTGAAAAACTAATCAAATATCTAGATGTTGTGAAGGAATTAGCAAATTCCTTTGAACTGTTTAGTATTGATCAGGTACCAAGGGAAGAGAATGTTGGGGCAGATGCTTTGGCAAATTTAGCTTCATCTTTGAAAATTCCAGAAGATATGAAGATCCTAATCATCCATATACTCTCGCCAGCAATAGGAGAACAAGAAGTTTGGGAGATAACAACTGACAAACAAATCGTACATTGGGATCCATCATCCTCAATAACCAAGGATCCTGGATCCTCCCAATCAAAAATTACATCCAAGATGGAGAAATTCCAGCCACAGAGAATACGAAATCTTTCAAACTCAAGGTATCACAATACATTTTATTACATGATATTCTGTATAGGAAATCTCTTGCAGGTCCATACTTGAGGTGTATCGAGGATCCTAAAATTCAAGAGGTACTTAAAGACTTTCATGAAGGTGACTGTGGTAACCACACTGGAGGAAGAGCTCTGTTTTCTAGGATTCTAAGAAGATGATACTTCTGGCCAACTATGAAGAGAGGTGCCATGGAATACTCAAAGAAGTGTGATGCTTGCCAAAGGCATGTGAACATCCTACATCAACCAGCAGAACCTATGTATCCTATATCCTCATCATGGCCTTTCATGAAGTGGGGCATGGATATTGTGGGTAAGCTACCTAAGGCACCAGGAGGAAAAATATTCATGCTTGCAATGACTGACTACTTTTAAAAGTGGATAGAAGTAGAAGCTTTTGTTCAAGTCCGCGAAAAAGAGGTGATATCCTTCATTAAAAAAAATATTATTACTAGATTTGGCATTCATTCAGAAATTATTTGTGACAATGGTTCCCAGTTTATCGGGAAAAGAACCACTAACTTTTGTGACAATTGGGGCATCAAGATGATTACCTCTACTCCAGTGCATCCTCAAGGTAATGGCCAGGCGGAATCAAGTAATAAGATAATCATCAACAATTTGAAGAAGAAACTAGGATCCAAGAAAGGCAAGTGGGCCGAAGAGTTACCTTATGTTCTTTGGGCTGACATGACAACACCCAAGAATGCAATAGGCCAAACACCTTTCTTATTGGTGTTTGGATCAGAAGCAGTAATCCCTACAGAAATGGTGGTTCCTACAGCCAGAACAAGCATCCGTGATCCTGAGGCTAATAAATAAATCCTTCTTGAAGACATGGATAATGTGGAAGAACTCAGAGACCTAGACAAGATCAGAATGGCGGCATATCAACAAAGGGTAGCCGGGGCATACAACAAAAGTATAAGGATCAGAAGATTTCAAGAAAGAGATTTGGTCTTAAGGAAAACATTCAAGAATACAACTAATCCGGCTGATAGAAAGCTAGCACACAAGTGGGAAGGCCCTTATCTGATCGAATCAGAAGCAGGAAATGGGGCATATAATTTGCTCACTATGGAAGGCAACATGTTACCAAGAGCATGGAATGCTATCCACCTCAAGAAGTATTTTTTCTGATCAGGATCAATTATCCTCTGAGGTTCAAATATCCGAATAGGATCAAGGATCCTAAAATTGGTAATATCTATCCGATCACTTATTCATTTAAGGTTTTTATTAGTTTAAGGATAACATATTCTTAAAATTTGTTATTTCCAAGTTTTAAGTAACAATGCAGGATATTAGTAATATATTCAATGATCAAGAGGTTGGCCACCTCTCATTCACATTTAAGGTACTTTACTATTTCAGCCCACGTTTAAGGTATGACCCTCGATGGTTATTTCTTCCAAGGTTTAAAGGTTTTCACCTTTCTTATAAATTAGAGTTTCTAGAGTCTAGCCTGAAGTGCACGCTATCCAACGTATAGTCTGGGGTAGCGGGACCAGTACATGCTTAATGGCTGACAATTTCGTTGACTTCGGCTGTATGGAGGATCCTACAATTTTATGGTAGACGTACCATACCACCGGTTTATAACATTTTCATGTTCTCTTACGTTTGGGCTAAATCCCGGTTTGGGCGAGTCCCCAGTTAACATTCGTATCTTGGGCCAGTCCCCAGTTTGGGCTTGTCCCCAGTTTGGGCTTGTTCCCAGTTCACTTGCTTGTCCCTAGTTTGGGCTTGTCCCCAGTTCAAGGGCTTGCCCCCAGTTGCACGGGCTTGTCCCCAGTTAATTTATGGGCTTGTACCCAATTTGATGGGTCAAATCCTAATTAATCTTATAAGTTCTTTGCAACAAATGTTCTAAGTTCAATTACTAGAATCAAGACTTGTGGATTCAAAATCCTTAACTTATTTCTACAAGGATCACAGAAGAGTCATTACTTATGATAACTTAGGTCTAATTAGACCTTATGGTATGATTTTTTCTTGTCAATTTACATTTGTTGGCTAAGATCCTTATAAACCTTTTTGCTTAAGGATTTAAAATCTTTAAATTATTTTTACAAGGATATTCTATCCAAAAATTTTTACTCAAAATTATTTCTTAAAACATTCAATAAAACTGAGACTATATCAAACAAACTTTCAAAATAACAAATAACAAGCAAATAGTCAAAAGTTTTAGATTATTATTAATCATAAGTCACCTGGACTTACCCGAAATCCTTAACACGGATTTCACCATACAAAAGATGGACCATCCACCTGGGTTAAGAAGCTGTTAATAACCATTCATAGAGTGCAGGAAAATAAAGAAAACAAGGGCATCAAAGGCTTCATCCCCACAAACAAAGGATCCATCCACCTTTGACACCCCTTGAAATTGTATTAAGGATCACTGATCCTTCCTAATTACTAATATCCATTACCACCACATTATCCATAAAAACATCAATAAAGAAAAAAACAAGAATGGGCTCATGCCTTGTCTTCATTATCCTTCATCGCCCATTCATGTAGCCTCCTCACCTTCTGCTGCATTCATTCCTCCCTCAGTCTCCACCACCTCCTTGACTCCGTTGGTTCCAGCTTCGTTCCCATCCGGCATTTCCACATCCTCTTCACCACCTAAAGCCACCAAAGCCACATTCCACTTCTTTACATCCCAGGCAGCTTTATCGAAAGCAGGATCACTGGCTTCCGTCGCCATCTTGATCCTTGCACGCAACACCGACCTGGTAGCCCACATTTTTTCCTCTTTGGTGGCCTGCTTCACCTCTTCTTGGTGTTGGGCTTCGACGGTGGATAACTGATCCTCCAACCGCTTCTTATCCTTGATGAGCTGAGCCATGGCTTTATCCTTTGCGACTGCTGCACTTCCCATCCCCGAAAGGCTCTCGCTCATTTGGCTCACAATATTTTCATAGTGACCTTTGCAAGCATTTACAGCCTGTAACCAACAGTTATGTAAAACTTCGAAGAATTTTGGATCCTCAAATTCAAGACATCAGGATATGGGATACTTACTGTGAGGATCATGTCGAAGTGGGTCTCGGGCTCAGAAGATCTCTTTCTCTTGGATGTTGCTGACTTGGCTCTGGTAGTCGTGGTCCTTGGCTTAGAAGTGGTTGCTGCCTTCAAAGGTTCCTTCTTGATACTTTGAGGAGTAATCATGATGTTGATATCCTCTAAGGAGAACTTGTTGGCAGACTTCTGGGGTTTTTGAGCACCTGCAGGGATAAATCCACAGATAAGTACTCTATTTTACTTTATCTAATTTATATATACACAAATCTTACTTGACATATCAGAGTCTGAGGAGATTTCACAGAAAGCTTCAACGAATCTGGCTTGAAAGGTCCTAATCTCGGGATCCAGTGCAAGAAATCTTTTTGTTTTTTCGTCTGTTCCAGGTACTTGGCCAGGGAAGCAAAGTTCTCGACTGCAAATAAGAAGAAAAATGATTCAGAGTTAGGTCATTTATCACGGATTGTATCTTTGTTAAGGATCTAGGATCCTACCCTTCTTAACCCAAGTCAAAGGTAAATCAGTCCCACCGGGTATGGAGTCTCGATTCACAAAGAAAAATTGATTCCTCTAGAAGGAATCATTTAGGGTTACTTTTGAAATTGGATTGGGTTGACAAGGTTTAGATTTCAATAAAAACCGGTTTGAACCGTGGGTAGTTAGGGAATAAAAGTGAGACAGTTCCTGGATGCCAAAATCAATATTTTCTTCCTCATTGATTCTTTCAATGGTGCCTAGAACACGCCAAATCATGGTCATAGCTTGAATGTACGACATGCCGGTAGATTCGAAGAAACTCTGTGTGAAAGGAGGAAACGAGTATGTGTAACTAATGAGAAAAGGGCAAGCCGGAAAGCACACCCAGATCTGAGAGTAAACGTCACATCGGACGGTGGAATCGTACGGTCGGAAAATAGTTTCCTGTGGAAACAGTGGCCGGAATTCGTCGATCTCGGGGTCAGTAAACTTACAAATCTCTATAGAGGGATTGGCGATAAGGTTTTGAGGTCGCATCTCCATCAACTCGGAGTCGTCGGAGGACTGGTCGGATTGTTTAGAGGGAGAAGAAGGAGTGGCGACAAACATATTTTTCAGAATCTTAAAAGAACAGAGGGAGAAAGAAGGATACCTGATAGACGGCTGGAGTATGTGGTTATGAATGGATTAAAGGGATCACATATATAGGCGGTTATGATTAATATCAATGGTTTTGATAATAGTTATCTCTGACAATTGTCTAATCGATTAATCTTTTGCAAGGATTTGAAATTTCAAAAGGGATCACATATATAGGCGGTTATGATTAATATCAATGGTTTTGATAATAGTTATCTCTGACAATTGTCTAATCGATTAATCTTTTGCAAGGATTTGAAATTTCAAAATGTCAGCTGTAAAGCATAAACACCCGCCATTTTGGGGGAAATTGTTAGGGCATAGAATTTATGCTGAGAATCCTCTATCATTGATTGATTAATGGATCACTTATCCTTATGATATGTTTTAGATTGTAAAGGATCAAGGATTCTTGGTATTATATGTTTACTAATAGTTGTATTTGAATGGTGTTGTGTATGATAGATATAACGGCTGTAGGACTAAGTCATCCTATTCTTGCGCTATTGGACGACTTCCGCACATGGTCAATGATGAAGAAACGGCTAGTGGAATGGTGGCGTGAAAGTAGGAATTTTAGTTAGTTATTATTTTTGTTTATAATCGAGATAGATGATCAGTTAGAACACACTTGTTTACACACACACCTGAGCAATCTCTCGTTCATAACTCACGCACTTAGCTTTCATTGTAACACTGATCAATATCTCCACCATTTGTAACCTTTTTTGATATTAATAAAGTGGTGATAGACGAGTTGTCATCACCCGAGGTTTTTTTCCTTTGATCTAATCAAGATCAAGGGTTTTTTCCTCGCAACAAATCACGGTGTTCATCATTATTTCATTCATATAATCATTATTATTATCGTAGCACTAAACCTCACAATTACAGATTTGGATACATAATCCTTAGCAGATTTTTGTCCAAAACAACATTGATATTTATCATTATACTTATTAGTAGTTAAACTTTCAAAATATCATCTTGGTTTATAATGAATCTTAGTTGAAGTATAATAATGATAGTAAAACATGTGATTGGTTTTAAATAATTAATGGTTATGATGCAATGATAACCTGATTAGGAATGTTAAAATACTCTTAAAAGATACCCCAAGTGCGAAGCTTGACGATAAACCAAGAAATTGCTAGTCTTGCGAAGCCTTGGCGAACCTTAAAATAGACACAAAGATTCCAAACTTGATGATAGTCGAGAAATCGCTATTCATGTGAGGACTTGGTTGATAAATTAAGAATCCTTAAAATGAACCCCCAAAGACCGAGTTTGATGATAAGTCAAAGAACTACCGCTCGAGTGATGTTTTGGTGAACAAATTAAGAATCTTTTAAAGAGCCGCCAAGATTTTGAGCTTGATGATAAGTCGAGAAATCACCATTCTTGTAAGGGCTTGGTTGGGGGAAAAAACGTGATTCCTAATATTAACATGGATCAAATTGAATGTTAGTAGTGATTAACCATTTTAAAATTGGAAATTATCAACAATGTTGCAAAATGGATTGTTGATGCTCATCCACTAAAATCGGTTAATTACTCGTTAAGTGAGTGTGTAACAAGACCTATTTTAAGCAACTCTTGAGCGGTATATCATGAGATCTATAATTTTTCCAGATTTGTGTGGATTAATATTTGGTAATTCAAAGTTAATCCTTTAAGACTCAACTAATTTTAATTGGTCTTCTATGTATATTATAAGTGTTATATTTACTAAAATATGAAGGACAATTCACTAAGTAATTTAAGGGCTTGTCTCATCTTTAAGGTGAGTTAACTTATCTTTATCAAAAACCACTTGCTTATAAAAATGATGTTTTGAGTAAAAGGGATCAAGAGTTATATATTTCTTTAATTATTATGGAATAACATGACTCACGATGTTATTCCCACATTTAATCACCATAGCAATCTCATGTCACATGTTTACTAATAAAATATTAAACCAAGTTAAGAGGAGTTTGGACCAAGATGATACACTTTTATCTTTGATCTTCTTTCTATCCAAAAATATAAAAAACCCAAAAATATTATCTTTTGATTTATGTTTATTTAAACTCATTTACCAAAACTAAAACCAGAATGATGATCACTTCCAGCTGAAATAAATACAACGATTTAGTAGTAAAAATCAGTAAGTGTGTCCATAGATCTATACTTGGTTCTTACCTATACTTTACTATATATACGATAGGTACACTTGACTATTGTGTGTGGTTTAGTTAAGATAATTATTTTTATAAATTTAAAACTAGATATTGTCTAAACCTTTGAAAACCCAACAACGTTTTTTCTACCATATCGCACGCACCGTTGTCGGGTACACATGGTGAATTTTTACAAATAATCCAAGTATTTATTAAACCTTTTTTTTTATAGTGTATATATTTTAAATCCTATCAAAAAGCAAAAAATAATTTTCTTATTTATTTTGTGATTCCAAATTTAGTTTGGTTATTAGTTTTTAATCTTTCTATTTGATCAGTTGCTTACTTTAGCTTAGCTTTAGCTGTGCCTTTAGATATTTTTACTTTCTTAGTTAGTGTATATCCTCTACATATACTCTCGACCTCATTTCACCACTTTCCGAACTAGAACACTACTTTAACCAAAGAAAACGTACTCACGCTCGTAAAGCAACCAAAGGAGTTAAGGACGAACCGGAGGAAAGTACGCCAACCGAGGAGAACCAAGAAGACGTATGATGGCGGAGCTAAAAATACGAGCTAAACATGAGCCAATATGGCAAGGCGACACTCGACGACTATGGAAACAGCGTTGCACCACCAAAAATACTTCTAAAATTTGAAATCAAATCTAGTATCATTCATATGATCGAAAATTCTATCTAATGTCATGGACTTCTCGATGAAGATCCCTTGTCCCATATTTTCCGATTCATTCGAATATGTGGAACTTTCAAAATTCAACATTGCTTAGAAGATCAAGTTAGGCTTAAACTCTTTCCATTTCGCTCAGAGTCAATGACTTGGAATGTCATGAATCTTTACCATCTGGTATCATCACCAATTGGGATAAGATGGTGGAGCAATTCCTTCTAAAATACTTTCCACCAGACAAAACTGCCAAATATCGCATGATCATAACCGAATTCCGGACGGATGAAGACGAGTCACTATACATAACATGGGAAAGACACAAGACCCTTCTTTGATGATGCCCACACCATGGATTGAACAAATGGATTCAACTCCAAACCTTCTTCGACGCTCAAATTAGTCAAAACAAACAAGCAATCGATCAGGTCGCTGGTGGAGATCTCGAAACCAAATCACCAAATGAGGCATTTGAGATCTTAGAAAAAGTTGCTAAGAAAAGCTTTGCCTAGAATCCACCATGATCAACCCCATCACACAAAGGCATACACCATATCGATAATGACACCTTTATATCTGCACAATGCGAGACCCTCTTGAAGAAATTTGAACAGATTCAGTCTGAGCTGGTCAAAGCAAAGGTAAAATGCGATAGGTGTGGGTAGATCACATGGTCAAATACTGCCAAAGTATGACCTTCGAAGAATGTGATTTTGTAAGCAGACAAAATAACACGTATGGCAAAACTTACAACCCTGGCTGGAGAAACCATCCGAACTTCAGCTGGAGAGATGGAGCCAACAATCAAGCTCCTCTTGTGTCACACCCCAACCTACGGCGGAAATGCCTGGGCGTGAGCTGATTGTCCACAGCTCTTAAGGTACTATTATGCAATACTTAAAAGTGACAATGTGACATTCATCAATTTTGGGTCACTTTTGTATTTGTTTTATTATGTAAACCAACCTATTTTGTAAACCGAAACCTTCGATATAATCAAAATGATGGATTTTATGTTACATTATTGTTTTATACTTTTCGGGTCTCAAAAACACCCTTTTCGATCCCTAAAATGGCCTTAAAACACTTAAAAACAACTCCGGGGGCCAAAACTGCCAATTTGAAAGTTCAGAATTTCCACCAGGTAACCTTAGCGCCGCGCTAAGGTCAAGGGCAGAGACCTTAGCGCCGCGCTAAAGGGAGTCTGCACCAGAACTCATTTTTTGTTGTTTTTATGCAAACATGTGACTTAAACCAACCCATTTTCTTGCAAGACTCTTTATGCTTGACTCTTTCAACTTACCCTATATATACACCATCATTTCCCCTGCTAAAACTCCAAAATCTCTATCAAATACAAAGATCTTAAGGTTATTTTCTTAGTGTTCTTGAAGGTTTGACTTCTAAAAGTCAAACTGAGTTAAATCTTTCATTCTAATTAGCTTATGTAGTCTTATTAATACTTGAATATGGTGGTACAAAATATATATAATATACACCTCTTTTCACCTTTGGCGGTTACTTCTCCGGTCTTGATCGATGAGGTTTCGGACCTCGTATGGCAATGCTTCATGGAGGACTTCGTGTCCTTGATATATATATATATATACATACTTATATAACTTGTTTATACATACTAACCATGCTTAACTTCTACTCATTTTAGTTTGTTTGTCATATTAACAAGTTCCATGGTTATGGGTTTTAAGAGTCTAGCCTCGGTTTAACCGTAAATAGTTTTAAACCGTAAACCGAACTTTGTTTACTAGTTTTTGTTAAATAATTGTTTAAACATGTTTAATGTTAGAGTTAAGTTTGTTAAATAATTTTTATAAGTTCTATGGTTATGGTTTTGTAGAATCTTACCTCGGTTTTAACCCGAACCAAGATCCAAACTGAAAACCGAACTTTTGTTTAAAGACTTTATTGTTAACTTTTTACTTGTAAAACTTAAGTATCATTACTTATAAATTATTATACAAGTTCTTTGATATTTGAGCATGTGAAAACCATATATGAACTTATTGTGAGATGGAAACCGAACCAAACCGAACTAAACTGATATTTACTAGCTTAAGACACACAAGTGTGTTTTTAGCTATCAAGACTTGTATATTTCTTTAAAAATACTTTATAAATTGATTTTAAATATTTTATTAAAGTACTTGGAATATTGGATCCAACTTGATCTTGTAACAAAGTTGGACCGACAAAACCGAACACTCGCTTAATGTACGTTGTTAGTTCTAAAACAATAAAACTACATACTTGGTTAAGTATTATTGGATTTTTTTGAGTTCTCATAACATTTAATATTTTGGAAAGTTGACTTTGGGTTTGACCAATTATCAAGACCCGAACCAACAACCCGAACACTCGTTAAAACCCGTTTTAGTATCTTTATTTTGAAGGGACTTGCATTCTTGCATTTTTACCCACCTTGTTACTTAACATAGGTTAAGTAAATATTAAGGTTAGATACTTTAACCCGGTTTCGAGCAAACTTACATTTTTAAAGGACTATTGTTATAATTTCTCAACATTTATTTTATTAAAAGACCTTCAAGACAACCTTTTAATTCAAGACTTTCTTTTATCTAGGCTTTGCTCGTTAAACTCGTCTTTCCGGTTAACCTCCAATTTACCGACATTTCAAGTTCATTACTTGAACGTGAGTACTTTCATACCCCGTTTTTCATATTACGTTTTGGGGTAACATTTCATACTTATTTAACTTAAATGCTTTATACTTGATTCGTAAACCACAAACGTTATTGTATACTCTACTTAAATAATTGCTCGATTTGGTGTTCTATGCTTACATGATTATATGCCTATGTGTTTACCGCTTTTGGTTGGTTGATCTATAAAGCTAGACTATTTGGCATCCCCTTATAGCAAGTGTCGTTAATGTATTCTTATTAACGAGAACTATAAATCATAGACTATTTGGCATCCCCTTATAGCAAGGTGTCACTATGTATTCTTATTAGTGACCTCACTTTTTATCCAAATTATTTCTATTATTTATTGTTTCGTATACAAGATTGTGGCTTTTCTTATTATATACTTATATGCTTAAAACTATGAATTTCTTACCAACCTTTGTGTTGATAACTTTATTTTATGAAATGTTACAGGTTTGCATTTAGGTTGATTATGGAGTGTGGAGAAAACACCATCAAGACCTTTAGGATATTAGCAAAATGAACAATATATGATTTGCTATATTTTTTATAATTATCTTGTGAACAAGTATGTTTATGTGACATTTGATGTTGTGAAATGAAATGAGTTTTTTAAATATTGTCGCTTTAAATAGTGTCATGCGCATATGGGCAACCCGTCGCATTCCGGCATGTTCCGCCGCCTTTGGTCGGGGTGTGACAGATAATATCTATTTAATATGATTAAATGATTCAAATATTTCAAGTACAAATACAAAATCCATAATCATACAAAAATACAACTTATATCACAAATGATCTTGATTAATTCTTTTCTAACTTAAATTCTTCACTAAGTCTTCACCAAATCTTGCAACTAGTTTTAACAATAACCTGCATATGCATATAAAATAGAAAGGTTTGTCAACAACACATGTTGAGTGAGTAAAACACTAGTTAAGATGCAAAATAATAATACATAATAAATAATGAAAGATGCAAACTGTTCCTGTGAGAATAAACAGTTAAGCCATATCACATGAACAATCTGTCAAACTATAAAGAAAGGGCTAAACCGATGCCATGCGAATGGGCATTGGTTACCAAAAATGAGGTGTCTTTGAAATCATTTTCAATGCGTCGGAATCCGGCCACTACGACGGTCGTATGATTATACTAGACTTAGAGAATATGTTGGACCTCTCCGAAATGTATTCAAATAAAGCAAGTAAGCAAATAACAAGTTAGGCATAAACTGATATACACACAAGGATTAAACAGTTGCATTTTTGAATAATAGATAATAGATAAATACTGTAAATACGCATATGTCCCCAAAACGATTTAAAATAAGTGAAAAGGGGAGTTATTACTCACTCAACATGTGTTATTGACAAATATATATTTTGTACGTATTTGCAGGTTATAGATTGGATTGCTTATCGAACTAAAGCTCAAGTAGAGATGACTTTAGGATAATAAACATATACAAGAATAATTGGTTTTGTATTTGTAGTTTTCTTTATTTTTTTTTGTATTTAAATGTTGTTTGATAATAAATAAATTAATTAGATATTGTAGCTTTATAATTTCATGATAGTACCTTGTGAGTTTTGAAAAATCAGCTCACGCCCCGACATTTCCTCCATAGGTTGGGGTGTGACAGATTGGTATCATAGCCAGGTTTAAGATATGTCGTTAGTGGTTCCATAGTAACATGTTTAGGAGCCCCATACGTGCTTATTTGTTTACCTGATGTGTTCTATTTGATTGCTTACAGCTTACGTAATTTCTTGCTAGATTAAGTACTTATTTAACTACTTAAATAATGATTATTTTTATTATTTTATTGTTATGCACACACACAACTCCGAGGCTATGCCTCAACCTTCAAAGGAAATGTTTCATAAATATTTTAAATCAAAGTGGATTGCCTTTTGTTTTTACTTTTGTTTTTACTCCTTCATCTTAAGGCTAGGTAGCATGACAAGTTCTTCTCAGCCAAAGGGGAACACAACGGTCATACGAACGACACCTTAGGTTGATTTTAAACCGAATTCCAGGTGGTTCGTGGCTAAATTCGGTGAATTCTGATTATTGTGTTTTGTTATTTAATTGGTTAGTTGGGTGAAAAATCTATGGTATCCATGGGCACTCCTACTATCCATTCCTCATCTTGTTTTGAATGTTATCTTTTGTTGGAGCTTATCATATGTGGTGATTCACGGGATGCTCCAACTACTCATATTTTTCTCTCGTTTATTCGTTATTTAGTTTGGTAGGTTAAAACATCATGTAACCCTCATGGGCTGACAAACTCTATTGTATTGCTAATTCGTTAATTAGTTGGGATAATCAAAATGCCATGTAACGCTCATGGGTTGTAAACAATCAAATAGAACACATCAGGTAAACAAATAAGCACGTATGGGGCTCCTAAGCATATTACTAGGGCACCACTAACGACCTATCTTAAACCTTCGGCTCTGATAACAATCTGTCACACCCCAACCTACGGCGGAAATGCCTAGGCATGAGCTGATTGTTCACAACTCACAAGGTACAATCATGAAATTATAAAGCTACAATATCTAATTAATTTATTTATTATCAAACAACATTTAAATACAACAAAAATAAAGAAAATTACGAATACAAAACCAACTATTCTTGTATATGTTTATTATCCTAAATTCATATCTACGAGAGCTTCAATTCGATAAGCAATCCAATCTATAACCTGCAAATGCGTACAAAATATATATTTGCCAACAACACATGTTGAGTGAGTAGATCACCAGTTTTGAGAATACAAAAATAATGATTTATAATAATATATAATCAAGAGCAAAACCGTTATCTGTGAGTATAAACAATGAAATCGTTAAGCAAGTAATGAGTGTCGGTGAAACCATTGCCAATGCGATCGGGCTCCGGCCATTACGACGGTCGTATGATCATACTATAATGAGATTATGTTGGACCTCTCCAAATGCGATTCAAGTAAGCAAGTAAGCAAATAGCAAGTAAAAGGCAATTATTCAATTCATACACAACACAAAGATCACAGTTTGCGTTTGAGAAGTAATAAGATAAATAATTTAATAAATGGTACGCAAGTGTCCCTAAAACATTTGAAAACAAGTAAAATAGGGGAGTGATTACTCACATTGGAGATTAAGCAAGAGATAATGAATAGGTAAGAAAGCGGTAAATTACGCTCTTCGGGAACTACCGACGAATAATCCTAAGTAATAATAATTGCGGAATAAATAACTATGAATTCAACAATGAATCTAAAACTAGATAGATGTTCGAGATTTGATGATCGGGTGCGTTCTTGCGAAAGTTAAATATTACAAAGATTTATTATTACTTTAATAAATAGTATATTTTAATTAATAAAATACTTAAGTAAATATTTATAATATTTTGGATAGATTATAGAAAATATTCTCTTTAAAGTTTATTTTAAACTAAAAAAATACGTTTAATGTATTTATATCTACTTTATTATTAATAAAGATTCCTTACATATATAAGTATTGTAAATAATCAATAATAGATAATAAATAATAATATTTGAATAACTATAATCTTTTACAAAATACTTGAATTTATATATTTTAATTATGTTACATAGCGTGATAGATTTTAAATGTATAATGTAAGTTGAATCCCTTTTCATAAATTAAAACCTTTATAAATTTTCATAACTATTTTAAATGCATAAATATATATATATATATATATATATATATATATATATATATATATATATATATATATATATATATATAGTTTTAATCAAGGTTCGAAAACGAGTAGCTTATATGTCGGTTTTTATTTAAAACAAGACAGATTAATTACTAATTTTATAATATTATAATATTTAAAGTATTATTATTATGATTTAGGTGATTAAATAGATTGATATATTATATAATAAATTAAAACAAAAAAAAATAAGAAAACCAAAACGCTGCTGGAGGGACTCGAACCCGTGCCCTCCAACCCAGAAATTCAATATCACACACACCAGCCATGCGAGCTGGTGTTTTGGTTTGTTAGAAAATGAAACTGATTTAATATAACTAGCAGACCAGAAACCCAATTCATACTATAAACCCGTTTATAATTAAATCAATCAATCCCGTTTATAATCAATCAAATAACCATAAGGTTATTGATGAGCAGATCACAACGAGTACAACGGTGTAATTAATTACCTCTAATGATGATCCGGTGATGGTTTAATCATGGGTTTTACGAACGGAATAGGGAGGATCCAGAACATCAATCAAACGTACAAGATAATAAAATTAAGTTTTGGGGTTATGTTGGCGACGTGTAGGGGGGGTGCTCCTGTAGGTTTAATAGAGTTATGGTGTACATAAAAGGGTATAATGATAAACGGGTTTTAGACGGTTTAGTATTATAGTGAGTTCGTATCTCAATTGATCACGTTTTTCTAATTAATCTAGTCGGTTAGGCCGTTTGTAGGATAGAGGATAATATGCATAATCAAATTTTGAATTATTGACGAGGATTAAGGTGCAAGAAAGTTAATCGGGTCGCGAATATGGTTATACGGGTTAGGGTGATTGGGTAAATGGATTTGGGTATTATAATAATGATAATGATAATGATAATGATAATGATAATGATAATGATAATAATAATAATAATAATAATAATAATAATAATAATAATAATAATAATAATAATAATAATAATAATAATAATAATACAGATATTGCAGTTTGATCCCTAAAGTTTGAGTATAGAAGCATATTAAGGTAATAGTTTAAGTTTGGGTCAATTGCCAAAATGTGAAAGTTATAAATATAATATATAATTAATTAAATAATAATATAATAATAGTTAGTTTACTCGATAAATGCGGAAAAATTTCCCAAACATCGAAATGGGTCTGGTCTATAATTTTTGAGAAGTCTGTGTTGTTACATCTTGGATTTGATGTAAGTCCTTTCAATCAAATCCAAATCCCTCAATCTAAACCTCCCTACCATAACCAAGGTGCAAGTACCAGCCAACAACCAATTAGTGGATTTAGAGTGGAGACTCTACTAACGCAACTCATAGCAAGTATCGACGCTTCAAACAAATTGACATAAAACCGATTCACGAAGAACGAAGTGGAGCTAAGGAACCAGAAGGCTTCCTTGCGAAACATAGAAAACCAAGTAAGTCAGTTAGCCCAACTACTTTCTGAGAGAGCACTCATAGGACTCCCTAGTAACACTGTTACCAACCCCAACCCTCAAGCCAATGCCATAATCCTAACAAGTAGCATAACTGCTACAAATAATTCACTAGTCACACATCTCCAATCAGAAGGTGAGACTGAGGTTCTTGACGCACCCGACAGTCAACCTATTCCTATACCTTTCAAAAAACCTGTGAAACCATATGTTCCACATATCCCTTATCCAGCTCACCTGAAGTAGGAAAAGATAGATGCACAATATGAAAAATTCCTATAACTCTATAAGCAATTGCATATTAGTCTCCCTTTCATAGAGGCCATTTCATAAGTACCAAAATATGCAAAGTTCTTGAAGGAAGTTCTATTAAACAAAAGGAAGCTTGATGAGTTATCACACGTTATACTCAATGAAGAATGCTCCACCATTCTTCAGAACAAGTTCCAAAGAAAATGATTGACCTAGGAAGTTTCACTATTCCCTGTTTAATAGGAAACTTGTTTGTCAACAATGCTTTAGCCTACCTAGGAGCTAGTATCAACCACATGCCGTATGAGCATTCAACTAGCCGATAGATCAGTGAAATACCCAAGAGGCATAGTTGAGAACATGTTAGTCAAAATAGACAAATTTGTCTTTCCAGTTGACTTCGTTATTCTGGACATGGATAAAGACACTTTTGTACCTTTTATATTAGGAAGACCATTCTTAGCTACCGCTATAGAACTCATAGATGTTTGCAATAGAAAACTTACTCTCAGGGTAGTGGATGAGGAAGTAACTTTTGACATAGGAAAATCATTGAAACATCTGCAGTACACAGATGATTCGGCATACTTCTTGGATACGTGTGAATCAATAGTGAGCCGTCATTTAAGAAAAACTATTGAGAAAGAAGCATGTGATACATAACTAATTGTGGTGAAATCATATACCATCGATTTAGAAGATCAAGCTGTGAAGGAGGAAAAAGAAATCAATTCCGAAGAGAAATTTGAAAAAGTATATAGAGATCTAAAACCTAAAGCCAAAACTTCTGTTGAAGATCCACCTACTTTAAAGTTTAAGGAATTACCCAAACATCTTGATTACACTTTCCTCGAAGGCAAATCTCAATTGTCTGTCATTATTTCCTCCGATCTTTCAAGTGACGAGAAAGAAAAACTTCTCTAAGTTCTATAATCTCACAAGAAAGCTATAGCTTGGAAAATCATGGACATTAAAGGGATCAACCCATTATTTTGTACACACAAGATTCTAATGGAAGAAAAGTTTAAACCTGTAGTGCAGCACCAGAGACGACTAAATCTAAACATGCAATACGTGGTGAAAAAGGAAGTAATCAAACTGCTTGATGCAGGATTAGTTTACCCTATTTCCGATTTTCCGTGGTTATGTCCTATCCATGTAGTCCCAAAGAATGGAGGAATGACGGTTGTCACCAATGACAAGGATGAGCTGATCCCTATGAGAACCGTTATGGGATGGTGAGTTTGCATCGACTATTTCAAACCCAACGATACCACTAGGAATGATCATTTCCCTCCCTCGTTTATTGATCAGATGCTCTAACGTCTATCAGGAAAGATGTATTGTTGCTTTCTAGACGGACTCTCTAGTTATTTTCATATTCCAATTTTCCCTGAAGACTGGGAGAAAACAACATTTACATGTCCTTATGGCACATTCGCTTACCGACGAAGGACCTTTGGATTATGTAATTTTCCAGATATTTTCAAACTTTGTATGGTAGTCATTTTTAATGACGTAATTGAAGATTCAATGGAAGTCTTCATGGATGACTTCCCTGTCCTTGGCGATTCCTTCAATACATGTCTTGAAATTCTGAAAAGGATGTTAGAAAGATGTGAGGAAGCCTATCTTGTGTTAAATAGGGAAAAAATTATCAATTTATGGTTAAAGAATGCATCGTTCTCGGGCACAATATATCTCAATCAGGATTAGAGGTGGATAGAGCAAAAGTAGAAACCATTTCCAAATTTCTGCCACCCACATCAGTTAAAGCTATTCCAAGTTTCTTGGCCATGCGGGTTTTCATCATCGTTTCATCAAGGACTTTTCAAGGATAGCCCAACCAACGACACAAATTTTGGAGAAGGATGCTCCATTTATATTCTCCGAAGAATGTATAAATGCATTTCGTATTCTGAAAAACAAGCTTGTAGACGCTACAATCATGGTAGCTCTAGACTGGACACTACCCTTCGAATTTATGTGTGATTCAAGTGGCTTCGTAGTTGGTCCAGTCTTAGGACAAAGAAAAAAGAAGCATTTTGATCCGATCTACTACACCAGCAAGACTCTCAATGGTGCTCAAGAGAATTACACAACTAGTGAGAAAGAGCTTTTGGCTGTAGTCTTCACTTTTGACAATTTCGGTTCTTAGCAAGTCCTTTAAAAAACCATCCTTTACACTGATCATGCGAATATTAAGTATTTGTTCACAAAACAAGATGCTAAACCCCGTCTGATCCAATAGATTTTACTTCTACAAGAATTTGACATCGAAATCAAGGACAAAAAGGGTGTTGAAAATTTTGCAATCGATCTCCTTTCCCGTTTGGAATTCCCTATCTTCACAAGAAATGATGGGGACCAAGATAAATGACAACTTTCCCCATGAATTTCTTATGTTTATCCAGACCCGTGAAGGAAAACATCCTTGGTTCGCTGACATCACCAATTACAAGTCTAGTGAATCATTCGCAAAGGAATGACGTATCAACAAAGAAAAAAATTCTTTTTGGATATCAAATATTACTTTTGGGAAGATCCATACTTATTCCACATAGGAGCTGACAATTTCATCCGAAGATGCGTATATAGAGATGAAACACGTGAAATCCTAAAAAATTGTCATGAAGGACCGTCAGAAGGTCATCATGGAGCATCGGCAACCACAAAGAAAGTATTCGACGCCTACTTCTATTAGCCTACAATCTACCGAGAAGCAAACGAAATGGTTCACTTGTGTGATGCATGCTAATGTGCTAGCAACATCTCTTCTTGAGATGAAATGTTACAAAGACCAATCCAAGTTTGTGAAATATTTTTACGTTTGGGGCATCGACTTTATGAGACCATTTCCAACATCGTTTGGTCAATACCACATCCTAGTTGTAGTAGACTACGTATCAAAATGGGTCGAAGCGCAAGCATTACCCAACAAGGATGCTAAGATGGTAGTCAAGTTTTTGAAGAAATTGTTCTCACGTATTGGTATTCCCAAAGCAATCATAAGCGATTGAGGAACACACTTCTGTAATGCGCAAATGGAGAAAGTATTAGCCATACGGGATTCATCATCAACTTTCTACGCCTTACCACACGCAAACAGGTGGGCAGGTGGAAGTCACAAATCGGGGTATAAAATGAATTTTGGAGAAAACTGTGGGTCATAATCGCAGAGATTGGTCGGAGAAATTGGACGACGCTCTGTGGGCTTTCCGTACTACTTACAAATCTCCTATATGCACAACGCCTTTCGAATTGGTGTCTGAAAAGGCATGCCATCTTCAAGTCGACCTCAAGCAAAAAGCATATTGGGCACTTAAAACGGCCAATCTTGATCTACCAGTCGCATGGAAAAAACATATTTGAGCAGCTAAACGAACTAGGTGAATTGAGGATGCCAGCGTACGAAAAATCACAGATTTCCAAGGAAAGAGTGAAAAGACTTCATGACGCACGAATAAAAGGTGAAAAGCATTTTAAAGTAGGCGATCATGTACTCCTTTATAACTCTTGCCTTTGTTTATTTTCTAGAAGTTGAAATCTAGATGGTCCGGTCTTTTTACAGTTTAAGAAGTTTTTGATTATGGAGCCGTCGAATTCGTCCAATAGGATGGGCATAGATTTAAGGTAAATGATCACATGCTTAAACTTTACTTTGGAAAACCAATAGCAAACACGATGGAGGTACTTCACCTACATAACATAAACTAAAATGCCAAAACCATGACTCAAGCTATCGACTCCGATAAAAATTTAGCATCTTTAGGTTAGATTTTACTGCTTTTATAGGGAAAAGTTTTTTTTTTTTTTTTGAAAATTATGTTTTTAGGAGGGCACAGCCATGTCCCATACAACACGGCCTTGCCCAGTACAATTTTCTTAAAGTAATATTTTCTGGCACTGTTTCTGACTCAGACTGTCCAGTTTCAGAGAAATGTTGTCAACATGGTCCGTGTCTAGAAAGACACGGCCGTGCTGAGAGTGTGTGGAATATTATAAATGTCCATCACCTCCTTGAGAGTTTTGAAAACCTTAAAGACACATTTCTCTAAACTAAACAACCTCAAAAGATGCCAATGGAACATCCTAGTGGTGGAAACCCTTCCACCACTCCAACTAAAAACAAAATCGAAAACCTAGGGATGATTCTGCAACTTCAGGTAATGGCTAGAGAGCTAACTGGCAAGCTTGTTCAAAATGAACAGTGGGTCCTAGTTATCACCGAGACAGTGGAGGAAATTATGACTGAACTCCATAACATCAATGAGCAAATTCAAATCCAGTATGCTTGACTAGGATTATTCCCACAACCACCTCTACCACCTTTAGGTGGGAGTGATTCATTTAGCGGGAACCTCCCCAGAGGAGGTTTTGGAGACTCTTTTTCAACCCTCTTCTAATTTGCTTGTTGATGGTTCAAGGGATTGCACTAAGGAGTAGTTGTTAGGATCTATCGGGCCTAACCCGATTACTTGTTTTGTTTAATTTTCTTTTTATGTGATTTTATTTATGTAATTTTAGGAAAAGTAATGTAATGTAAAGACTTTTAATGGAATGAAGTTTAATTATGTCTTAGGGATAAGATTTTCACACACTTAAACGACCGTCCGAACCACGACTGAGATACAAGAGAAAATCAGAAAAATCGTGGAAAATTCCAAGACACGTTCATGTTTCTGATGTAGCGGTGTAAACAAAAACGAAGAACAAATCACGTTGATTCAGTGAATACCCGTGATAAACTTCAAAACTCCCAAATCCCACCCAAAGGTCTAGGGAAAATGTAGAGAAAAACGAAATTTATTAATATTCAAGTCTGTCCTTCTGAATTACATAACCAACATATAAATAAGTGTTCTAATACGAAATGGGCCTAAAATGGGCCATGGGCCAAACACAAACCCAAAAACAAAAACATAAAAACTGCTGAAAAAACATTAAAAGACCCATAACTTTATTTAAAAGACCCAAAACTGCTGTATTACATCACCCACAAGCCCATGAAAACTGCGGACTTCAGTAATGGTGGTTGGAGTTGGCCAGTTTTGAACAGCTGCCACGTTAGATTCATCCACCTGTATCCCATCACCTGAAATAACATACCCTAAGAACAAAACTTTAGGGGTCATGAACACACATTTCTTTGTTGTTGCATAGAAACTGTCTCTGCGAAGCAAGGCCAAAACCTTCTTGACATGCATGATATGCTCACTGAAAGAAGCACTATAAATAAGAATATCATCAAAATATACCACCACAAACTTCCCAATAAAAGGCCTGAGCAACTGATTCATCACACGCGTAAAAGTACTATGCGCGTTTGATAAACCAAAAGGCATCACCAACCACTCATACAACCCTTCACGAGTCTTGAAGGCTATTTTCCACTCATCCCCAGGTCTAAGACGAATCTGGTAATAACCACTCTTCAAATCCAACTTTGTGAAAATAGTAGCACCACTAATCTGGTCAAGCAAGTCATCAAGTCGAGGAATAGGAAACCTGTACCTCACAGTAATCTTGTTGATGGCTCGACTATCAACACACATCCACCAGGTGCCATCCTTCTTTGGAGTTAATAAAGCAGGAACCGCACAAGGGCTCATACTTTCACGAACATGACCCTTAGAGATCAACTCCTCAACCTGTCTACGCAAGTCTTCGTGCTCCCTCGGGCTCATCCTGTAATGTGGCCTATTGGGCAATTGTGAACTAGGCTCCAAATCAATATGATGTTGGATGTCACGCAAAGGTGCAGCCCATCCAGCAAGTCATCAGGGAAAACATCAGAAAATTCCTCAAGTAAAGGAATCATAGCTTTAGGAATCTCAACTTCCTCGGTCACCGGTTTCCCTATCAAAACAAACACATTGTCTGCCTCCACCAACTCATCTTCAAACTAACTAATGGTAAACAGTTTACCGACTGCTTTGTGGCTAGCTGCTTGGGCTTGCTAGGAACAAGCGTTATCTTTACCCCACCAAACATGAAGCTATAAGAATTTGACCGTCCATCATGTTCTATACTTCGATCATACTCCCAAGGTCTACCCAACAACAAGTGACACGCATCCATAGGAGCCACATCACACACAACATCATCTTTATATGTGGTCCCGATAGAAAAAGAAACAAGGGCCTTTTTTGAGACCGTTACCTCTCCCCCGTTTTTAAGCCATTGAAGCTTATAAGGCTTGTGGTGACTCTCCGTCTTCAAGGCCAACTTTTGGACTGCCTCTTCAGAAATCAGATTGTCACAACTTCCAGAATCGATAACAAAGGTGCAAACCTTCCTCAGAATGGTACATGTGGAGTGGAAGATGTTATGCTTAAGCCATCCGTCTCCATCAACCTTAAGTGGAAGATGAACACCTAACCACCAAGTTCACCCCCACATCACCGGTCACAAACTCCTCCTCATACTCGGGTTCTTCATCATACTCTAGGGCCTTTTCATATTCTTCATATTTTTCATCATCAGATTCAACAAACAAATGCCTCTTACCCGCCTGTTTACAGTCAATGTGTCGAGGACCTATCTCACCACATTTAAAACACTTCACCCTACTACTACTAGCCCACTTAGAAGTCGACCCAGTGTTGTTGGCCCCCGACCTCTGCTGACTTGGCACGACACGAGGTCCTCACTACCCGACCCCGAATTTCCTCCAGCAGGGGCTGATGAATACGAACCGCCCACCCGACGGTTTTGTTTTTCAAATGCCAACGCCCGTTGGTATGCCTCGGCGACCGTTAACGGATCAAAAAGATTTACAGAGTCCATGATCTGAACCCTTAAACCCCAAATATACCGAGCGATGAGTTGCTCATTGGTTTCTTGAAAATCATTACGAGCAACCAAATGATAAAACTCGGTCGTATATTCATCAACCGATCTGGATCCCTGTTTCAGATTCTGCAAACGTTGATACATCAACCGTTGAAAGTTGTGAGGTAAAAAAGTATCACGCAAACACTTTTTCATCTTGGCCCATGTCACGATCCGTGACTTCCCGAGTCTATTTCGTGTCATCTTCAACTGTTGCCACCATGTTGACACCCTCCCACGTAGCCTGGTAGCGATCAAAGAGACCCGCTTATTTTCAGGGACCTCTCGGAAGTCAAACACCTCTTTAACAATACCCAACCAATCGATGAACCCTTCCGGATCTAAACTAGTCCCATCAAATTCTGGGATATCAATACGGATCCCAGCATCCCAACGCCAGTTTCCATCTCCAAGATCCTGTCTTGGTCCCCTCTCGTAACCTTCTTCGGCAGACGAACCATCATTACCAAAAAACGGATTATCAAACTACCTGTTCTGGGGCGGCCTTCTACGATTCATCAAGACATCCATTTGATCAGTGAGTTGATCGATCACTTGATCCAATCGTTGCTCCACCCGCGCTATAAATCGTTGTTCCAACTCTCGTTCGTAAACCTCATTGAGCGGTCTTTGTTGTCTCCTTGGAGGCATTTTTGAGCTAGAAATTCGGCTCTGATACCAACTGATGCAGTGGTTTAAACAAAAACGAAGAACGAATCACGTTGATTCAGTGAATACCCGTGATGAACTTCAAAACTCCCAAATCCCACCCAAAGGTCTAGGGAAAATGAAGAGAAAAATGAAATTCATTAATATTCAAGTCTGTCCTTCTGAATTACATAACCAACATATAAATAAGTGTTCTAATACGAAATGGGCCTAAAACGGGCCATGGGCCAAACACAAACCCAAAAATAAAAACATAAAAACTGATGAAAAAACATTAAAGGGCCCATAACTTTATTTAAAAGGCGTTTTCAGGCTTCGGACAGGGGCCAAACTACCATAGGCATTTTCCACAATGTGCTCCTCGTCTCAAGCTTCGATTTGACTAGTAATAGGCCCGAAACGGAGCTTCGTGGGCCAAGTTATGCCCGTTTTCGTGGGCCACCTTTGGAGACACGATCATGGGCCTCCAAATATAACATGGCCTGTTCCTCAATACTTGGGCCTTCATAAGTTTCCCTAAACATGGGCCGTGCCTAGTCAAAGTTAATACAAAATTCATCATCTCTACAATTAATGCAAAATTCTGAACTGACATTTATGACACTCACCTAAAATGACTGTCATTATGTCACCATGGCCATGTTTTGCTCTCCTATGTGTCTATAAATGGCTATCACTTCCCATTCTTTTGACATACCTCTTTTCACACATTTCCCACTAAGACATTTACCATCGAAAGGAGAGGATGGAGGCCAAGTTATGGAAGACAAGGAGAGGTAAGTAGGGGACTAATGTGCTTAGGTGAGAGAGTTGACGAATTATTGAGCATTAACGCGGCGACAGAGCAAAGAAACCGAGAGTTGCATGATAAGGTTGAAACACTAAGTTTTGAACACTATCATTTGGACCAAAGGATGGCTAAGCTAGAAGACAACCTCGAGCGGCTTACGGATGAGGTCACTCATTTTAACTAGAACCAAGCCAAGAGGGCAACCTAAACTAACTTCATGACAAGGCATGCCCACATGCAGACCTTGTTCGAATGAGGACCCTAATTATTCAAGTAGTTTCCGATTGGTTTAGGATTCTAGTTAGTCGTCAGTTGTACCTTTCGTTTCATTCATTCTATTCTTTGTGTATTCGTATCTCTATCAATAATATATCATTCTCTATCTTTTTAAATTAACATACCTAATCCTTTCAGGCTATAATGTTCATTATACACACCTCGGGTTTGAAAAAAATAGTTAAAAAAAGAAAAATCGGGAAAAGGCCGGGTCACCACGACCGGGCCTTGCTGACCACGGCTGTGTCGTATTGGCTTAATAGGTTTTATCTTCCAAAAACATCCCTTTTTCACTTTTAACCACCACTATCCAAATACTAGGCCATTTTTGGCGATTCCCCGACCATTATTCCACAGATTACTCGTTCAATTATCAAGGTATGTCAATTTACTTGTTTTAATCTCGTTCTAGGGCTCGATTATACCCACTTCACTTTCAGTTCGGGTATGGTCCCAACCCTAGGTTCAAGTTCCACCAAATTTGGGTTAGATTAGTACGAATTAACATGTATAAACTTGGTTTACGTGATTTAAAAGACGAATTGGTTTGAAAAAGTTGAATGTAAACTAGTTTAAACATGATTTTGAGTCCGCTTTGGTTGACTTTCGGTTCAGGTCGGGTTTCACCCTATTGACCGACCCCTGTCCGAAACTATTTTATAAGTATGTTGAACCGGGTTGATACGCACGTTCAAGACTTCATAACTTCGAATTCGTGTAAAACACGGGTTTTGAGTCACCACGAACAGCCGTGGTCAACCAAGAAAGTCAACCCGAATATCGCCCAACTAAGCACGGGCTATGCCTTTCCAAGGCACAGTCGTGCCTTGCCACAGGAACATAATCTCAAATTTTTAAATTTTATTTTATTGATCCATTTTCATTATTTAGGATTCCCCAATTCAACGAAAACCACCCATATTTAAGGTTTTCGGATAGTATCGAGGAAGAGTGAATGGCAGGTGCCGGCTTGCGAGTGATTACGTAATGGGTAGAAAAGCCGATGCTCCACGGATGTACGAGAACAATCAGGGAGGTCGGTGAGTTTGAGATTTTAATGGGGATGGTATGGATGAGGATATTCTCTGCTACTGACAGGTCATTCACCAAACTGACAATGAAATTCTTAGCCTCATTCCAATTTAAGATATACCACCCACCTGTTGATATCTGGGACTGATACACGCTAATATTTAGGTTAGGAGGAGTATGGCATGACTCGGACTTTACCAATTTTGGAATCTACATTTAAATTTATACAGAAGAAGAAAATAACAGTAATATGTGATTAGGGTCCCACCATACCTTTCCAGATGAATTCGGAAAACTAAGTTAGTATATTGGACAAATGAGGAAACACACTTGGGAACTTCTAACACCTCACCTAGAGAATAACTATAGTCCGATCGTTTCAAAAAGTACCGAACTAGAGGAACCTTTAATGAGATATATCCCCCGCCTTTTAGAACCCACATTCACAAAGCCTAGCACCAGTGGAGCACTTGTGAACCTTCAAGATCTGTGGGCACTATATTGTATTAAGAAAGGATGGCATTGTAACATCATCTACCTTCTCTATTCTTTACTTGCTAAAACGCACGATTGTTAAGCTATATGAAAAATATCATGTAGACACACGAGGGACACCAGGACCGACACCTTTACCATTAGACCTTCAGTACTACTCAAGGATGGTAATGGTTGAGGTGGTCTCCAATGATCCATACGAGGTATGGTTTGTCGATTGCTCGACTTTCACTATGGATCTGGATAGCCGTGATGAGTCCCATTCTCATGTGAGTATACCGGTAGGGTCTTCGTATGTTGATGATTGCAAGATAATGGGTTGTTTGTTATGGTTGTGTTGGACAATGTTTATGTCTGTTTGCTTTGTTTGGATTCTTTAGACATTATATCTAGCTTTATGTATGGTGTCCGTTTGTAGGGAAACATGGGTAATTATATGCCCATAATTATCTTGTGTCATTATATATTTTGTGTATTATGTTTGTGGTTCTATTGTAGATTTTATGCATGTAGGATTTATTTTAGCACCAAAACTTCCAAACAGCTACGCGAAGACAGATCACAAAACTTTTGTCTCGGCTTGTAGGAAAGTTAAATTCCTTTTTCGCCTCATTTCCATTTATTTTAAATTTTTCCATTGAGGATAATGTGAGATTTAAGTGTGTGAAGGGGATTTAAACTTGACCAAACCAAGTCTAAAAAGCAAAATTTTTGAACAAAATTTTCAAATTTCTATTTTGCAGTAACAAAAACTTAATATTTTAAAATATTTTTGACATACCAGAAAATAAGAAATAACGCGAAACATTTGAGCAAGATTAATCTACTTTATAATGAAACTGAAAATATGGTTTTTAATATTAAGATTAAATTTATGCACAATATGGGGCTTTCACTAAATCCTTCCGTTTGTGAGAATTTAGCCTTCATGAAAATATTTAGCAAAATACTCATATAATGGATATTTTTGAGTGAGTCAGGTACTTCTTGCGGATTGGAACTTGTCTTGAGTATTCTATTTGAGATCATACGAAATGCTGCAGAATCAGAAAGATAATACATTTCCAAAAGCAAACCACATAAACCCTATACCTAGCACCAAACCTACTCAAAAACCTATCCAACCAAATTATCCTTTCACCGATAGAATTCAGCATTGGTATTTTACTGGCAGACCCTTAAAAACTTGAATGAATTATTTTGATTTCAATTTACTTTGCTGCCTACAATTCGCAAAACCAAGGTTGCCTCCAGAACTTAGGGAGATAATCTTTCTCTTTAGAATGAGGTGAGGAAAAAGTGGCGCTAAGAGGAACAAAGGCCACCATTTTTTGGGATTTGCAAAAGCGCAACGAAAAGACGAGCACAATGATATGAACGATGTTTAGGATGTGGAAATTGGTCCCATGAAGGAACATGTAGACTATGTTAAACCCAATCCCAAATGAATATACCGAACTAACGAGGGTGGGGGAAATTAGGCTCAAAGCCAAACGATCCATCAGATTGGTGAGTTATGTTCAACATAGGATTGAGGAGGAGCTGATCCACATCTTGGATAAAACTGGTCTTGACGATCTGACCTTAAAAGAGTTATTAGGATTGTAAAAAAAAAACTGCCAATGCACCACACTTTGTGATGAAGAATAGAGCGAGGGCAAGAAAAAGAAGAAAATATTGAAAAATAAGTGTGATTAATCGTACCTTTCAAATCCTTTGCCAAAACACAAAACAAAGCCTATCACCCACATACCAAAACCGTTGGAAATATAATATCTTTTGAAATATGCAAGGCTTCACAAAGTGGATGGAGAATAGGTCTCTCGACAAACATATTTTCTGTAAGTCGTATCTTGGATAAGAGTGTTTATAAATACAACATCACGTGTATGTCCAGATAAAAACCAAGTGTGTGTGAACATTGCGAGCACGTGACGTTTTGCATAAGATGAAACTCATAAAGGAAAATCATAGTATTAAGTATCACCACATATACTAACATATTTTGCTCTTATGGATTGCCGAGATTTTCTGAAATTTTTCAGGATGTTTATCTTAGGTTAACGTGCTGTTTTGAAATGTTTGTTCAAAGCTTGCTTAAGAACAAGCAAGGTTCAAGTGTGGGGATATTTGATGTATAAGAATTTATGCATCTTTTCAGCACTAAAATATTTCCAAATAAGCGTAATTTCGGCAAATATATTAGAATATATAACCACTAATGTTTATAATTTCTATCTATTGGTAAATATAGTCCTAAGGGAAAAAAACAAGCTGAAGTACAAAGAAAAATAGAGATAAACGGTGAAAACAGACTCAACACACCCCATGGTGAATCAACACATGGCCATGCCTAGAGCATACGAAGTAAAGACAAAAATCATGAAATCAAGACATGACCATGTTAACCAAAACACACCCCATGTGATCAAGAGCAAGAAAAAAGACAAAATAAAAGGTACTGAAGTAAAACACGGTCATGTCTTCCCAAGACACGGCCATGTCTTCAAGTACAAGAAAAAATGACAAAACCTATGGAATTTGGACTGTTGTGGAACCCATCATGGCCGTGCCTTGCTTAACATGACTGTGTTAAACTAGAGTTGTATGATCTAACAACAAACAATTAATGCAACATGATAAAAATGAAGACGTAGCCGTGCCTTACTCAACACGGCTATGTCTTGAGGGTCTGATCAACCTATAAATTGAATGCTCATCATCTTCATTCCATACACCTTGGAAAAACATTTAATACACCTTTCACTTCATTCATTCCTCTCCAACCACCTCTTTTCATCACCATTAATAAAGGAATTAATCCCATCCATCCAACCCTTGAAGATTAAACTTTTAGAAGAAGTCATTAGCATCAAAGATTAGTCATCCAAATTGGTTAGATTGTTTCAATTTGATTATACTTATTAGTAGCTAAACTTCCAAAGTGTCATCTTGGTTTATAATGAATTTTAGTTGAAGTATAATAATGATAATAAAATATGTGATTGGTTTTTAATAATTAATGGTTATGATGCAATGATCACTTGATTAGGAATGTTAAAATACTCTTAAAAGATAACCCAAGTGCGAAGCTTGACGATAATCCGAGAATTTGCTAGTCTTGCGAAGCCTTGGCGAACCTTAAAATTGACACCAAGATTCCAAACTTGATGATAAGTCGAGAAATCGCTATTCATGTGAGGGCTTGGTTGATAAATTAAGAATCCTTAAAATGAACCCCAAAGACCGAGTTTGACGATAAGTCGAGGAACTGCCACTGTTGTGAGGTTTTGGTGAATAACTTAAGAATCTTTTAGAGAGCCGTCAAGATTTTGAGCTTGATGATAAGTCGAGAAATCGCCATTCTTGTAAGGGCTTGGTTGGGGAAAAACGTGAATCCTAATATTAACATGGACCAAATGGAATTTTAGTAGTGATTAACCATTTTAAAATGGGAATTATTAACAATGTTGTGAAAATTGATTGTTGATGCTCATCCATAAAATCGGTTAATTACTCGTTAAGTGAGTGTGCAGCACAACCTATTTTAAGCAACTCTTGAGTGGTTATTTCATGAGATCTATATTGTTCAAGAGTTGTGTGGATTTATATATGGTAATTCAAGGTTAATCCTTTACGACTTAACTAAATTTAATTGCTGTTTTATGTCTAATATAAGTGTTATATTTACTAAAATATTAAGGACAATTCACTTAGTAATTTAAGGATTGTCTCATCTTTAATGTGTTTTAACTTATCTTTATCAAAAACCACTTGCTTACATAAAACGATGTTTTGAGTAAAACGGATCAAGAGTTATCTCTTTCTTTAATTATCAAAGAATGACATGACTAATGATGTTATTCCCACATTTAATCACCATAGCAATCTCATGTCACATGTTTACTAATAAAATATTAAACCAAGTTAAGAGGAGTTTGGACCAAGATGATACACTTTTATCTTTGATCTTCTTTCTATCTAAAAATATAAAAAATCCAAAAATATTGTCTTTTGATTTATGTTTCTTTAAACTCATTTACCAACATAAGGTTTTTGGATTTCAGGAGCTTGGGATTGGGGTTGAGATGGGTGAGTGATGGCAAAGTTTCGGTGATGTGGTTTGTGTTTCTCTTTAGAGTGGTGGGATGAGTTGGAGTAGTTTATAGATTGAATTAGTGATTCAACTTTGGTGTGGGAAAATGGTTTGGGTGCTGTCTTTTCACTAGGTTTCTTGGAACCTTCGCTCATGAGAGTACCGCCTTTGCCATGATTCTCAGAGAGAGCTATGGCTAGGGTGATCTTGTCATGGAGTGTTTGTGTCACACCTCAACCAAAGGCGATTGAACATGTCGTGGTGTAATGTATTGACTGGACAGTAGCTCAAAAGACACTAATTAAAGCGACACTAATTATTTAATTTAATTTACGTTAACAAGTACACGAGTTCAATAAAAAAAATACATACATTATAATTTTGTATTTTTAATAAATATCCTAAGGTAAAACTAATATCTTCGATCTTGAAAAATATCAATTAATTGTACCTGTAGCATGTATATAAAATAGAGTTTGTCAACACTAATGTAGGTGAGAATACATATGTTTTAGTTATATATATATATATAGGTAAATCACAATTCAAATGTAATTGGTGACTAGTACAAATCTTATGAATAAATAAACAATTTAATAGATGTGGACCCATTCCCATTGATACAAAATCAATGTACTTGTGTTTAGTATTACTCGCATGGCCAATCAATTCGCTTAAACCATCAACTCGTTACTGTACTCCTTATTTCATGTGAGCTTAAATACCCCTTTTTCCATATTTTATATTTTACGGGTAGCTTGTATACCTTATTCACTTTTACTCATATTTTATTACCACATCTATTTAAAACACAATTCAATATATGTTTATGTGCGTTCATCGCATGCTCCATGATTATGCTCTATGTGATTAAATGATTATTTTATGTCTGGTGGTTGGTATCTCATCCTCATCTATTCTCATCTAGTTTGATTATAGATTTACCAA
Source organism: Bidens hawaiensis (assembly GCF_021521415.1). Lineage (NCBI taxonomy): Eukaryota > Viridiplantae > Streptophyta > Magnoliopsida > Asterales > Asteraceae > Bidens > Bidens hawaiensis. The sequence continues at coordinate 520,242 of NW_027491410.1, forward strand.
AGTACATTAATTTTGTATCAATGGGAATCTGTCCACATCTATTAAAAATTTGGTAATTGTTATTTATCATCAATGTTGTAATTGTTTATATTCACATAAGAATGGGTTGTTTTACAATATAATAATACATTTAAACTTGTGTATTGCTCACTTAACTTTATGTTGATTAAACTTTATTTTTATGCGTGTTACAGGTTTGCTAGTTGAAGGTTTGGATGTTTGTGAAGATATTTAGTTTACTCTATGTTGGTACATAAATGTCAGTAGTTCATAGTCTAGCGTTTGTAATCGAGTCTGTAATGTAATTATGTTTAAGTTTATGTATGTATGTAAGCGAAGTTGTCAACAAGTTCGCTTAGGCGAACTTGTTGAACAAGCGAAGTTGTCGACAAGTTCGCCTAGGCGAACTTGTTGAACGAGCGAAGTTATGGACAACTTCGCCTGAACATATCGGGCGAAGTTGTCGTGTCTATATATACTGTAGCCGACGGATTGTTTAGGTAACGAGAGAGGAGTCAGTTGTTGAGTTCAGTGAACGTGCCGAGAGTCTGTAATAGACGTGTTTGAAGTTATAATATATAACGTGTTCGTTTGTATCGCGTGTGTTTGTTTTACGTATTCTACGCTCGTAACTACCTACGCAGGGATTCCGCACCTACGTAGATAGCGATATCCCGTGTAAGATCCGTCCAGGAACCTACAATTGGTATCAGAGCTTTGGCTCGATTGTGTGGTTCGGGATTTCACGCGGGTGTAGAAAACGTCTCGTTTGACCTATTCGCGGGACGCGTTTTCGTTGATATTGTGTTATACTCACCTTATACAGTCATATTCAAGCCGTCACACCGACCGGAAACTGCTAAATCGTCGAAAACAGATCTGAATATTTTTAGTGTTCTTCGGGCGAAGTTGTTGTTCTTCAGGAGAAGTTGCCGACACTGGAAGTAGGGTTTCGGCGAAGATATAAGGTTGAGCGAAGTTAACCACAACTTCGCCTACCTCATAAGTTCGCCTACCTCATAAGGTGATGCCCAACTTCACGTGTTGGTGAAGTCAGATGGACTCACGTGATTGGTTGAGATGATCTATTGGCACGAGGATGCATGCATTTCAAAGACCTCAATCGTTATAGTCGGAGAAGCTTACACTGAAGGGGAGATCTGATATGGAAGACGCTGGGTGACTGGTAGATTTGTGAAGCTATAGGACAGTTTCAGACACGGCTGGTTGATGAGCAAACAGAAGATCATCAGTTAAGAGGGAGTCTGTTGGTGCATGTTTTGTAACAGATGATCTTTTGTGTTTGTTAGAATTGAGAGCAACGGTCAAAGGGGAGACTGTTGGTGCATTTTGTGACCGTCGCTATGCAATTCAGACCAGCGGAACGCCACAGGCGAAGTTAGCACAACTTCGCCTTAGGCGAAGTTAGAACAACTTCGCCTACTGGCCCAAGCCCAAGCCCGAGAAGATGTTTTGTCTATATATATGTGTGTCTTGTTTAGGTTTTACATCCAGAAATTAGAGTATTGTGTGTTACAGTTTATTTGTCTAAAGAGAGACCGAGAGTGAGAGTCGTGTGGGACGACCCGAGGTAGAGCTCACCTCGGGTCGGCCGTCATTTGTTTACGAGTTTGGTATGTAATTCGTTTTGATTATTATATAAGAATCTGTTGATTTGTTTATCCCGTTCTTGTATTTTTTCGTGTATTTGTTCGTGTACGTGTTTGTGTTCTTTATCTTTACACCAATAAACGAGTCTAGGAGGATTCCGCACTCCTAGACCTCGTGCGGATCTCGTATCGATCGGCGACGCCCCCGGGGGGACCTACAATTGGTATCAGAGCTTTGGCTCGATTGTGTGGTTCGGGATTTCACGCGGGTGTAGAAAACGTCTCGTTTGACCTATTCGCGGGACGCGTTTTCGTTGATATTGTGTTATACTCACCTTATACCGTCATATTCAAGCCGTCACACCGACCGGAAACTGCTAAATCGTCGAAAACAGATCTGAATATTTTCAGTGTTCTTCGGGCGAAGTTGTTGTTCTTCAGGTGAAGTTGCCGACACTGGAAGTAGGGTTTCGGCGAAGATATAAGGTTGAGCGAAGTTAACCACAACTTCGCCTACCTCATAAGTTCGCCTAAGCGAAGTTAACCTCAACTTCGCTTACCTCCTAAGTTCGCTTACCTTAAGCGAAGTTATTCTCAACTTCGCCAAGTCACGCGAATTTAAGGATTTTCCAGCGAAGTTAACACTTAAGCGAAGTTATCCTTAACTTCGCCTATAGTACTGTTTGGAAGAATTTTTGTTTTTTTCGGGAAGATGTCGCCGATTAACATCTCAGAGTTAGTCAAAATGGAAGTTGAAGCGGGGTCGGCTACTAAGGCCCCAAGGTTGATGAAAGGAACCGACTTTGTGGCGTGGAAGGATAGGTTCATTTAGTATATTAAATACCAGGATGCAAAGATGTGGGTGTGCATCCAGGATGGATATATTCCACCGATAATGGAATACGAAGGTCGGGATGTGATAAAGAAGTACAGCAAGATGGAGGAAGAAGAGAAAAAGATGTATGAGGCCGAGAGCAAGGCCCATGCTGCAATTACTATGGCTCTTCCTCAAGAGATTCTCCATACATTCAGGAAGTACACTTCTGCATGAGAGCTTTGGGATGCTCTTGAGAATAGATTCGAAGGGAACGTGGGTATTCGTGCCTCGAAGATTAAGCTGTTAAAGACCCAGTTCTCTGTTTTCAAGTATTTGAAGAACGAATCGCTCGATGATATTATCACCCGATATTATCATCTAATGACAGAGCTGAACAACTATTCTATTGCTTACAGAGAGGAGGAGATAGTTGAGAAGCTTCTCGATGCTCTCCCACCGAAGTGGAAAATGTACACTGTTCTAATGAGGGAAGACAAAGACTTTCCTAATTATGACTTGGAGACAGCAGTAAACAAGCTCAGAACCTTTGAGCTTAATATGGTTCGTAAAGAGACACCAACGGATCAGGTTCAAGACCCTGGTATGTATGGTGCCAAAGTTAACTCAGGCTCAAGTTCGAAGTCTGAATCTGCTGCTTACTACTCCAAAGGAGAGTCAGGTTCTAACTCTTCTCATGAAGAAAATGTGTCAGTAAACATGAACGGTGATGTTTGCTTTGTTGCTGGAGGATCAAGTGCTTCGAAACCTCAAGCATCCAAGAGTAGTTTCTCTCCCAGTGCTTCAAGCAATAACTACTCTAAGATGCCAATGAGTGTCAAATCTGCTGAAGAGCAGTTTGCACTCTATGCATCTTTTATTGCTTCTTACGAGAACTACATACAAGGGAAGATTGTTGACCCTGCTGCTTTGGAAGAAGAATATGACCAGATCGATCCTGATGATCTGGAGGAGATAGATCTGCAGTGGCAGATGGCGATGATAGTCAGAAGAGTGAAGCGTTTCATGAAGTAGACTGGCAGAAAGTTCGTAGGTGGAAAGCCAGGATTTGGTAAGTCAAGGGTGAGGTGTTACAATTGTCAACAAAATGGACACTTTGCAAAGGAGTGCACTAATGCACGTGTAGAACGTAGTCAGGGGAGGACTACACAGCAAAGTGGAAATAACAATGGGAATAATGCCATGATGTCTGATGCTGGTGAATACAACTGGAACATGTTCTCTGGAGAACTCTTTGAGCAGGCACACATGGCGAAGGTTGCAGCTGAAGAATGTATGAAAGCTGCTGAAAATGAAAAAGCTTTCATGGCTAATGACCAGAACTCCGAGGTATGTACTAAACCTATCTGTACTAAATGTGAGAACTTGTCTGAACAGCTTGCTACAATTACTGATCAGTATGTTAAGTTGGATGCCGAATTTAAAACCTTGAAAGAAGATCATCACTTCACAAAGACAAGAGAAAATAATTATAAAATAAAAATTAAAGCTTGTGAAAAAGACGTTAAAAGTTTAAAAACAAAATTAGCTGAGAAAATTGATGTGATCGATCTAAGCTACGAGGTTTTAGAAGAGAAAACCAAGTTAATCGCTGAGAAAGAAAAACAGATTGCTGATCACCAGGTAAAAGTGGTGGAACTAAATAGGAAATTGGAGCAATTCCGGAATTCCTCTGCTATTCTTGATCACCTCGTTAGTGATCAAGGTTCCTCACCTAAGAGGGGAGGAATTGGTTACCATGAGGTTCCACCACCTTATAACCATAATTATACTTTCAATCCTAGTGTTCATGAATCTGTTAATTTTGTAGCTGATCAGACAGGTCCTGCTAAGGAAACTGGTAAAGTACCGGAAGTTAGTAAAGGCGAAACAAGTTCGCCTGTCTCAAAAGTTAAAATTTCTATTTTAAGTCCAGTCTCATCTGATTCGGATAAGTCATCCAAGTCGGGTAAGACAAAAGAGAAGGAAGTGTTACCCACCAGTGGAGAAAAGTTTAATCAACTAAAAGGAGTACTCCACTCAACCCATATGTCCCACCTTATGTGAGACATACGGTTGGTAATACTGCCTCCACATCTAAAACATCTGCTGAAAAGAAAGCTGAACATAGGTGTTGTTTTAGATGTAATCAAACAGGGCACCTTGTTGCTGATTGCCCTCTGAAGCAGCGTTTCAGAGAGGTGAGGCCCTCGAAAACTGAGACTAAGGTTCTTGGTAATCGTTTAAATGTTAAAAATGAAAACCATTCAAATTTGAGAGATAATACAGGTTTTCAAAGAAACACATCTCGTTTTTACACTACTAATAACCAAACCAAATGCTATAATTCTTTTGATTCTCTTAATGTTCGTCGGTTTGGTTGGCCTCACTATCAGTCTCCAAGGAGGTATCCTGTTAGGACTCGTGGAAATTTTTCTAATGCTAATTTTGGTCAGCCAAGGTGTGTGAGTTCTGTTAAGAAGGTTAATCGACCCAAGACCTTGGTCTTGGGTCCCCAAATTTTATTAATCTCTTTTGTTTGTGCAGGAACAGTTGAACAGGGCGTCCAATAATATTTGGGTTGTGGACAGCGGCTGTTCCCGGCACTGTGGATATGTTTTTTTTTCTTTTTTATCTAAAAAAAAAAAAAAAAAAAAAAAACGTCACTATTGCTTAAAATTAGTCGGTTACCTCAGTTTGATGGACATATCCTCGGATATGTTTTGGTCCTCGTTTCTACTTGTAGAGAATGAGGGTCGCTATTAACCAGATGACTGAAACTGACCGGGGCGGTTATGATATGTTTTCTTTCTGTCGCTGAAAATTAGTCGTTCATACTTAGTTAGAAGGACACATACTTGTATGTGGTCGGTCCAGTTGATCCATTGGATCTTCAGGATTGCCGTTTACCTGAAGACTTTGACGTGATCGGGGCAATTGAAGTCAAAATTTTTTTTGGGAAATGAAATTACTTTTCAAGTCTAATACTTCGTAAGAAGTTCATTTGCTATGTTTAACAGGAAATTGATCCAACCTTGGAAAATGATGTTTATACTAATTTTGTGTGCTTAACTAGTGAAGTTCTTAAGCTTAAAAGGCATTAGAACAGTCATTGTATGTCAAGGTAAATTCTTAATGGTGTGTAAAAGTATATGTGATACAAACTAAATATACTTGATTTTACGTGGAAACTACTTAAGAGTTTTTCATGTCTTCGTTTATATCTTTCCGCATGATAGGCAGAAAAGTGATTACCCAGTCATACACGAGCCCGTAAGTGTTCTGATTCCCATGAAGAAGGCGTTTCAAGACACTGCAGTGATCCAGATTCGGGACTTGCAGTTGTTTATTACTCTGAAGTCTATAAGTATGTTTGTTAAAAAAAAAAAAAAAAAAAAAAATTAGTACTTATGAGTTATTGTAACATTCGAGAGTTCAAGATATCGAGACTTCTCAATCATGGAGTAAGAATGAGTACGGGAAGCAGACAAAGAATACTTACAAGTTAATCAGACACTATGGGTCGAAGTCAATTCGGGGTGACTTGGGGAAAGCCAAATACGCTTTGAGAATAGATAGGAGGCATCAAAATCTCTGAGTTGTTGCCCACTTATTTTTTGAGCTTAATTGAACTTAACTCGTATCACAGAAACGATGAAAACCACTTTAAGTTATTTACAGGTGTACAACCTGTTTCTCTATGTCATAATACAGCTAAACACGGATCTATGTGACAGTCACGGAGTTAGTATGATTCCGTTAGGATCTTTTCTAAAAACATGGTGGTCCCTGACTAGACTGAAATTTGATCCCTTATTCGTTAAATTTTTATAAGCTTTTCTTAGTTTTGTAGTTGTATTAATTTTTAACTGGTTACTTAGAATTGATCATGTCGTTTATTTCTTAAAGGGAAGTTTTAAAGAGCTAATTCAAATTGTTCAAAATTATAAGAAATGATCAAGACTATTCAACGCCTAGTGGAAGCAAATCAACTGCAGGCATCCCTCCTGGTTGAGCACGGGAAAGTTATAGATGCCTTGAAGGTGTTCTTGGCATCTCAGGGGGAGATGAGCTGTAGAGGAGATGAGCTGAGGACCAAAAGAAGAGAAGACCGAGACGATGATCCCAATGCATCGAAAGATGCAGGTGGTGAGTTGCCAAGAACTACTATAGCTCTTGGGGCTTCCACAGCTGAGGGGGAGTCTGCATCTGGTGATGATGTGGATGTGGTTGAAGATGTTGAGATTGTTGATGATATGATTGATGCGCTGAAAGAGATAGACGATATGTTAGAGGATGATGAGTTGATAAATGAAGATGATGTTCTGCCAATCGATGAGATCGAAAAGATTGGTGCAGAAATTGTGGTTGAGAATGTGATAGAAGAAGGAGAGATTGTTGAAGAAAATGTAGAGCATGAGATCCCTGTGGTTGAACAGTCGACTATATGTGAAGATGCTGTGGTTGACAACACTGAGTGGGAAGATCAGCCAAACTGGAAGGAAGGCTGCGCTCAGTGGTTTGTAAAGACGAAGAAGCCAGCAGTACCGACGATGTTCAAAAAGTCGTATAGTATAAAGGGATATGCAGAATCAAAGAAGGGAATCATATGCTGGTTGTACGATGAAGAGTTGAAACTATTTGTGATCAAACGTTACGATGGCATTCAGTACTTCAAGAAGATGTTAAGATCCCTGAATACCTTACCGGAGTGTGAGGTGAAAGACTTAGCAAGACTGGGGCTGATAAACAGAAGTGATGATAACATGGCGAGAGTAATTGGGAAAATTGTTTGGAAGGAGGCCATTAAAGATAAAAAGTTTGAACTTCTGAAGCCTCAGAAAGGGAAGTTAGTAGAAGGCAAAGATAGAGGGATGAGGGCAGATGGCAAACCATGGATGGTTATGAAGTATAAACCAGTCCGTCATTTAAAAGAAGTGCCGATGAAGGTGATGCCCAAGAATGTCTTGAAAGACTTGAAGTGGTGGTACGTGGATTGTGAAACTGCTGAAGCGGTCATGGAGGATGAAGATGAGCAAGAGATCATGAGAGTGTATGATCCTATGCACTTAGTCAATCTGTCTCAAGCTGACTTGCAGGTACTACATGCTAAGAAGATTTTCTACATTCCTGCTTGGAAAGAGGAAGCTAAGAAGTACCAGAAGTTGGTTTCTGTATGTGTTAGACAGGGAGTGCATGCTTGAAGAGATGAAGAGAGAAGACGAGAGATTACAAGACATAAGCTTTGAAGATCAAGATATGAAGCTACTGCCAAGGGGGAGTCTGTTGGTACATAAATGTCAGTAGTTCATAGTCTAGCGTTTGTAATCGAGTCTGTAATGTAATTATGTTTAAGTTTATGTATGTATGTAAGCGAAGTTGTCAACAAGTTCGCTTAGGCGAACTTGTTGAACAAGCGAAGTTGTCGACAAGTTCGCCTAGGCGAACTTGTTGAACGAGCGAAGTTATGGACAACTTCGCCTGAACATATCGGGCGAAGTTGTCGTGTCTATATATACTGTAGCCGACGGATTGTTTAGGTAACGAGAGAGGAGTCAGTTGTTGAGTTCAGTGAACGTGCCGAGAGTCTGTAATAGACGTGTTTGAAGTTATAATATATAACGTGTTCGTTTGTATCGCGTGTGTTTGTTTTACGTATTCTACGCTCGTAACTACCTACGCAGGGATTCCGCACCTACGTAGATAGCGATATCCCGTGTAAGATCCGTCCAGGAACCTACACTCTAGGTTATAAAATATAAAGCAAGTTTGTATAATGGATTTTGTTTTTCTATATTGTGATGTACTTTGATTATATGAATTCAAATAATTAGTTATTGTCACGTTAATATTAATAGTGTCTTGTGAGCTACTGTGCAATCAGTTGCGTCCCACCATATTCCGCCGTAGGTTGGGGTGTGACAGTTTGCGGGTTGCTACTCATCATCGAGTCTGGGATTTGCATATGCAAACCCCCAATGTATTTGTCAATCGCCCATTCGAGGGGAGTGACCAAGTGAGGAACCAAGAGACTTAGCTCGTGAAAGCGGTTGGAGTAGGTGGAGATGTCACCAGTCTATTGCTTAAGTTTCCATAACTTGACTTTGAGCTTCTTGAATTCATGCTTTAGGCCAAACTTCTTCAACATGATTTCCTTGAGTTTGGTCCACGAATAGGCCATGGAAACTTCTACACATTTGGTGTTCATTACACTCTTCCACCATGTGAGGACAGTTAGCTCGAACACGCTTGAGGAAAAATTGGTTCTTTTGGATTCGAGGCATTCACAGTGGTGGAATACGCTATCAATCCTTTCAAACAACTACAACAAGGTAGTGACACACTTAGAAGCGATAAGTTTTGGTGGGTTAGCATCAGTAAATTGTTTGAAAGAGCAAGGTGCAGGGTTATCAATCCAGGAATCACACCATCTATTTCTTAAGCGACCAAGGGGGGCATCTTGCAGTTGGAGTTCTTGGTTTTGCAGGCTTGAGGAAGAAGAGGATACATTTTAAAAATAAAAATGTGAAACAATATGAGATTTCGATTAAATAGTGCAAATATGAGGGTGATTAATGTAAATATGAGGTTTCAATGAAATATTTTGTGAATCCTATAATCACGAGGATGAGAATAACTAAAAAATTTTATATATAAATTAAATGGGTACAAAATCAAATTACTTAAATAAATAAATAGAAATAACTTAAACCTTTGAAATTTGAAAATAAAATGTGTAAGGCCCCATTACCGGTGCCCTACATTGGACGTTGGATTTACTCATAAACACAGTTCTAAATATCAGAGTTAATTAAAACTTTCGCGGAATAATATAAAAGTCAACGAATTCATTACAAACATCCATAACTTGTCTTTTAAAAACATAACATAACACATAGTATTTCAAATATCACGACAAATCTTCATATGCCAGCCTCTTCGGATCCTGCCATGTGTCTTCCTCAGACCAGCTGTCTCGGTCGATTAACCTGCGTGCATACTAAAAGTTAGCTACGCCGAGTGAGTTCTAGTTAATCATACAACTTACATTACATTCATAACTACGTACTTCATACTTTCCTAATTCGTTCGTAATATACATACTTACCTTCATACTTTATTTTAAACTCTACTTTACATTATTCTCTTCTGCCTCAGATATTATTAGGGTCCGGTCCCCTTTTCTGCGTCAGATATTATTTGGGTCCGGTCCCTTTTCTCCCTTGAGTATTATTAGGGCTCAATCCTTTTCTGGCTCGAGATTTATAAAGGGCTCGGTCCCTTTTCCACCTCGGATATTATTAGGGTCTGGTCCCTTCTACCTTGAGTATTATTAAGGCTCAGTCCCTTTCTTCTGTACCTGGCTATCTCTTACATTCTTTCATAACATACGTACATATCATTCGTACATTTTACATAACATTATATCTTGACAGTACGTGCACTATCCGAAGATTGTTCATGTACCGACAAGAAATCATTAATACTTTATATACATATCATTCATATCTTCAAACTATCACTCGACGGTACATGCAATATCTGAAGATCGTTCATGCATCGTCAAACATTCATTTATATATAATCATGTAAGGCATACACTTATCACTTAAGGTAAGTGTATTAACTAATCACATCGAGTATGCACACAGCCCCGAAAAAATAACAAGGAATGGGGCTAGAAACTCACCTGATCTCGGTTACGTTCACCGTTTACGGTTATTCTTTTCTTGAGTTGTGCACGACTAACTGTATAACAATTACACGTATCAATTTAACTATCACTACCCATATCGTGTTTCTAGTTTAATTAATACCATCAACAAACGCGGGACCGGGGGCAGCACCCCTAGAAGCGGAGTTTTAGGGGCGGCGGCCCCTAGCATGGTTCAAGAGGCAGAGCCCCTGGCTGGGGTTAAGCTTCCAGGTCAGTTAGGAAAACTTTTATTTTCATTAACTGTCTTAACATATTTTCCATTAGAATTTCATGATAATATTTTATTGTTAACCTCTCAATCCTTTAAGGTATCTTCTATAAATTAAAAAAGTTCAAGGGCTATTTTCTAATTAAATCATTCTTCACTAAATCCAGGGACTGTTCTGTCATTCTTTTAATCTTCTAATTCGTTAGCCATTTCTTTAACGAATGGGGTTCATTCGTTACTTCTTGACTTTATAAAAAATTGAACCTTTATGACGAATTGGTCATCATAACGAATTGGACCTTTGTAACGAACTGAACCTTATAACGAATCAGCCCTCATAACGAATTGGACTTTATAATGAACCTGTAACAATGTGAAAATTTCGAGTTCAAAGTATCAACTTTCCAAAGTCTAGGGAGTAAAATTGCCAAATTCCAAAGTTGAGGGTTAATTATGAAAAATTGGTTTTCCTGACCCATCGCGCTACGCGATGAGTCAGAAGAGACACCCATCGCGTACCGCGATGGAGAGTCTGACAAATTGTGACACGTGTGCCACGTGGCACACGGTGGCAGTGTCTGCCGCCACGTGTCACCACGTGGCAACACTGCTGACACGTGTCGCCACGTGGAGTGGTGCCTGCCACGTGGCAAGGCTAGGAAATGACTCGACAGACCTATATCGCGGTACGCGATAGGTCTGTCCAGGGACCCATCGCGTACCGCGATGGGAACCAATATTTTGCCTATAAATAACGGCCAAGGGCTGCTCATTTCCACATCCCAAACTCAGCTACTCGCTCTCTCACTAGCTTCTCTCTAAAACCCGACAATCATATAAACGATTTCCTCGATAAGCGTGCCTCGAATCTTGTTTGTGTACCGACGTTTCCTTGAAGTTTATACCACCCTCCACCATACCAAGAAAGTGTTGTTATAATGGCAATGAACCTCGATAAGCGTGTTGTCGAGAATTGAAGTTTGGCGTTATCGATTGACGACCAAAGAGTTCAAGCGGCGTTGGAGTGCTGCTCGATTCCCTAGAGTTTCTATACGCCACTTAAGGTTAGGCGTAATGATGAATTCAATATAATTCAATATTATATTAAAGGCTTGAGCCTTAATTCGAGGTTATACTCGATACAGCGATAAAAGAAAAGAAAGATAACATAACAAAGAAATGAATATTGAATATTGTGATAACATATATATGTGTGTAAGTATATATATATATATTCTTTGTTATGAATATATTATTTAATGAATAAAGAGTATTCTTAAATAATAAAGAAAATGATTACGTTTCTTGGAGAAGAAGAAACGTCAGGTTTTTATTATAAACTAAAGGTTTATAATTTACTTTTAAACTAAAGGTTTTCAAGTAAAAGAAAATGAATTAAAGGTTCATCCAGGATTGAGATATAAGACTAAAGGTCTTAAGCCGGATCGTGTATCCGACTAACAAATATTTATACTCGTACTATAGGTGCGAGATAAAGAAAGGGAAAGACCCTTTGACGGTGAGTGAAGCCGATCCTAAAGCGAGAAGGTGAATACGCCCCCAAACTTTTACTTATTTTAAATGAGTCAAACTTGTTATATGAAATTGTTTACAAGGAACTATGTGTTCCTAAAAACCGTTATGAATTAGGGTATAAACCTAGCCCTCAGGCTGTGGTATACGTATGTCTGGATCCTAACATAGGTGGTACTATGCGATGAATGGGCATGATCGCACCACCCTTGGTCGTAGGACGCTCTCCTGCAGGGAGTACGACCTTATGTGTATATTTACGGGTACTTAACTAAGTCGAACGCTGCGGTGTTTGCTGAGGTGACCTAGCGTAGAGGCTCATATTTATAATGTGTTATTTGACTTTGTTATTCCTAAGCCACGTTGGGCCGAGGCAGGCGTAGTCTCGAGGGGTAATAAAGTAAAAGAAATATTTTTGCGTCAGCGTGTTCACCAGCATTCGTTGCTGACGTATTTTATTACATTTTTGCAGGTGAACAAAGTTAGATCTTGGAAATGACGAAGTACTATGATATCTGATGGCTCGGAATTATTTCATATAAACTTAATGTGGTGGTTTGTAAATATAAACAAGTAATCTTTTGTTAACAACTTTAAACGGGTATTTTATAATTCCCGTCTTTTGAATGTATATATAAATTATATTTTCGATCCTTAAAGTTTTATAAGTCTTCCGCAAATTAACGCAACTCTGATTTATTTACAAAAACGATACCAACTTATGGGTCGCACTCCTAGGCCATAGATGGGGGTGTGACAGGTTTGGTATCAGAGCCATCGATCTTAGCGAATTGGGTATCATAAAACAATACCCAAGCTTCGATCCAAGTATAGGAAACTGTTTGATTATTTGTTTTAAGGATAAGATAGGATGGTAACCTTTCTATCCCTCTCTACATTCTAAACTACCCAAATTAATAGACGTCATTCAAAGCTCTCATGGAGAATTTTACTCGCAAGGCCAAGGAAGCCGGTATAGCCGAACCTTACCCCGAGGATAACATGAGCGATGGATATTATGAAGCGTTCTTTGATCAAGACATGGAACGAGACTTATCCAAGCCCTTATACTACCCCGGAAGTAAGCATTACCCGATAGAAGTACCCGATAGTCCACCCAAGCCAAGTGTTGAGCCACTGAGACACTACAGCTATCACCCACCAACCATGCCGATATATCAACCATCACAAGAACCACAAAACTATCCCACTGGATATTTCCCAAATGCACACCCATCCTATACTTTCCTTTCAAACCGACCCATAATGGAAGAACCACGAAGCCCATCCTCCAACTGGATGCAGTGTCATTCCAACCCATGTCGATGGTTTACTGGAAGTTCCACCATGAATGAAGTCAACTCGCAACCCAACAATATCGAAGGGCCATCCCGCAAGCCCAAGATGAGGGTAATGATGACCTACGAAAATTTCAAGATGCCCCCAATGGAGAACGAAACTGAACAACCAATGGAGGAAGATGAAGATGAACCCGAGGAAGAAGATCCTAGTGGAGAGGAGGATCTTGATGAGGAAGAAGATCCCTAAGATGATGAGGACCCTGTGGAGGAGTCCGAGGAAGAAATGGAAGAAGAGCATCATGAGAACTCTAACGAGATGTCAAGCTCAATGAATGGATCACTCACTTCCAGAAATCCAAGCTACGGTTCCGTCGATCTGTATGTTCAATATTTGGAGCAACTAAGGAACCAAGCTTCGTCAAGCTTCCCGCCAGTTCAAGGGAGAATTCCTTTGATTCAAGAACAAGCCGATGAAATTCGCGAGCAGAACCAAGCTGCCAAGACCTACCTCTACCTTGCATCTGACCAGACTTATGTTCCGTATCCTGAGCCGCGAAACCATTACGAGATGGTAACACTGGGTAATCGCGACCCACCTCCGCAGTACGGATACCCTAACATAGTCCCGCAATCGTATAAACATCTGGATCGTGCATTGCATGAGACCGACGACTGGAGAAAGAAGGTAGACGAGGAAGAAAAGAAAAAAAGAAAGTTGGAGAAGCACTCCTTCGTAAATGAAACAAACTAACGAAGGTTGTGAAGAAATTCTTAAAGTACTGAAGATGGAGGAATTCGATGTGAAGCTATATGTGTAAAATAGTTTTGTATGTAATTTGTGTACAATAAAGAACGTATGAAACGTTCTCATGTAATAGTAGGACAAGATATATATATATCGTTGAAATGATATATATATATATATATGTATGTATGTGTAATAGAAAATATATATATCTTTTATGATACATATATATATGTGTGTGTGTGTGTAATAAAATGAGTGTTTTAAAAAGAAACGTTGTTAAATTTCAGACTAAATTAAAAGATAAAAGAAAAGATGTCTGAACAAAGTAACAATAATAACGAGAATGCTCGTAAGGAAAAAGAAATGAAAGACAAAGGGAAAGGCCCTGAGAACGAGTGAGAGGAAGAAATTCCCGAAAAATATATGAATAAAATTCAAAAGATGATTAAAGATGCTGTTAGGGAAGAATCCGCGTTTAGATCTCAATCTAGACAATCTAGACATTCTCGAACTGCAAATCCTTCTGTTCATCCCTCTCGAAAATCTGAAAAGTCTCGTCCGAACCCGTCTCGTGTCGAAGAGACTGTACATGAGTCTAAGGCCGACGGCGGGGTTAGACGTGAGTTCAAGAAACTCAAGATAGGTGGTTGTTCATTCAAAGACTTCAAATGCTATGGACCGAATGAGTTCCATGGTGACAAAGGGGCCATCACAACTGTGAGATGGCTCGAGGAGATGGAAACTATTGTTATAACAAGCAAGTGCTCCGAGGAGGAGAAAATTCAATACTCTGCTTTGATGTTCAAGGGTGAAGCGCATGAGTGGTGGAATGCGTTGTTGATGAGTAAGGGAAGAGATGTGATGTATGGCCAGACATGGGAAGAATTCAAGGCCATGGTGATGGGAAAGTTTTGTCCTATGCACGAAACTGACCAGATCCAAACAAAATTTCTCAATCATAAAGTTGTAGGGACATACCTTAGGGAATACAACACTAAATTCCTTGATGGGCGGCATGGTCCGCAAGATACATATGGGGATTGCCGCGGGAAATCCGCGACATGGTAAGGTCTCACTTACCTCAAACCGCTGACTCTGCAATGGAGTTGGCTGGTTATTTGATGGGCGGCATGGTCCGCAATAGAGAAGAGGACAAGAAGGTGCCAACAACAACGGCTGCTCAAGGAAGGACTGGAGGAGGTTCCAACTTTAGAGGAAAGGGCGTAAACCGAAACAACTCTATGCCGTGCAAGACATGTAGGAGATACCACAAGGGCCGATGCAATTTCTCCCCGTCTCCTAAAGTTTGTGAATCCTGTAATCGTACGGGACATGATGCTGATAGTTGCTGGAAGAAGAAAATGACTTGCTTCAATTGCAAGGAAATGGGCCATTTAAGTTTTGAGTGCCCAAAGAACAAGCCCGCTGTTGGTGGTGCGGGTGGTAGTGGTCAAAACAAAAAGGGAAACGCTCGAGTCTTCGCACTCGACACAAAAGGGGCCGCTGACGTGACAGAGACCATCACTGGTACATTTCTAGTTAACGAAACCCATGCGAGAGTTTTATTTGATTCAGGTGCCAATTTGAGTTTTATAGATTATAATTTCTGTAGTCTATTAAACGAACCACTAACAAAATTAGATAAATCTCTAAGCGTCGAGACTGTTAGCGGTGAAATCGTTAAGATCTCCAAAGCTCTTGAAAACAGAAAAATCCTTTTAGCTGGTTATTTATTACCTATTTGTTTGTTACCCATGAGTCTGGCTGGTTTTGATATTGTACTTGGTATGGATTGGTTATCCGATAACCATGCCCGTATCATCTGCAATAGCAAAATTGTTGAATTTCAAACCCCCGATAAACGAACGATTCGAATTCAATGGGACAAAGATGCTGGACAAGTTAGCATAATCTCCATGATTAGGGCTAACAAATGTTTAAATCAAGGATGCCTCGCATTCATGGCCTACATCACTGAAGATTCTAAGCCAAAAGAAATCAAAGACGTTCCTATCGTTTCCGAATTTTCTGACGTCTTTCCTGATGAACTCCCTGGTATCCCTCCCGATCGCGAAGTAGAGTTTAGAATCGATCTTGTTCCCGGCACTGCTCCGATCGCCCAAGCTCCATATCGCTTAGCGCCGACCGAAATGAAGAAGTTAAAGAAACAACTCGATGAACTTTTGGAGAAAGGTTTCATTCGACCGATTTCGTCGCCTTGGGGAGCACGAATTCTTTTCGTCAAGTAGAAGGATGGTTCCATGAGGATGTGTATCGACTATTGTGCGTTAAACAAAGATACAATCAAAAATCGATATTCACTCCCTCGTATTGATGATCTTTTCGATCAACTTCAAGGTGCTAGCTTCTTTTCTAAAATCGATCTTCGTTCCGGCTATCACCAACTTAAAGTCCAATCCGAAGACATTCCAAAGACTGCTTTCCAAACAAGGTATGGACATTATGAGTTCACGTTTATGCCGTTTGGACTTACTAATGCTCCGACCGCGTTCATGGATATGATGAACCGTATTTTCAAACCTTACTTAGATAAATTTGTGATCGTTTTCATCGACGACATACTTATTTATTCTAAGTCAAAGGCTGATAATGAAATCCACCTTCGTACTTTGCTTGAAATTATAAGAACTGGGAAGTTGTACGCCAAGTTCTCGAAATGCGAGTTCTGGTTGCACGAGGTGCAATTTCTTGGTCACATCATCAATGTTAATGGTATTCAAGTGGACCCCGCTAAGATTGAAGCTATCTCCAAATGGGAGATCCCAAAGTCGCCAACCGAGATTCGAAGTTTCTTGGGATTGGCCGGCTATTACCGTAGGTTCATCGAAAACTTCTCTCGTATCGTCGTTCCCTTAACTTCCTTAACTCGTAAAAACATCAAGTATGAATGGGGAACGAAGCAACAAGAGGCGTTGGATATACTCAAACAAAAACTCAACCAAGCACCTATCTTGGCTTTGCCAGAAGGTACTGAGGACTTTGTGGTATTTAGTGAGGCATCCCACTCCGGTTTGGTATGTGTACTAATGCAACGAAAGAAAGTAATCGCCTACGCCTCTCGACAACTCAAAGTACACGAAAAGAATTACAGGACTCACGATCTAGAGTTAGGTGCCATAATCTTTGCACTTAAGATTTGGAGGCACTATCTCTATGGAGTACGATTTACTGTGTACACTGATCATAAAAGCTTGAAACATATTTTCGATCAAAAAGAGCTTAACATGCGTCAACGGCGATGGATGGAAACGCTCAATGATTATGATTGCGAGATTGTTTACCATAAAGGCAAGGACAACGTTGTGGCGATGCCTTAAGTCGCAAAGAGCATGAGAAACCCAAAAGAGTTCGAGCATTGCGCCTAGAACTTCAAATCGATCTTTCGAACAAATAAAATCCGTGCAAACTCAAGCGATCAAATGAAAACCAAATCTCCGATGAAAAACGCAATGGCACCATTGACTCGTTAGTCAAGGGTGACGACGGTATCCTTAGACTCGGCAATAGGATTTGGGTACCAATCGTTGGAGGTTTGCGTGAGAAAATCTTGAACGAAGCTCACAAGTCTAATATATGATGCATCCCGAAAGTGATAAGATGTACCACAATCTAAAGGCGAATTATTGGTGGAACGTACTGAAAAGGGATGTCGCTTCGCATGTTGCGAAATTTTTGAGTTGTTTGAAAGTTAAGGCTGAACATCAAAGGCCTTCGGGATTGCTTCAGCAACCCGAGCTTCCCGTATGGAAGTGGGAGTTAATTACCATAGATTTTATTACCAAACTCCCGAAGACGACTCGACAACACAACGATATTTACGTAATTGTGGATCGATTGACAAAGTCCGCACACTTCATACCCATCAATGAGTCGTATTCTATGGATAGACTAGCGCGTATTTATGTGAACACCATTGTCGCTTTGCATGGAGTACCGCTGTCTATAATATCTGATCGAGACAGTCGTTTTACGTCTCATTTCTGGAAATGCTTCCAACAAGCTCTCGGTATAAAATTGAACCTTAGCACTGCTTATCATCCACAAAACGATGGGCAAAGCGAAAGGACGATTCAAACGTTGGAAGATATGCTCCGCGCTTGTGTGATCGATCTAGGTGGAAGTTGGGATGACCATTTGCCCCTAATGGAATTTTCGTACAATAATAGCTATCACGCAAGTATTCAAACCGCACCGTTCGAGGCCTTGTATGGAAGAAATTGTAGAACGCCCGTGTGCTGGTCTGAACCGGAGATAATCAGTTATCTGGACCCGAGATAGTCCAAGAAACTACCGACAAGATTCTCCAAATCGGAGAACGACTTAAGACGGCACGTGATCGCCAAAAGAGTTACGCCGATGTCCGTCGTAAGCCGTTAGAATTCAAAGTCGGTAACAAAGTGTTATTGAAAGTCTCGCCTTGGAAAGCCGTCGTTCGCTTCGGTGAGAAAGAAAAATTAAGTCCTCGATTCGTTGGACCTTTTGAGGTACTCGAACGAATCGGAACTGTTGCATACCGTTTGCGACTGCCTGAGGAAATGCAAGGGATACATGACGTATTCCATGTTGCGAATCTACGTAAGTGTTTGACCGATGAATCGTTGGCTATGCCATTAAAAGACGTTGAAATAAATAAGAACTTAAAATTCGTAGAACGTCCAATACAAATTGAAGGTTCGAAAACAAAGAAATTAAAAAGACAAACGTTGAAAATAGTGAAAGTAAAATGGGACTCGCGTAGAGGGCCCGAATATACTTGGGAACTCGAATCGGAAATGAGAAGTAAATACCACCAACTATTCTTGTAAAAGCAATCTCGAGGACGAGATTTATTTCAAGGTGGGGAGGATGTAACAATGTGAAAATTTCGAGATCAAAGTATCAACTTTCCAAAGTCTAGGGACTAAAATTGCCAAATTCCAAAGTTGAGGGTTAATTATGAAAATTTGGTTTTTCTGACCCATCGCGCTACGCGATGAGTCAGAAGAGACACCCATCGCGTACCGCGATGGGGAGTCTGAAAAATTGTGACACGTGTGCCACGTGGCACACGGTGGCAGTGTCTGTCGCCACGTGTCAACACGTGGCAACACCTCTGACACGTGTCGCCACGTGGATCGGTGCCTGCCACGTGTCGCCACGTTGCAAGGCTAGGCAGTGACTCGATAGACCTATATCGCGGTACGCGATAGGTCTGTCCAGGGACCCATCGCGTACCGCGATGGGAACCAATATTTTTCCTATAAATAGCGGCCAAGGGCTGCTCATTTCCACATCCCAAACTCAGCTATTCACTCTCTCACTAGCTTCTCTCTAAAACCCGACAATCATATAAACGATTTCCTAGATAAGCGTGCCTCGAATCTTGTTTGTGTACCGACGTTTCCTTGAAGTTTATACCACCCTCCACCATACCAAGAAGGTGTTGTTATAATGGTAATGAACCTCGATAAGCGTGTTTCGAGAATTGAAGTTTGGCGTTATCGATTGACAACCAAAGAGTTCAAGCGGCGTTGGAGTGCTGCTCGAGTCCTTAGAGTTTCTATACGCCACTTAAGGTTAGGCGTAATGATGAATTCAATATAATTCAATATTATATTAAAGGCTTGAGCCTTAATTCGAGGTTATACTCGATACCTCGATAAAAGAAAAGAAAGATAACATAACAAAGAAATGAATAAAAGAATGAATATTGAATATTGAGATAACATATATATGTGTGTAAGTATATATGCATATATTCTTTTGTTATGAAAATATTATTTAATGAATAAAGAGTATTCTTAAATAATAAAAAAATGATTACGTTTCTTGGAGAAGAAGAAACGTTGGGTTTTTATTATAAACTAAAGGTTTATAATTTACTTTTAAACTAAAGGTTTTCAAGTAAAAGAAAATGAACTAAAGGTTCATCCAGGATTGAGATATAAGACTAAAGGTCTTAAGCCGGATCGTGTATCCGACTAACAAATATTTATACTCGTACTATAGGTGCGAGATAAAGAAAGGGAAAGACCCTTTGACGGTGAGTGAAGCCGATCCTAAAGCGAGAAGGTGAATACGCCCCCAAACTTTTACTTATTTTAAATGAGTCAAACTTGTTATATGAAATTGTTTACAAGGAACTATGTGTTCCTAAAAGCCGTTATGAATAAGGGTATAAACCTAGCCCTCAGGCTGTGGTATACGTATGTCTGGATCCTTACATAGGTGGTACTATGCGATGAATGGCATGATCGCACCACCCTTGGTCATAGGACGCTCTCCTGCAGGGAGTACGACCTTATGTGTATATTTACGGGTACTTAACTTAGTCGAACGCTGCGGTGTTTGCTGAGGTGACCTAGCGTAGAGGCTCATATTTATAATGTGTTATTTGACTTTGTTATTCCTAAGCCACGTTGGGCCGAGCAGGCGTAGTCTCGAGGGGTAATAAAGTAAAAGAAATATTTTTGCGTCAACGTGTTCACCAGCATTCGTTGCTGACGTATTTTATTACATTTTTGCAGGTGAACAAAGTTAGAGCTTGGAAATGACGAAGTACTATGATATCCGATGGCTCGGAATTATTTCATATAAACTTAATGTGGTGGTTTGTAAATATAAACAAGTAATCTTTTGTTAACAACTTTAAACGGGTATTTTATAATTCCCGTCTTTTGAATGTATATATAAATTACATTTTCGATCCTTAAAGTTTTATAAGTCTTCCGCAAATTAACGCAACTCTGATTTATTTACAAAAACGATACCAACTTATGGGTCGCACTCCTAGGCCATAGATGGGGGTACCCTCATAATGAATTAGACCTTATAACGAACTTGTCATTATAACGAATTGGACTTAATAAACTGGTCATCATCATAACGAATTGGACTTAATGAACTGGGGCTACTTCGTCATTCTTTCATTAACGAATCAATTCACTAATTAAGGCTAGTTCGTTAAACCTCCGTTAACGAATTAGGGTTAGGTCAGAGAATGTCAGAAACATTCTCTGACATGACATCCTCGTACCCGCTGCCTTTCCTGCGCCGTCACCGCCGGAAAACCGCGGTCTCTCCGGAAAAGAGAGATCTCACTTGTTTTCCACTGTTTTCACCGTTTTTCGTCCCGTTCGATCCAGATCTGAGCTAGGGTGACCCCTATGCCCATCTTTAGATCGGTTTATACCCGATTCTACCCGGATATTGAGAATTTAACGGTTTAATGGTGTCGGCTCGTCGTTTCGCGACTAGATCTTGCGGGTTTGGATCCATACATTGTCATACTATCATTACCTTGGGTTGATGCTCGGTTTTCCTATTGGTTTGGGATTAGATATAGAGAAAACTAAAGAGAGCTTAAGTGTGCGTTTTGGGTGATGTATGGATTATGTGAAATGAATGAATTAATGAGAATTTATGGTTTATATATTATGGATCATGGGCTTGAGCCCACGGTATTTTCTTCTTTCCTTTTTAACCCAAGTCCATAACTCGTATCTATTTAACCCAACACAAGCCCGACTCATAATAACTCATAATTTATTTTATTAACCGAAACGAGAAAATGGGATGATACAAAATGTTAAGATTAAAGGCAGAAAAACGTGCATTAATCATCATGAATTGTCGTCCCCACAATAGATCTTAAAAAAATGAGGTCAAATGGGGAGTCAAAAAATTGCGTGAACCACCGCATGTTTCATGTTTCAACCAAAAATCATAATAATAAAAAGAAAGAAATGAGGTGCAACGAGAAGTCACACACACTAGTCCACGTATCACCGTCACTTTCATGTCTTCAACTAAAAACACTAATATGGATGTAACTGGAATGCTTACATCGACTAGTTAAAGTTTTTGACCCATATAGCATAGGTTCACTTTGGCCTATAAGGTAAACACTTCAATTTCATTTTCCCAGGGTAGGGATATGACCATCGATTTCAGAATCTTTTTGCCAAAGGTTCGAATCTAGTGTTTTTTCCATTCCAGTTAGTTTAAACCCGTTATAGGAACAATCTTTAAGGAGATGAGAAATATCGAAAGATTGGGATCCAAAATTAAATTTGATATCCCTAAAAATTTTTCAGTTTTAGGTAAGGTAAGGATACCTTAGATTACTATGAGAATGTGTTCGTTTAAATAAGGGGAAAAGAAATACATAAGTAAATAAGTGTAATGAACAATCAAGTAAGGAAATCACGTACATGCAAACACGTATAACGACCCTAAGGCATAAACTATACTAGGTCGTTACGTCTAACCACATATCCTATAGCCATGACTCTGATACCAATCTGTCACACCCCGACCAAAAGTGGCGAAACATGCTAGGGTGTGACGGATTGCACATGAACACAATAACACTATTAAAGTGACAATATTTAAACAGCTCATTCATTTCCTTCAACATCAAATAACAGTAAAATTTGTTCATACAAATAAAAAAAAGTACAAGAAAGATAAATAGTTCATTTAACTAATTACCAAAACGGTCTAAGATAAGAAGATGTCTTTAAATCTTCAATCAACCAATTATCATACATGTAACATTGCATAAAATATATTTTGTCAACACATATGTTGGTGGGAAAATCCATGATTTTTGATGTGTTATGCGGTGGTATGAAAATTTGTTGGTTTTTCAAAAGGTTTGTTTCACACAATGTCGAGTTTTAAATTTATAAAATTGATTTTTTATCTTAAATGGATCACACATAAATAAGCAAGTGTACCTGTCGTATATGCAATATAGTATGGTTAGGAACCAAGTACTGATCCACGGATGCACTTGTTTGTTTTTTACTACTAAATCGTTGTATTTATTCTTTACTGGAGTAAACATCATAGTAATTTTAGTTGACAAGTAAATTTAAAAAGAAATTTAAATCATAAATTAAAAACAATATTTTTGTGTTTTTTTAATTTTTTTTACAGAGATGATCAAGGATAAAAGTGTATAATCTTGGTTAAAACTGCTCTTTACTTGATTTAACAATTAATTGGTAAATATGTGATATAAACTTGCGTAGGTTATTGGATGTGGGAATAACATCTTATTCCTAAGTCATGTTATTTCATGATAATTAAAGGAAGAGATATGCATAACTTCATGAACCCTACTAAAACATCAATTTATGTAAGCAAGTCGTTTATATTAAGAATTTATATGATAACTTACTTTAAAGATGAGACAATCCCTTAAATTACTTAGTGAATTGTCCTTAATATTTTAGTAAGAATAATCTTCGTATTATACTTAAAATACCAATTAAGATTTGTTAAGTTGTAAAGGATCAACCGTGAATTAGCAAGTATTAACCCACACAACTCTTGAACAATGATAGAACTCATGTAATAACCATCCAAGAGTTGTTTAAAATAGGTTGTGTTGCACACTCATTTGACAAATAATTAACCGATTTTAGTGGATTAACATCAACAATCCCTTTTCACAACATAATAACATTCCCATTTTAAGATGATCACTTACTATTAATACTTCATTTGGTCATGTTCATATTAGGATTTATGTTTTTTTTCTCAACCAAGCCCTTACAAGTATGACAGGTTCTCGTCTTATCATCAAGCTCGGTACTTGGTGTCTCTTTTAAAGTTTATTACCCAAGGTCTCACAAGAGTGACAGTTCCCCATCTAATCGTCAAGCCCAGCACTTGGTGTACCTTTTAAGAGTATTATAACATTTCTCATCAAGTGATAATTACAACATAACAATTACTTTTTATAAACCAATCACATGTTTAACTAATATTATTAAACTTAATCATGATTCAGTATGTGCCAAGATGATACTTTGAAAGTTTAGCCAATACTAAGAATATTGTTGTACATCAAAGTAATAAATACAAACATGATATAATTAGAACAATACAACCAGTTTGGATGACTAGTCTTTGATGCTAATGACTTCTTCCAAAAACTTAATCTTCTAGTTCTTCAGAAGGTGGGTGGATGGATGGGATAATTCCCTTATTAGTGGTTATGAAAGGAGGTAGTTGAAGTGTATTAAGTGTTCTTCAAGGTGTAGTGAATTTGGTAGATGAGAATTCATTTTATAGGATGAGCTGGGCTCTCAATATGGCCTGTGTAACAACTCGAATTTTTCAATTTATATTTTTATCCATTACACGGCCAAGAAAATTTCGCGTTATTCGAGTTAATATTGTTTTATTATTATTTCTTACTATAATTATTTAAACAACTTTCAAACAATATATATTATTAACCCTAAACTAAATTTTAACCCTATTTTGTTTCCACTCCAATAGTCTAGGGACTAATCTACAAAATATGTATATTATATCCTCTTAACCCCTTTACCCATTAACCAACCCGAGATCCGGATCCAAACTTGCAACCCATGACCCAGTTTATACCTTGCAACACAATTATCGTCGTAAACTTGGAATTGAATTACGTATAATATACATCTTGCCTTTTTCGGCATCACCGACTCATTTGATTACGAAACTAGGATCAAATTATATGAATTAGAATATTATACAAGCCTTCATTAAGCATTTAGGGAATATAGATATTCTGATCATTATTATCCAATTACTTTCGTCTGCACAACCCTGGATATGTCGCCAAGCAAACCCCTATACCTAATTACATTATAACAATCGTTTAGTTCGTGTTTTTAATCATTCTTTGTCCGTCGCTGTTCTTTGCAATTAACCTTCAAATCATCATCGTATTAGGTAATTATTTATAAGGTTAGACTCATCGTGATTCATTGTTCAAAAGCCCTAACGTTACTTGATCGATCAATGAACGGATTTATCAATTGATTGATCTAGGGTTCATGTCTAAATTCCGGTTCGCAACTGTGTATTTAAAATCTGATTTATAAAATCTTATAATCAACTAAACCCCTAGCCCAACATGTTAAGGTTGTTGTGGCTGGGGGCGCGGGTTCGAGCCACCCCCAGCCCGGTTTTTTAGCTGGTTTTGTTAATAATTCACTTGTTCATTATTGTTAACATATTTAATTATATAAACTATATTATAAATATTTTAAATACAATATTTAATCAATATTTTTTAAAAAACCGACATTTAAACTAGTCGTTTCCCGAATCCTTGTTAATAGCATATGTATGTATGTATGTATGTATGTATGTATGTATGTATGTATGTATGTATGTATGTATGTATGTATGTATGTATGTAATATGTATTAAGTATTAAGTTGATAAAGGTTTTATAATAAAGATTTTAATAAGGTTTTTAGTTTTAAAATATATAATTAAAATATAAAAATGTATGTAAGTATATGTGTTTATAACTACATGTATATATATATACTGTATTTAATAAATATTTTAAACAAATAATATATATAGATATATTAAATGCATTTTAGTTTAAAATAAATATTTAAAAACATATCCCTTTATATAATTCATCAAAAATTATAAATATTTATTTATTTAAGCATTTTAGTTATAATTATTATTTTATGCTATTTATTATTAATTTGATAAATAAAAGTAATGATCCAAAGTAAAAAAGTAATAAGAAATCTATGTAATATTTACTTTTGCAAGAACACACTCGATGATCAAAGTCCCGAATCTCTATCTAGTTTTAGATTCGTTGTTGAATTCATATTTAATTTCCGTAATTATTGTTACTTAGGATTTCTCGCTAGTAATTCCCAAAGAGCGTGATTTATCGCTTTCTTATCCAATCATTTCCACGATTTGCAAAGTTGTTAAGGTGAGTATTTCACTCCCCTTTTTACTTATTTTTAAATCCTTTTTGGGAACATATGCGTATCTTATTTATTTACCTATTATATGGTATTCACAATTGCAAC
Organism: Bidens hawaiensis; assembly: GCF_021521415.1. NCBI lineage: Eukaryota > Viridiplantae > Streptophyta > Magnoliopsida > Asterales > Asteraceae > Bidens > Bidens hawaiensis. The sequence continues at coordinate 546,025 of NW_027491410.1, forward strand.
TGTTTAATCATTGTGTGTATATCAGTTTAATGCCTAACTTGCTATATGTTTATTTGCTTTATTTTTCCGCGTTCGGAGAGGTCCATCATAGTAATAGTATGATCACACGACTGTCGTAGTGGCCGGCGTCCAATCGCATTACAATGGTTTAACCAATAACTAATTTTTGGTAACCAATGCCCGATTCGCATGGCAACGGTTTTGCTCAAATAAATATTTTAATTGTGACTTCCCCAAGTTGTCAAACACCCCTACAGGCATCCCTTTCTTCAACATAATATGCTTTAAAGTGTTAACCTTTACTTCATCTTTCCAAGGCTTAAGGTTTGTACTCTTCACAGGATCAGTTGGCTTTGTATCTATTTGTGGAATAAAGGAGGAAGATGCAATTGGTTCTTCATTGATATTTTGAGTTCTCATCTCCTCCTTATACTTGGCCAACTCTTGTTCATAGAATTCCTTTTTCTGAGTACTTGTCAGTTTTCTCACATCTTCATGCACACCCCTAGCCTCCATCAACCTTTCGAGTAACTACTTTTGTTCTTTAGATAGAGTATTCTTCTTCTATTTAGCAATTCTATCCCTTACTCTATCAGCCAATATTTTTCTTTATCTATCTTCCTTCTCCTTTATATCTCTTTGTCTTGTGTGTCTGGCAGTTATTCTTTCTTCATCATGAACCCACCCTTTTAGATATCACTTTAAACTTAGCTTCCACATCTTTTCTTGACAATAATTCAGCTTGATTAAACTTAACTCAATTGTATACCAAATATCCTACCTTTCCCCCAAACTTTCTCATTATCTTTTATTTTCTCTCTAGTTCAGCTTTAGCTCTTAGTTCAATCCTCTTCTTCTCATCCTTTTCTTTTTTCGCCTTCAATTCCTTGCTCCAGTTTTCAATTTCCTCAAAGGTAATTTTATTCAGTTGTTTATCAGAATAATTACATCATTTTAAATAAAACAAATACAAGTTCAAAGTTTTTCTTTTATCCTCTCTCTTCTTCCTTTCTTCCTCTCTACTCTTTCCCAACAGGTGATCAAGATCTTCATGAGAAAGATACTTGGTAGCTTCATATTCCAAACCATGCCTTAATAGATCAATGATCCTAGGATCTTGCTTTCTCAGTTCTTCCATTCTTTCATCAATATTCTCCGTATACACATAAGTCAAGTTGATTTCAGGTGAATTATGTTCAATCTCTTTGTCTTTTTCTCTTTCACCTTCTTCCTCATCCTCCAAATCAGATAGATCTTTCAATGCACCTATTTGTGGTTCATTGAGCTCCATGTCCATTATGCTCATACTCCTCATGTTTCACCATTTGCAAAGGGATTGCATGAATGGGTTCTTCAACTGATTTCTTATTCTCTTTCTCCACATTTACCTTCATCTTTTAAACCTTTCTTTTCTTTAATGATTCCTCAAAGTTTGAAATGTTTTTCCCATATCTTTTTCTCTTCCTTGCATACTTTATCATGTTCACAGGCCATTCCCTTTCAGCAGGTCTTATATTTTCCAATAAGTTAACAATCACCTTAGCAGATGATGCTTTGTCCATTTCCTCCTATATCCTCCCAGTATCATGATTAACCACTAACTGCCTATAAAGATTTTCTTCAGTTATAGGTTCAACAGTTGGTGTTGCCTCAACAGGTTCTTCTATAATTTTCTCCTTCTCACCTTGAAATTTTTCAAAAACTACATCCAGAACCTTCTCTTCATCTTCAGTCTGCTTTAACCTCAAGAGTCTCTCAAGAACTTCTTGGTCAAGCTATTCTTCATCTTCTTGCAGTTTATTTTGTAATTCAATTTCTTCCATCTAGAATCTCTGCTCATCAATTTCTTTCTCTGTTAGCATGTAGTATAAAAAATATCTTTCAAACATTCACCTGTTGATCATGTAATACTTTGTCTTTCACAGAAGACTCATTTATTAAGAGAATATGATCATTTGAACTATCAATCTTCTTCTTCAGGGATTTTAGTTGGCTCTCATCCTCTGCAACAGCTTTCCCTTTAAACTTTCTCCTCTCCTAATCATCATCAATGGGTTTAGATAAGCCAACCTATTTGATTTGAGGAGGTGGCATATCATCTATTCCCTGAACAGGCCCTCCAATTCCTCATCAACAACCTTCTCTTTCTCTTGTACAATCAGAGAATCAATAGTATCAAATTCACTATAGAGAATGTCAAGGTCTGAATCATTTTCCATAATTTATTCATCTTCAATACCTTGGTCAATTCCCATAGTTTCTTCAACTATATTCTCCACAACACTCTCATTAACCATCACATTTTCTTCATCCTTCCTCACCACCTCATTAACATTCATGTGTTCCTCCTCTTTATCACTCTCATCATAAGTCATTCCAATCATATTAAGAGAATTTCCAGTAGTAGTAGTAACAACAATAGGAAAATTCTCCCCATATTTTTGTGCATATGAGGTTTTCTCAACCTCATATTTCAGGGTTTGAATTTCCTTGAGATTTTCTTTCCAAATCTGTATTTCTTGCCCTCAACTCAGTTTTTTCCACCAACAGATCAAAATTTCTCTTTGTTAGTTCAAATCCTGGAGAGGTAGATAGTGAAAGATTCAGGTTAAAAGGATCAGAGTCAGTGGATTCAAAAATTTGGGTTTGGGATTGAGTTTGATGGATTGGGCTTTAAATGACAGGTGAGCTTGAATGTGGTAATGAGTTTATGGTTTGGACTAAAGGAATTTGGTTTTGTGTTTTGTGTTTTGTGTTTGGGAAGATGGTGATAAAGAAATGTCAGTTTGAATGTCTAGGGATTAGGATGGTTATTGGTATGGTTTTTCTAGTTGGTTTATCATGTGGGCTTCAATAAATTCAAATATATATGGTTCAATTGGTTCATTGGTCTGGGATTGGATTGGTGAGTGTGGTGGGGATGGTATATATGGTTCATGAGTTTGGGTTTGAACTGGCGAGTGTGGTGGGGATGGAATATATGGCTCATGGTCTTGGGTTTGAAGTGGTGAGTCAGGTAGTGTAAGGGTTGTTGTATGTTGAATAACATCAATAATAATCTCATCATGTACTATTTATATGCGAAAATGTATTTATGAAAATTTATGACTCGCAACTAAGATTTAAATTAAAACAGATTATCCTAACAAAACTTTAAACGACCGGCAAGTGTAGCGATCGCCAGTAGTAAAGACTAAGGAAGTCCGAGTATCGAACACAAATACACGTGAAAACTATTTAGTTACTAAACCCTAACTAAGACTTACCTTAGAATAATATTTAAATTTATTTTATTGTTTTAATTTATTTTAAACTAATTCAATTAACTAGATTACTAAGAACTAACTTAACTTTAACAAAACTAATCGGAAAACTTAACATGATTTAACGATAATTGGAAAACGAATCACCTAGGTAAGATGACTTAACGAGTATAGGATGGTTCAAGTGCTAACAAGAGTTTAAAACCGGATTCTAAAGATGAACTAATATAGATGCAATAAAAGAAACTAGGTCCCCACGGTTAGTTTTACAAAAAAACCCTAACAACGTCTACTTAGCTTTTACTTCACGGTTGTTTATTTACGTACCCTAACGATTTATTACTTGGTCCATATAAAAATCACAATCCTCACTAAGGCTGGAGCTAATTACAAACCTAGGAAGAAAGGAGTAATTCACTAATAAGGAAAAAGTAACTTAACTTACAAACTATTCTAATAGAAAGCAAGAAAATCGCACATGGTTTCGCAACGTGTAACTGAATCAACTAAAGTAGAGAGATAAGCTAACACCTAAGGTCTTGGTCCAATTCAAAGAGGATGATCCTACTAATATAAATGATTCAAGAAACACAAAGCCTAATGGCACACGTCTACCACAATCAATCAGCACACTCAGTATTAACCGAACTAGCAATTAACGACTACACGAAAAAAATTCATGCTAAAATCAACTACCCGGGGCTCATACAACCTAAAATACATCTAATGGCAGAAAGTTTCATGGAATAATACCATAAATTATGAAATTTACAATAACTAAACAATCAAACACAATATTAGCACCCGAAAACTAATAAATCAACCATTAAACATCAAACCTAGGTGATTCAAACATGTTTAGCCAACCATATTGAATGAACAGCAGATAATAATAATAATTAAGCTCAAAGTATCCCTTACAAACTGATTAGAACTTGTTTTAATGTCTAAAACACAAAACCGAACTTATAAACGTTAAAACAATTAAAATAACGAACCTACAAGTAAACGACCGAACCAGCAGCTATTATCCTTCGTAGACTGATAGTGCATCGTGTTTGTTGTCTCGGTCTTTTTAATTAATGTAACTTATCTTTATTAATGTTATAGGGCATTTTGGTCTTTATACCAGTCCATTCGTTATGTTAAGTGCTCATTTGTTAAGAATGTTTAACGAATGAACCTATACGTCATATGATGTGGCCATTCGGTAAGGATGTTTAAAGTATGGACCTAATCGTTATTAGTAAATTACCATTAGTTATGGAATGTTAGCGAATGAGGTATAGAGAATGAGTCATTCGCTATAATGTTTAAGTTAAGTTAGGAATGAAGACGAATGAGATCCATTCGTTAAGACATGTATAATGAATGGACTTCATCTTCTATAAATATGTTATTCCTGATGCTTAATTTAACAAATGTGTTGATTATTATTCTCTTGAGCCGTTACTCTGCCCAATTTACCTCTCTCACACACACTTCGTTCACTTAATCTATCAATCACCTATCACATATCAAGAACTAGACCCGTCAATATATATCGATATGATTTGAATCATATTTGATAAATTAGGCTCTCTTTAGTGGTATCAGAGTTGAGCTTTCGGTTTTGTAGGTCATTTAAGTATTAATCATGATGAATTGCTGAGAATTCAATGAGTTTTTGGTTTAAATTGAGATCTGAAACTTTGTTTAACAACTTTGATTCAATTATTGCTTAGTTATAAATAATTGAAATCTAATTGATTGAAATCTTGTTCGTAATTAGATTAGTAAGGTTCGTTTTGGTATTGCTATGTTATTCTTGATTAGTTTAGTGGATTTGAGGAGGATTTGAGTATGAATGGAATAGAGGTATCTGGTGTTTGATTAATCAGATTCCGTATGAGTTTGGTTTGGATTTGGTAGTCTAGACGTGTCAAGTTTTGTTCACGGGAATTATACGATTCGATTAAGCTATTAAGTGTTAGTTTTGGTTGAGAAACGGATGAGTAATCCATATTTAATCGATTGTTTGGATTCAAGTTTAAATATGAAAGTTAAGATTTGGAAATAGAGTTTGAAGGTTTGAAGAACTCATTCGTTACAATATAACAATTCATTCGTTATTAACCTATGACCGTTTATTGATACGTGGCAGGTTGTTACAACTGACGATTCGTGTATTTTAGCTCATTCATCATCTAGTTCCTATTCGTGATCAACTCATTTGTTACGGAAACATCATTCGTGACAGACTGATTCGTTACCTTATTCATTACCTAATTCGTTACCTCATCCATCTAACCATCAGCTATGCCATCCGTTATGCTATTCGTTTGGTCATTCATGTGCTAATTCGTTACCACTGAATTATCATTCGTCATAGCTATTCGTTACTACATTGGTGTTATTCGTAACCTGATTCGTGATATCATTCGTTACCAAATCTGTTTCCATTCATTACCATAACCTTGTAACCTCATTCGTGTTACTTTTCACCATTTGTTACTAAACTCATCCATTCACTAAAGAAAGTTTCAGTTTAAACCCTTAAGTTTTACACTTAGACATTTTTAACATAAACTTGAACTTGTTGATCATTTAATCTATATTCTTAACATGGCTAAATTTTACGCATTGGCATCTTAAAATATGATAATGCAACAAATGCTACACTTAGACGTTGAAATCGGTTCACATTCTAAATATCCTCGACTCGTGAAATTCATTGACTTTGCTAAGTGGGAACCAAGATTCCGAGCACATTTTGGATCCATACATCCTGATTGTTTGGGATGTCTTGATGATGTGTATACCGCTTCATTTCTTGGTTATTCAACTACTGGTTTTGAACCAAAGGCTTTTTCTACGTATACTCAAGAAGAGAAAAAAGCCTTAGAAATCGAAACAAAAGTATACTCTACTTTGACAATGGCCTTACCAGAAATTATTTTCCATCAGGTGGGAAGTATTAAAGTATGTGCATCTTTGTTTCAACACATCAAGATCAGAAGCATGGGTTATACACAATTGAGAAAGAAGGTTATGTTAAAGTCTCAATTCAGAAACTTTTGCTTGTTAAAGGGTGAGATTATAGAAGAGATGTTGACTAGGTTTAATCATTTGATTGCTGAGATGACCAAGCTGAAAATGGAACTATCTGATTCAAATCAGATTGACACTATCAAGAATGCTTTTCCACTTCTTATTCAACCTTTCTTCTTGTACTAAAACTAAACAATTTCTTCGAAAATGAAAAGATCTGACTGCTATGGAGTTTATGCTGAAAATAGAAGAAAGAGAGTATGACCTGAAGTGTCAAAAGTCATCCAAAGATAACCAAGATCCAACTTTGTATGGAGGTTCGTTACCATTAAGCAGCTCATCTACTCTAATCATTGTTTTCCTATCTCAGACTTCCCAAGAAATGCCATCTTCGGTAAATGAACAAATGGCAATGGTTGTTTCATGGCATCTGGATCAAACGATTGTTCTGGTGGAACAAGTACTCCATTTTCTAGTAATGCTTCAGCTCAACCACCAAATGTGAACATGAAAGAAGCATTTGTTGAAGACTGAGATAGGAAAACTTTGATTGGAGTAAGGTAAGCTTAAAGTACGAAAATATGGTGAGTGTTAAAATTTCCACATTTGAGCTTATTGATGAAGACTATGATCAGATTGATCCAGATGATTTGGAGTTAATGGATTTGAAATGGAATATGGAAATAGTTTTTCGTAAGGTAAATAATTTCATGAAAAGGATGGGAAAAGATCTACCTACCTTGAATAAAAGGGTTGGTTTTGATAAGCTCAAACTAAGATTCTATAACTTCCAGGAATTTAGTCAGTTTGCCAAAGAGTGTGACAAGCCAAAGAAAGAATACAATGGACCCTGTAATCAAGAAAAATACTCGAGCAAAAAGTATACTGATTCAACTAATAAAGCTTCTGGGGGGTGATTCTTTTAAAGCTGCTGGTTCATAAGCACTGCTCACAGCTGAAGGATTGATTGGAATCAGAGGCTGCTGGGTAATGGCAATCAAGTTAACCTTGCCATGTTTGAACAAGCTGAGAACTTTCAAGATGCTCAAGGAGATGGATTGACTACCGAGAATGTATCAGAGACTGAGTCAGATTCTGATATGTCATGCGACATGCATCCAACTTCTTTTGCATGTATGGCCAAGATTGATGAGGTTAATGCTATTTCTGTCTCTATTGTGTCTGAAATGTTCAGCTAATTCAGTTAAATTATCTGAAACTGTGTCTTGTGATGTTTGTGAGGAATTCAAGTCAAAATATGACCTAATTCAAGCTTAAAAGAATCACTTCTGAAAGAACTTTCTTCAGTGAAAGATAACTACAGACAATCATCGGATTTACAAAAGGAATCAAAGGACAAAATAGAAGGATTGTCTAATAGTAATCATGATATGAAAGCCGAGCTTTCAGGAAAATTGACCATCATTGATAAACAATTCTAAGAGATCCTCAAATCGAGAACTACGATAACCGAGCTTGAGAATGAAATTCTTGAGTTAAAGAACATGTTGGGTAAATTTAGAAACTCATCTTTCCTTTTAAATAAATTGAAGTTCTGGGAAAACAAAAGGATTCAAAGAATGGGTTAGGATTTTTGAGGTACCTCCACCGTTTTTCAATGACTACTCAAATAATCAATTTTCTGACAAAGATGAAAATGTTAAGAATGTTAAACCTGAAACAGTAGTTAATGTGGAAAAACGACACAAAATTCTCATGTCAAACCAACTGTTCCTCAAGAACCTCATACTCAAAACACCAAAGTGTTTTTAAATACTGATGAAGAGGTTGTAATCGAGGATGTATTTGAACCACAAGTTATACACAAGGCTAAGAATATTTGATGTACATAAAATTATACATCTTTTCGGCATCAAATAATCTCTAAAAACTGCAATTTCTATTAAATAACATAGCACAAAAAGCTACTTATCATAATAAAATGTAATTTCAGGTGAAATCAAGCCCCAAACAAAGAAACAAGCGAAAAGACAAAGAAAAACGAAAGAAAACACAAGAAAAACAAGAAACACGTCACCATGCCTCAAGAAACACGCCCCCATACTTCTGAACACCATAAAAGACAAAACTCTATAAGAAAAGACAAAAACTGGGAACAAAAGCACAGGGCCGTGCCTCTCAACCACGGGGCCGTGGACACCTTTCAGAAGCGACAAAAAGAATTAGCACATGTCACTAAAAAGCACGGGGCCGTGCCTCAGGAAGCACGGGGCCATGGCGAGTCATCATGTACGATCTGACAACATGCAAATGGGACACGTAGACACGAGGCCGTGCTTAATAAAGCACGGGGCCGTGCTTCTATCTCCAGACAGCCTATAAATAGAGGATCTTGTGTCATTTGAGAAGTGTGACTTGAAAAGAGTTCTATCCGGTTTTCACTTATAAAAACACACACTAACACTCTCATTGAGGATCTAGTGAAGACTTTGAAGGCTTGGAGGTCATCACCATCAACCATCATCATCATCATCATTAAGATGGAAGATTCATCTACATTTGGTTAGATTGTTCTAGTTTAATCATGTGTTTATTTTTATCATCCATCCTAATGTTAATCACCATGCTCATTATGAGCTAAACTCCATTTATCATCCAAAATCTATGAAGAAGCTTTGTTTTACTTGATGATTATTTAAAACATGTGGTGTAGTCTAGTAAAGTACATGATTATCTTACAATTATCTTTTGATGAGAAATGTTTCACCATCTTAAAATACTAATTCAAAGTTGGTGATTGCCAATTATATTGGCAATCGTTCATGATCGATTCATGTTCTTGAAAGATAAAAATACTTAGATACATTATCGAAACATGGATCCTTATATTGTATTTAGAAATGATGAGATATAAGTTATGATGTATTTCTCTAAGTCTTGGTAACCCGAAAATGACTTTGCTTAGGATATCATGCTAGTTAAAGAAATTATATGTTAACGGAATGTGTAATTATAACCTACATAAATCAACCAAGGGGAGGTTGTGTGACTAAACTTCAACCACCCAAAGTTGTTAGAATTGGTATTTGAGAAATCGAAGTCAATCCTAATCTTTCTACTTTACTAAACTACTTGCCAACTTAAATTGACATTCTGGAGGTGGCATGACATTAGGAAAGGGTCGACTTTAAAATGCGCATGTTACCTCCCTAGTGCCAAAGATGCTCACTTAAGGCTTAAGGAGCTATCTATCATATATTGCTACGAAAAGTTTACCACATGTTTGAATATTAATTATCAATGCTAATATGGAGTGGGTTCTTGATCTTAGATGGTGACCTTCACGTAATTGAAATACTCGTTTAAAATCTCTCTTCTTGGTCACTTATATTATATATATAAGTATTTATATTTTGTAAAAAGTTCAAAAAAAATTAACCCCAAAATGATTAAAACCTCCGATTAATGTAAAACAACGATTTATCATTAGAAACATTTGTGTCTACGGATCGATACTTGGTTCTTACCAATACTATTCTACATATACGATATGTACACTTGCCTATTTTATGTGTGTTTAGTCTTTGTAGAAATCACTTTTATAAATTTAAAACACGATCTCGTGCAAAAGCAAATCATTCCATCTATTAATATTTAACCGCAACGCACAACACACATCAATATTCCACATTCGAATCAAATTTTGTGTGAGCCTCATGAATTTGAGGAAGCTGTGTATAGTTCAAATGTCTCTAAGAACAACAATTCAAATGTTAAATCGAAGAAATCAGAGAAACCAACAATATCTGATGAGGACTTAATGTGATTCATTAATCCTTCTATTGGTATAATAAACATAAGCCGTGTGTTTAAACTAAAGGGGGTAAACAAAGTTTTTGATGAGAAAGACATTCCCTACACTTAATCAAACCTGAATTGATCGAGAGTGTCTTTCGTAACGAGACCTCTCGTTTACATGATCTTGAGCAAGCTTTCGCAAGAGCTAAGTCCTTGAACAAGCCTACCCTTAAACCAAGTTTGAAACAAAATATAAATACTACTAAACCAGTAAAGTTTGTTATTTCTACTGGAAACGCCACTTTACAAAGTTTTTCAAACTGTTCAAACTTGGATTTTTATAAAAAGAAAAAGGTTGTGATGTTTGATGATGAAGATAATGTGAAAGTCTCAAGTGATTCTTGTCAACCAAGTGTTGCAAAATCGACATTCAAATCACAACGTGTGTTCATTGATATGAGAACATGCTTCTTGTGTGGCGAACGTGGCACGCTGTCAGAAATTGAGGAAAACAAAAAATGAAGAATGCTCATTTTTTTGCCAAGGAACAACCCAAAAAGGTTCCTGTGGTTAAGGAGATTCTCAAGAGATCAATGTCTCATATTGACGAGACCCATATCATGTTTCACAATGTGAATCCACGCAAGGTGGTTCATGTTAATGAAAATTAAGTTAAATTAAACCACAAATTTTTTGTTCCCACACAACCGATTTGCAAAATGAGAGCACAAATGTGATTAAGGATGCATACCTAAGATGAAAGTCAAAGAGATCAATTACATATTCACAAGCATCTAAATCACATTTGGTTTCTGTTCATGTTAAATCTTTTGTTGAAATGAAAGCAGTGCCCAAGACTGAGGTCTAGGCTGCCTTTTTGGTCTAATCATGTATCTTGAATGTGTAGAGTTTATCCAAGACTATATCATGTGAATATTGGATCATGGATAGTGGATGCTCTCATCATATCACCGACAATATTGATCTACTAACCAATGTGAAGAATATACAAGTGGGTTATGTAGTGTTTGCGGGTAATTCAGGTGGTATGCTAACGAAAGAAGGAGATGTGTCAAACAGTAGTATCATGTTTGAGGAAGTTAATTATTGTGACAAGGTGGATCACAATTTGTTGAGTGTTTCTCAAATTTGTGAAAAACGTACACCACCATGTTCACCGACAAGGAATGCATAATACTCAAACCAGGATATGTCATTCCATAAGACATGGTTGTTATGCAATCTCCTCGGTCGAATGATATTTTGGTACTGAATATGAGTACAAAGGTATCGACTTCTACATCTGTTGAAACATTTTTTTGTCTCTAAGGCAACTGAGAAAGACTCGATTCTGTGGCATACGCATATGGGTCACATTCATGTCAGAAAGGTGAACTACCTGATGGCAAATGATTTAGTGGATGGGGTTTCACTAAAACATTCATGTTGACCAATCACTGTGTTGCATGCAAGAAAAACGAATAGAAAATGAAGTCGCACCCGACGAAGTTATTTATTTCCATTGATACTCCACAAGAACGAATTTATATGGATTTTATTGGTCCTATGAATCGTGCAAGTATTGAATGAGACTGGTACTGCTTAGTTGTGACCGATGACTATTCGAGGTACTCGTGGGTGTTATTTATGAGTTTCTAAAGATTAGACACCGGTTCTTGTCCAGAACTTAATCACAAAGATCGAATCACTTTACAAACACAAAGTGACACGTATTTGGAGTGACAACGGTACAGAGTTAAAAATACTAAATTGGACTTTTTCTACATTCAGAAAGGGATTCATCGGGAATATAGTGTTCCATACATACCACATCAAAATGATGTTGCTGAACAGAAGAACCGAACATTGATTGAAGCAGTTAGAACAATTCTTGCAGATTCAAAGCTTCCTGTTCAAATGTTGGAATGATGATGTGAACACCTCTTGCTACACGCTCAATCGTGTTCTGACGGTTAAGAATTTACAAAAGATGAGTTACGAAATTCTGAACAACCGCAAACCTAATTTAAAGTTTCTTGAACATTTCGGGTGTCCTTGCACAATTTCAAAACGAGATGCGGGAAAATTCGAGAAGGCTATTAAAGGTTACTTCATGGGTTATACATTACCTAATAAACGGGTTTTTAATTTCTCTTCGGGTTATGTTGAAGAAGGGTACCACGTTGACTGCCAAAGTTACATAACACCTTCTACTGGCATGGGTCCTGATTGGATGTTCGATTATAAGAGTTTATTTAATTCTTTTACTCCCATAGTTGATCTCCCAGATGAAGAGTTGGTGCGTTCTTACTTGGAAGATGAGTTATTTTCCACACCAAGGGCTTCTAATTATAGTTATACAGTTCAAGATGTTTTTCCTGATACTTCTGATGTCATTTCTATATCGTCCGATGATGGTCATTTTGTTGATTCTTCTTCTGCTCCCTTTACGGATAATCATGAGGTTGGGGAATCATCTCATGATTCTGAATAGAATCTTACTAACTTCGGATTCACACGTATCATCCTCAGGACAACATCATTGGTTATCTCGTTGCTAGTGTTCAGACACATCATTAGATTGCTAATGCAAGTGATTGAATGTATTGTGTGTGTATGCTGATACACATTTATTAGGAATCATGAGTATTGCAAAATAAACTTGCTTTCTTTCTCAAATGGAACCGAGAAGTGTTCGTATGGCGCTTGAATATTCTTCATGGGTAGAACCAATGAATGAAGAATTGCAACAGTTTACTCGACTGGGTGTATGGGATCTCATCGATAAACCTGATCTGGTTAAGAAGTCTATCCCAACCAAATGGGTCTTTAAATGTAAGAAGGATGATCGTGGGGTCATCATAAGGAATAAAGTGTGTTTGGTCATGCAAGAATTTTATCAGCAAGAAGGCGTAGATTACACCGAAGTGTATGTTCCGGTTGCATGACTGGAAGCTATACGTATATTCTTGGCTTATGCAGCTTCAAAAACATTAAGGTATATCAAATGGATGTTAAGAGTGCTTTTCTTAACATGGAACTTCATGAAGAGGTGTTCGTGAAACAACCTCCTGGTTTTGATGATCCGGACTATCCAGACCGTCTTTACCACTTAAACAAGGCTCTTTATGGTCTACACCAAGCCCCGAGAGCTTGGTATGACATGCTTGCTGACCATCTAACGGATAGTGGCTTTAAATGAGGGACTGTGGATTGTACCTTATTCTACAAGACTGTCGGGGAAGATTTGCTTCTTGTCCAGATTTATGTCGACGACATCATATTTGGCTCAACAAACGACAAGCTCTGTAAGGACTTCGAGAAATCAACGCAGAAAAAATTAAAGATGCGCTCGATTGGGGAGATGAGTTTCTTTCTAGGGTTGCAGGTTTATCAGTATGATGCTGGAATATTCATTCATCAGATGTATTACATGAACGACGTCTTGAGCCGATTCAAGATAACTGCCGGAAAAATCTCTTCTACTCCTCTTCCCGTGAGTCACACTTTGTCACGAGACGAATTGCAGGTGACCCTATTCTAAGCTATGATAGGTTCTTTTATGTATCTAACTGCTTCTCGTCATGATATTATGTTTGCTGTTTTTTTATGTGCCGAGTATCAATCAGGTTCTCATATGACTAATCTGGCGGCGGTTAAACGTATATTTCACTATCTGAGTGGTAATCTTACCATCGGGTTATTGTATCCCAAGGATGATAGTTTTCATCTCACTGCGCTTTCCAATTTGGATTATGGAGGCTGCAGGTTCAACTTCAAGTCAACTACCACGGGTTGTCAATTTCTAGGAAGGTGGCTTGTTTCATGGCATTGTAAGAAGCAGACAACGGTCTCCACTTCAACCGCAGAAGCCGAATACATGGCAGCCTCAAGTTGTTGTTCACATGTTTTATGGATCCAGCAACACTTGTGGGATTACGGTTTGACATTTCTTACTACTCTTATTTTTATTGATAACTCAACTGCTATTTGTATCACGAAGAACCACGTGCACCGCTCTAAAACGAAACATATTAATATTAGATATCATTTTATTCGTGATTTCTATGAAAAGAAATTAATCGTCATAGAGAAGGTGCAGACGGATTTTCTGAAAGCTGATCTGTTTACCAAAGCATTTGATAAAACACGATTTAACATTTTGCTTGGTCTAAACGGTTAAAATCTCTTGCTGATATCCTTAAGCTCGGATAATCACTTTTGGTTTATCTAGATTTTATTTTGTATTGTTTTCTTTAATATTTTGGTTTTTGGGGGAGAAAAAGGGAAAAATACAAAAATATTGTGCTTTCTGTTTGTACAGATTAAAACAAAAAACATTCAAATATTACAAAAATCCAAAATCATTAAAAATTGTGCTCATAAAAAATGAGTTTTGAAGCAAAAAGAGAATATGATAGTACATTGGTCATCTAGTCCCAAATCAGTAACAAATAAGCTTAAAAGGCTATTTGCTAAATGTATTAGCGCATTGGTAGGCTTAAAAACAAGCAAGTAAGAAAAGTTAGCGATATACACAGAAACACTTGCCGAATCTGGTGGATTAACATCTTTAAGCATGGTTAATGTCAGTTTTAAGTCTAAAAATATTTTAAAGATTGTTGTGTGTGAATGCGTTCATTTTGCTAAGAAATTTAGCTTATTTTTCTTTTCATTTTGCAAAGAAATTCAACTTTATTTTTTTCTTTATTGTTGCTTAGGTCTTGGACTCTCTATGCGTGTTGGAATACCGATCTGAGGGTTAAGACCTAAGTATTCTACTTTTTTTTCTTGGTGTTTCGTACAAGCCTTGGATCTTCTCCGCGTATACTATAAGTAAATATATCGAATTGGAGGTTAAAGCCTGTACAATTTCAACTTTTTTTTATCTTTTTATTTTGTTAAAATAGAACCTTATCTACATGTAGTAATACCAATCTTAAGGAAAAATTTTAACCTTCTACTTTATTTTCTATTTGTTATTTTTGCATGAGTCACCACTAATCATTTTCAGTAAGGAAAAAGATATACATGATAAGCTTCATCGTATGAGATACTTCAATTGTGTCTGAAAGACGGGGGCCACTTATGATTCGTGCTTAATTGAACAAATCTAATCATATCATTGAAATTTCAAAAACATTTGTTATTAAAGTTTAGTTGGACAACAATACCAATGACTGACTTAACACCGGTCATAGTAACGTTGAAATATAAAACTGTAATGGAAGGGTGATTTGATAAATATGATTTTCTGCTCAACTCGCAAAAATATGTATTGCTTTCGTATAAAAGATATATATTTGTCTTAGTTTAACTTTGTTTTTAGTTCAAAAATATTCAAAATTAAAAAATATTTTGTTTTCTGCTTTATTTTCGATTTCCAAGCTAAAGGGTAAAATTTTTTTAAAAGAAAATACAAAACGATTTTCTCACATTTTTAAGTTAATTCTTTTTAAATTATGTGTTTTTCACATAAAATACGTTAAGGTATTTGTTTTTACCCTGAGTGGTAAACGTTTTAAGGTAAAGTTCATCAAAACACGAGTTTTGATGCATATTTCATCCTTGTAAAGTTAAAATGAAAATTCGTTTTTACTTTCTTATTTAACACTCCATTCGTTACACTAATGCAACAAGGACTACATTCGTTAACTTAAATGATAACGGATGAAGGTCATTCGCAACGAAAGATGATAATGAATGTAACCATTCGTTATTGTTCATTCTTTTCCACTGGCCTGATAACGAATGACCTCATTATCTAAGATTGAGATAACGAATGAAGGATGAATAGTGTGCTATTTGTTATAACTTTATATACAGTTGATTCGTTACATGTTAACGAATGACTTAACGATTGAATGGCTATTCGTTAATTTTGAATTAACAAATGAGCCCATTCGTGTGCTTTGGGATGCGTGCAAATCTGACAGTATATAATGCACAGTGGTAGACGAATGGTCTCATTCTTCTACTTCGATTATCACCCTCCCTAAGCAAAACCCTGCCAAAATTTTTCTAGAAATTTCAACCTTCATTATACCTTGTTCCATCGATTATTTTGTGTTCATAAGGTAGAGACGGACACTACGCAATGATTTAGGTCAAATTTTATGAATGTTTAAGGGTCAATTAGGACATTAACTAAACTGATATTGTATGAATCAAATGAATCACTTTAACCTGTTAATTTGACATAACTATTGGTTTGGGTTGATTAGCGATGTTATCACTAGTCTAGTATTATAAGTTTTACATCGATTCGTGGTGCTTTCAGTTCAATTGCAAATTTGAATTGATTTTTGACTATTTGGATGAGCTTAATTTTGACTTTGACTGTTTAAGAGTCAAACTTTGATATTAATCAAACTAATTCGTTATGAATACCGAATGATGGTTCATTCGTGTCTACAGTGACTGAATGAATCCATTCGTCATACTTCAATAACGAATAAGACACATTCATTTGATTTATAACGAATGCTACTTCATTCGCGTTATATATGAAATGAATAGACTCATTCGTCACTGTGCTATTTGTTAGTCTCCTATTCATTATTCATATGATAACAAATCATCTCATTCATTATAACGAATGGGATAACGAATAGGACTTGAACTTTTAAACAAAATTCATATTTCAGTAAGTATAAATGAAATTTTGTATAATTTATATGATGATCGAGTTTACTAATGTTTGAGTTTTTTAGAAATGACAGATGAAATTATGGTTGATGCTCCAGCACAAGAAAACCCCGTTATTCAAGAGAAACCACAAGCACAATTGGTTCAAGCACCACAGAAACCACAACCTCAAGTACAAAAAGAAGTTGCACCTGTTGTTGTCGAGCTTTCGTATGACAAGAAACACAATATCTGTGCATTCCCGCAAGATGATTTTGTGGGCCGTGATATATTCGGGGACATAATTGCTTTCATAAGTCGCTCACACATTCACTATGCTATTTCCGCTAATGTCCCTGTATATTTTAGCGTGATTCGTCTGTTCTGGGACACTGCTCACTATGTTGATGCTGAGAAGACTATCATAGCTGTGATTCAGAAAAAGACGATCAAGATTGGCGTTAATGTTATAACTCGGGTTTTGCAGTTTGCTAATATGATTGACCACCCAAGTGAGTTTGAGAAGACGCTGAATTGAGGCTTATTTCAGATATTATTCTATAAAGGCGATCTTGAACGTTCATAATATAACAAGGCGCACTTGTGCAAACAATGCAAGTATCTGCTACACGTGATTATACACTGCCTTCGTTGCAGAATCATGTCACTTCTGCATTCGTTGCACTGGTCTTGAACAAGCTGTTCAACTTCTTGGAGCTGATATTTTATAATCTGTAGGAGAACTACTTGGTTTGACATCGAAAGAACAAGTTTTTGATGTATCCTTACTTTCTGCAACTTATCATTAATGATCTGGTCTCTGATCTTATTATTGATAAGTCTTTGATGAGTGATGTCATGGTGTTGGAGCATATGGCTGAAGATACGATGAAACGTATGAAGACGTATCGAAACAGACTTTTGAGGACAGACCAAGGGATAAGCGTTTAATTGGTCATTTGGAATAATCTTAATTGCGTATGTTCATCTAATGATCGTTGTATCCATGATGATTCCGATTCTGAACGTGAAGATGGACCAAGTGGGAACAATGACTAGAATGATGGTGGTGACGGAAGTGATGGTGGTAGTGGTGGAAATGGGGGAGCTGGATATAATGTGGTTTAGGCAGCTAATTCTTAGGCTACGCAACGTAAGATAAAGGGTAAAGCTCCCATGAAAGAACAACCACCGAAGAGAAGAACTTATAGGGGCAGTGCTGTGGAAATTGGTCATTACCAACCAAGGTCGTCTTTTCCTCGACAAGTGCAGGTGGTACCTACTACTATTAATGCTTCGTCTATTACTCTTATGATGATGACATCCACTGATTCGAGCTTCACTTTGATTCCGCAATCGATGATGTCTCCTATGCCGACCTATCCTATCACGACGATTGCTACATCTCCTTCTCCAACTATGATGCAATTGCAGCCGTCGGATCTGTCTTTTACGAGGTTCAATCGTCCTCAAGGTCCAGTGTAGCCAGTGCCTCCTACATTTCATTCATTGATCATTCAACAACAGATGGATATGTTGTTAAGTTTAATCAATCTCCAGGAGAATCAAATGGTTGCAGAACTGCAAGATCAAATGAGAATGGATAAACGACGAATGGTAAGCCATATCTCTTACTGCCAAAAGGAGACTGTGAACTCCGTGAGCTTTTTACTGCTCAGGGGGGGAGAAGATAAAAGAGCAAGAAGACGTTATTCTTCAACTAACGTGCAAAGACGATATGTTAAAATATTTGAAGGATAACCATGACGAGAAAGATCCAGATATTGGCTTGGGTGGAAGTGAGCAGAAACAATTTGCTGGTACATCATCTACTGGTGCTGATACTGAGGGAAATAATTGACAGTTGGTAGTATATCTAGATACTAATAACGTAAAGCCAATTGAGTTGATTAAAGCCAACACTATTTTATTTATGGATTATGAGAATGGGATTGTTATGAGTTCGGCAAACGCTACGAGATTGACGAAAGGGAATTTCTAGATTATGCCTTATCATGAGACCAAATCTCGTTGTTGCTTGGTCAGAACGCCAAGGAATTGGATGCATTGGAAGCCGAGGAGGATGTTGACGTAATTTATGATGATGAAGTTCAATTTGACACGATTATTCCATCTTGGGATACGTCGTTTATTTATTAAGACATCGATGTTTAAGATGTGAAAGAAGAGGAATATCCTGATCTATATACACGTTCCAATGTTGATCCGGGTGTTCCATTCTTCACTAAAGAAAATGTACAAGCTACTAAAGAGCATCTGGAGAAGAAATAGAAAGTATCCAAAAGTGGATCGGGTTCAAAGAAGCTCTTGAGGTAGGCAACAAATCTCGACTGTTTAAGATTATTGAAGCATACATGTATGTTGATAAAGAACAGGAGATGGAGGTCAAAGCACGTTCAACGACTCACCAAAAGACAATCGTCAAAGCATCGAAGACCGTCAAGGGTGACATTGTATCGTGGCTGTATGATTCAGAACTTAAGTTATGTATAATTAAGTGAGAGAATGGTGTTCAGTACTACCAATACATCACCGATGTTCTCACGTTGCCGAGGTGGGATGTATGGACACTAGCTAACTGCCCGTTCGTGAATCGAGATGGCAATCAAATGGCATAATGGTTCCATCAACATATGTTGTTTGAAGCTAATCATGGTTTTAAGTATTTCAAGCCACAGGTTCCAACGAGAAAGTATACAGACAAGATCAACCCACAGACTGGCTGGAGGAAGCTTGTGTTATAGTTCAAGCCGCCACACACGATGAAAAGAGTGCTTGTAAAGACGTTTCCACAAAGTCTTTACAAGATATTCAACATGTGTACTATGAAAACCGTACTGGTGAAGCGGTTATCGTTCTCAACACAGGTTTAAAGACATAATTCACACGAGTCATTGATCCGATGTGGCTCGTTAACTAATCAGAGTCGGATAATGATGTGCTATTCAAGAATGAGATTCGTTTTGCTGACATGGAAGATTATGAACAAGCAATGCAATTCCAACGTGTTGTGCATGTTTGCAATGCGTTTGGAGTTCACAGTTGCGCGGATTGGAAGACTAAAAGGTTCAACAAATTAAAGACAAAGAGCACGAGACGAGGGGGAGTTTGTTAGTGCATCGTTTTTTTTTCCGTCTCCGTCTTTGTAATTAATGTAATTTATCTTTATTAATGTAAAAGGGAATTTTGGTCTTCATACAAGTCCATTCGTTATGTAAAGTGTTCATTCCTTAAGAATGTTTAACGAATGAACCTATATGTTATATTATATGGCCATTCGGTAAGGATGTTTAAAGAATGGACCTATCGTTATTAGTCAATTACCAATCGTTATGGAATGTTAACGAATAGATATAGCGAATGTTTAAGTTAAGTTAGGTATGAAGACGAATGAGTTCCATTCGTTATGACACGTGTAAGGAATGGACTTCGTCTTCTATATATATGTTGTTCTTGATGCTTAATTTAACAACTGTATTGATTATTATTCTCTTAGTCTGTTACTCTGCCCAATTTACCTCACACACACACACACACACACACACACTTTGTTCACTTAATCTATCAATCACCTATCACATATCAAGAACTAGATCTGTTAATGTATATCGATATGAATTGAATCGTATTAGAATAATCAGGCTCTCTCATTGACTCATCCAAAGCTGATGTGAGATGGCTGGAATACTCCTTTATTTCGCTTGTAGGGTTAAAACCCTTTATATAGATGTTTAAACACCTCCTTCCTAATATAAAATAGGTTAAAACAAGCCCACAAGGCCCAGTAGAAGACAAAACAGATATGGGTAGTCGATTCCTGAACATTCTTGGAAACCTAGGACGCCGCGTAGCGCGGCCTTGAGGGTCTAACCTGGTCGCATAGCTCGGCCAGGTCCATTTTCTGATTTTTATTCAGCTTTTACTCGCTTAAAAAAGTATACGCACAATAGATTCATAATGGATCTTTGTTAAGCCTAGTTTCCTCTAATTAGGACTTATTTTCCATGCTTCTCATCAAGGAACGTACATTGATCAAGAATATGTAACTTTTACGTATGAAAAAATTGATAATCGTTAAAGTTTGAACGTAAAATACATGTAAAAATAGGATAAAAACTATGTGTTGTGCAACACATAAAATATTCCCACACTTAAATGTTTTCCGTCCCTGAAAAGGTAAATTGCACAAGATCATAGCCAAGAAGGAAATAACAACTCTCGGTTTATTTATTATTTTATTTTATTAAAGCATCAGAAACAAATTGATGTATTAACCGCGATTGCCGATATATTGATCCACTTTGAACCCAGCCACCAACCGATCAAGCCCCCAATCGTATTTTGCATTAATTTAAGTGATCATTAGTAAACCAATCCCACTCAAGAGTGGCAGCTCAGCTTAACCGTATCTCAAACATAGAAAGCTAGCTAGGTTAGATTCGATGCAAAATGGTCCAACAAATCACCGTAAGCATATAACTCTTTAACGGTAAGAAGAAAATGCACTATATGGAATTATGAATGATTAGTCATGTCATGGTCATACGAGCTAATTCCTAGATATTATTGGAGTTTGTCCTATATAGACCTAAATTTTTATTTAGTGACTAAGAAATTTTGAGCTCCAATAGCGATAACCTCAGAGTCATTATCCCATTGGTAACACGTAAACTCTCACCCCTATCTAGTATGGACAACTTTGGCCTCTTTTTCTATTTTTGGATGCTTTTTGCATCTTTTATGTGCACTTTCTTTTTTCGTTTTTTTTAATAATACCCAGAATTTATATAACTAATTCTAAGATCGTGAAAAGATGGACTTTTGGAGGAGCACCACCACTCAATTTATTTTCATAAAATGAGTGATGTGCTAGATTTTAAGTGCACCCAATTCACATCACATCAAAGTAAAAAAATTACGGTAATCCTCCATATATCCTATTAAATATTAGCTTCACCCTTACCCCGCAAGATAATAACCCACAAATTCTATGAATCTATTAGGATATAATTAAGAATACTAAAGGGAACTTTTCAGGATTAGTTGGGTCTACCGACACATGCCAAATTAGATGCACAACTAATATGCTTTATTACACACACACACACACACACACACACACACATATATATATATATATATATTAAGAAAACACCAAGAGATTCTCAAGAACACTCGGTAATAATATCATTTCCTGTTTAATGCAAAAAATTTAAAAACAAGGGAAAAAAATTATAATTTTTTTTTGGATTTTGGAACATTTTTTTTTTTTTTATTTTTTTTTAGTATTATTATATTTAGAAGGTCAACTCCCCATCCCCACGCTTAAATTTCACATTGTCCTTAATGTGAGACAGGAAAAAGATAAAAAAAAATGAAAGTAAAATGGAACATACTCCGCTGGTAAATAACAGTGGTTGTGTGTCCTAAGTCATGTTCCGTGCCCTCCAATTCAAACGCAAGCCTCAAACTCAAGTGCTCTCTACCAAGATGTCAGTCACGAACAAACGCGACACTCAACCAATCAATAATTCAGCAACGTCACTACATATCAAAAATCAGTTAGCATCCCCACACTTGCTTCAAACTCCGGCACATCCAACCCCAGAATAACCTGCAAGAGAAGAGACGCCTGAAATAGCGAAAATATGAAAGCAAAATAAAATAATAAAAATGAAAGATATTGCCGGGTTGCCTCCCGGGAAGCACTAAGTTTACAGAATAGTCTTAGCCAGACTTGTTCCTAAAACCTCAATCAGAAGGATTCTCCTTTATCCTCTTCCCATCAATACTCCTAATAACTCTCTTTTTACAATTTGTTAGGAAAAAACTTATTGTAGAACTCATGTAGGCCCGAAAATCTGAATTAAGCTTGATCCACCAATTCTAGAATTCCCGGAAAATGATTCAGCAAAGTGAGGTGGGGAAGACAAACTCTTCATCATACTATGATCCCTGAGCCTAGGTACCCTCCTTATTATACTATGATCCCTGAGCCTAGGTACCCTCCTTATTCTTTTAGCCAACTTTTTAAACCTCAACACGTCCCAAATAAAGATTGAGTACGATTTATGTTTTGGTTTCTCGTAATCAAGGTGTACTGTCAGAAGAAATGAATCAACTAATACCTCATGGCTCTTTTCATAAGGCTCCTTCTTGACCCCCATGCTTGGCTTGTTATACAATAGATCTTCAAGAAACTTTTAATCACCAAGTGGGTTAAACTCTCATTCATTCGTAGTGGTAAAATCCATCAACTCTTCACCAAACTCACCCCTAAACTTGTCCTCCCAAGAAGGCACATACTCCTCTAATTGATTTTCCTTCTCATCATCCTCAAACTCGATAAATGGCTCATTAAGTTGTGACTGACTCATTAAGCTTAGACGAATTCCGTCGAAAGCTTGTAGATTTGGAAATGGGTCATCCGGATTAGTGTGATGGATGATGCGTAACCAATCAAGTATTATTTCATCTAGATCTGGTATTCTCACAAAGAATTCAACGGATATGTTTTCCTAATCAAGAAGTGTTGGGCCTAGATTAGATTGTTTGTACTTAGTTTATATTGTTATTGGGTTGCATATGTAAACCGAGATCCTTATGGATATCGGTGTGCTTTTGGGCTATTGTTGGGCTAGCATATTGAATACTCTATATATAGAACATGATGTATAGGGTTTTGGGTTGTTCGTTTTGTTTGTGGTTTTGGCCGTTCTCCTTTACATAGAGAATGAGTATTGTATTGTGGCTTAAGCACCCGACGTTCAATATAACGTGTTTTTTGAAGCAATTCATCGTGTTCTACGTGTGCATATCCATTTTTCTTGAATCGTCTACTGTTGGATTTCCACACCAGCAGTTAGATACGTTGTTATCATAATTGAAATATACGTCTTGGACCTTACAATTGGTATCAGAGCCTTAGACCTATTCAGGCTCGTTATTGTGATATCATGGATTCAAGATCTTGATTTACTGGTGGTTTGTTTGTATTTCCGGTGAACAAGTTATCGGAGAAGAGAGAGAATTATTTTTGGGAAAAGATTGGTTTTGGTTTGGAAACAAATCAAATCCCAACTTTCTCGGAAGTTTGTTACAGTTCAGATTGATTTTCGGTGTAAAAACTGGGTTCTCGGCATTAAACAAGTGTAATCGGCCAAGATTATCTATTCTCGGCTGAATTGTTGACTTCTCAGTCAACGATTTGAGTTATCGGTCAAGGGTTAAAGTTCTCAGCATAAGTTCTCGGCTGACCTCAGTTCTCGGTCAACTATTTGTAGTTCTAGGTCAACATTTGGGTTTTTGGTCAACATATCTGCAACCTCTTCTGGGCCTGATCCATCTAATTTGGGTTTTGTGATTTGGGCTCTGTGTAACAACGTTGGGCCTGTTTAATCTTCTGTACTTAAAACTCATCAACTAATTTAATTAAAAAAATGGAACAGTTAACTAATGGCAATAGTTCAACCAACACTTCACTCCAACAAGAACTAGACTGCATAATGGGGTCTTGTCTCATGAGGGATTTAGTGATTGGAAGTTTCAGTTTGAGAAATATGTTAAGATGAAGGATGCCCAGGTTTGTAGAAGTATTGTTAGGGGACCTCAGAGAATTACCTATCAACGTGATAACTCAACTGAGATCGTTGTTAAGCCCGTTTCCATGTATGATGATGACGATTTTGCTTAAGTTGAGGAGGATGAAAAGGCACTTTCAACTTTAACCATGGCACTGTCACCTGAGATTGCACTTGGTTTTAGAGAACTACAATCGGCTAAGGAATTATGGGAGGCGTTAATTGAGGTGTATGAAGGAAATGAAGATATGAAAAGAAGTCGCCAAGACTTGCTGCGACAAGAGTTCAATATGTTTAATCATGTTCTGGGGAGTCGTTGGAAACTTAAATCGAAAGCTTCATAGCCCTGGTGAATGAAATGAGATCCGCAAGAATTTATCTAGCAACCTCTGAGATAAACAACAAGCTGGTGAATTCTTTGCCAAAGAGTTGGGATATGAATGTTGCTGTTATCAAGAAAACTAAAGATTTCAATAGAATGTCTATCTCTGGAATGATTACTACTATCAAGGCATGTGATATGGATGACAAGAAATGTTAAATAAATCATGCAAACTCCTACAGTGCAGCTGGGTACAATGTTGCTTCCAACAATGCTCTCATTTCTCAAGACAGTTTCTCAATGTTCAAGACCACTCAGCAACATCCACCTCAAGGAAACTTTCAATTGTTCAAGTCCACTCAAGGCCTATCATCTTCCATTCCACCTCAACCAGCTCCAATATTCTTCACTAAGTCTGCTCAATCTTCAACTGATAACGGAAAATCCACATCTTCTGGTGTTGCTTATGGTCAGAAATTCAATCAGCTTCCCTCCATTTCAAAAGAAACTCAGGAAAACATAGCTCTAATGGCGGGATTCATGAACTTCTATAATACATTTCTAGCTGGAGATTTGGTCCAACTAGTAGTTGCTGCAGAGCTCGATCAGATTCATCCTGACGATGTTGAAGAAATGGATTTCTCTTGGCAAATCGCCATGGCAGTATTTCGAGCTAAGAAATTCACAAAGAGGACAGGCGGACACAATTGGAATATGCCTAATAATCAAAAGGTGGATTTTAACAAGGACACTCTGAGATGCTACACTGTCACGAGCCGGGTCATTTTGCTCGTGAGTGTACTAACCCAGCAAATGAAGGAAACACAGAAAGGGCACTGGTTCTAGTGGTTAATGCTAGAGGTGAGGTTGGAGGTAGTTCGGGTAATGGTGAAAAGGTATTGGTTTCTCAACAGTTTTCTTGGGAGGATCAGATGGCTGCTCTCAACATTGGAAATCAGACTGCAAACTTCGAAAATGTTGAAGACATTGAAGAAGAGAATGCTGCTGAGGAGCAAGTCAGGGAACTTCAATTCGCATATATGGCTTTCACCTCTTCCTACTCATCTGAGGTAAGTTTTCAACCATGTTCTCTAGATTGTGTTGATAAGATAGAGTTACATAAGCTCCATAATTATAACTTAATTAGAGACATGGAAAGAATAAAATCTGAAAATTTCAAAATTAAGAAAAATGAAAAAGGTTTTCTTGATAAGATAGAAGCAAATCAAAAGGATTTCTCAAAGCTTAAGTATGAATTTAGTATAAAATGCTGTCATTACCTAGATGCCAAACAAGAAATCGCTGAACTAACTGCTAAACTAGAAGCCTCCACGTTGGAAATTTTAAATCTAACTAGTAAGTTTGAAAGGGCTGAACTTGATTTTTAAAAATTCAATGTTTCCAGTGAAGTAGTTAACTCAATGACTGAAAATCAATTATGGTGGAAAGAAAATGAAGGTGAGGGCATAGGATATAGTCAAATTCCCCCACCCTATAACCAAAATTATATCAGTACTCATGTTACCAAAGAACAAGAAGAAAAGATAAACGGCATGAAATATGGTAAACAAGATAAATGTGATGGAACTAGTTCTGTGAATGCTAGTGCGTCCACTTCAGGAGTGAACGATTCTAACGTTTTTGCTTCATGTGCAGAAAAGTTATTGTGAAGGAATGAACTGATGAGGATGACGACCCTTGTCTTGAATTTAATAATGACTTTGTTTATGATGTTTCTTTAAAACTACATGTCTTGAATTCTGTTATTCTGACTGTTTGTGTGGGCTCTGATTTAAAGAGCAAGGATTCTTGTGTGGTTGATTCTGTTAAAACTTTGAATTTAGATAATTTGGTTTCCAATAATATTAAAAATTCAAAAAATTCCAACAAATAATTACCACCTAAATTTGTTAAAGAGGGATACTCTAATGACAAACAAGGTGATAAGTTCAAAAAGGTGACAGTCCAGACGAGGAGTTGCCCCAAATGATTTCTACATAAAACATTAAACGTGTTTTAATTGTGGCACTCTTGGTCATATTGCCAGAAACTGTCCACATCGTCCATACGCTTCTTATTATGGATTTTATCAGAGGAATATGCCTTATATGCCTCATAATTTGTACACGCAAAGATTCAGGCATAATCAGGCTAATCCATCTGACGATGATTGGAACCGAAACAAGTCTGGCAGGTTTAGTCCTCATCAGACCAAGCCTGACATGTTTCGCAATAGGGTTAGAAAATGTGCTTCGGTTTCAAAAATGAACACACATTCTAAACCGAAACAGGTAGAGAAGACAAAATCGTGTCCTTGTAGCCCAAAATCACCGTAGATGAAGTCAACCATTCGTACTTATAATGCCAAATCCTACAATGGTAGACATAAATGGTTGCCCAAATCTCTGGTGAAAGAGTCTGCAAACCAAACGTTTGATGATCAAAAGGATATGTCATGGCAACCCGTGACAACTTTGGATGAGTCAGGGTCACCCAGTGTAACTATGGACTGGGTACCAAAGTCTAATTAATCCCACGCTTCGTGCAGGGACATCTATGGAGGAATATCATCAGACCCTGGTATGTTGATAGTGGTTGTTCCAGGCACATGACAGGAGACATTTCCCAACTTCACGAAATTCAAACATTCAATGGTGGGTATGTTTCCTTTGAGAGAAGAGAAAAGGGGAAGATTACTCAGAAGGGTACTGTAAGTAACGGTGTTCTAAAATTCGAAGATGTTAATTTTGTTCCAGAATTGAAGCACAGTTTGTTGAGCGTGTCTCAAATCTGTGATAAAGATTTTTAAACTCACTTTACTGAGAAGGAATGCTTGATTTTAAAACCTGGTATAATTATACCAGATGACTGGATTCTTGTTCGATCACAACAAAAAGATAATGCTTATGTGATCGACATGAACAAAAATGTTCCTGATGAAATAACTTGCTTGTTTTCAAAAGTGTCAGAACATAATGGCATGCTATGGCATCGTCGCCTTGGTCATGCTAATTCTAAAAATTTGAATCGTCGTGCTAAAAATTATTTGGTACGTGGTCTACCTATTAAAGATTTTGTGACTATTGAGAAATATGTGGCTTGTGCCTTGGGTAAACATCATCGCAAAACTCATAAGCCGAAACTGATTAATACCATTTCATCAGTTTTCCTCACATATGGATCTTTTTGGACCGGTTCATGTCTTAAGTCTTTCTCGTAGCTCTTATTGTCTTGTTATTACTGATGACTACTCACGTTTTACTTGGGTGTTTTTCTTGTCAAATAAGAGTGAAACTGCAGATTTGATCAAGAAGTTTATTGTGCTTATGGAGAACCAACTGAACTTGAAGCTGAAGGGAATATGCTGTGATAATGGCACGGAATTCAAGAACGCATCATTGAATTATTTCTGTTCAGAAAGGGGGGTGCTCCGTCAGTATAGTTCAGCTAGGACACCACAACAGAACGGTGTGGCTGAAAGAAGAAACATACCTCTTATTGAAACAGCAAGGACTATGTTGTGTGATTCTAAGCTACCACTGTTTTTCTGGGCAGAAGCTATTAATACGGCCTGTTATGTTCAGAATCGGGTGATAATCAACAAACCTAAAATGAAGACTCCAGCCCACTGTTGCACATTTCAGAGCATTTGGTTGTCCGTGTACTCTACTGAATCTCGAATCTACTCCGAAATTCGGGGCCAAAGCTGATGATTTTTACTTTGTTGGTTATGCGGGTCATACCTCCTACAAGGTCTACAACAAGTCAACCAAGCAGATTCTGGAATCATACAATGTTCGTTGGTTGGAAGAAAACGTAACTGATGCTCGTGTCGGTTCTGACTGGTTGTTTGACTACAATTAACTATTCAAACCGTTCAACGTGCTTCCAGTCACCAACTCAAACGTCTCAGGTGAAGCTTCCATAGACACTGTGAAGGAAGATCAAAATGATGTGTCTCATATATCTCCTGTTCTGGATGATGATCTGACAGAACAAATCTATGTCACCATGCCTGTGAACCAACCAGAACCTATCACAACTTCAAAATCTTCACCAACTCCATTAGAAACTACTTCAACAGTTGAGGGAGAGAGTCCTATTCGTCAGATTTTCAGGAGCACACTATTTCTCGATGCCATTCCAAATGAATATATCACCAGCACTTCGCACTCACATAGTACAGCGACCTCTGGATGGAAGAACCCTCTTGCTGATATTGATGAAAATATGATAAACCTGCACTCTACCGAGAATGTTTCCGATCATTTGGTTCAGTCAAGAATTCAGAAAAATCATCCAATTGAGAATGTCATAGGTCCTCTTGAAACGGGTGTGTCCACCAGAAGTCAGACAGGACACATAAACAACTGTTTGTTTTCCTGTTTCATCTCTCAAATTGAGCCAAAGACCGTAGAAATGGCTCTTCAGGAACCAAGTAGGGTAGATGCTATGCATGAAGAATTGAATCAGTTTGATAAGTTGAAGGTTTGGAGACTGGTTGAGTTACCGAAAGGAAAGAAAGCACTTGATACGAGATGGGTCTTCCGAAACAAGCAAGACGACACCGGGGTTATTGTTAGAAACAAGGCACGATTGGTAGTTCGTGGTTTTCGTCAAGTTGAGGGATTAGATTACACTGAAGTCTATGCTCCAATGGCTAGACTTGAGGCCATCTAAATTTTTCTGGCCTACGCGTCATTCATGGGGTTCACAGTATATTAGATGGATGTCAAGACCGCGTTTCTGTATGGTGAAGTGAAAGAAGAGATCTACGTGGATCAGCCACCGGGTTTTTTTGACTCCAAGAAACCAAATCACGTCTACAAGTTAGACAAAGCATTGTATGGGCTTCATCAGGCTCCTCGGGCGTGGTATGCTACACTGACTGCACATCTTCTAGATCATGGTTACAAGCGAGGGACTATTGATCAAACCTTGTTCCGTGAAACTGTTGGAAAAGATTTGATACTGGTACAGATCTATGTGGATGATATTATTTTGGGGTCCACAAATGCTGAGTTGTGTGCAGAATTTGAAGGAGTAATGAAGAAAACCGTGACACCGTTAGTTCTCCGACTGTTGAGCAACTAACAGATTTTGAGACTTTCAAAGAATTACTACAGTCAACTACATTGAAGCCTCCTCAAGCAGCTTCTGTAAATGAAGAGTATGAAGATGTCCCCGACGAACCAGCCGTCGATCTCAATCCACGTAAACGAAGGAAGAAGGATTCGAGACCTGGCGTGCTGGTCATTGAAGATGAAACAACCACACCGTCAACAACAAGCCCACATCAAGAATCACATCAGCTTGAGTCGATTGTTCCTAAGACTCAGGTTGATCCAAATTCATCCTCTGTCAAGCCTCATACTCAAGATCAAGCTTTTGATGACATTTCTAATGAGTTTGATTTTGAAGAAGACATTCCACACTCTGATGAGGCTTATATTCCATGCTCTGATGCTCCCTCTGGATCATCTGACCCAATCAATCACGGTCAGTCAAGCTCTAGTGCTTCTGATAAGATTGCTCAGATTCTTGCCATGAAAGAAATTTATTTACATAACAAAGGTAAAGGAATGCTCCTATTGATGTACATACTCTTCAACGTCGAGTCTTTGAGCTCGAACAAGATTCTGTTGTCAAAGATGTACGAATCCAAGAACTGGAAGCTAGTAACTCCGACAAAGATTCCAAAATTAAGGAGATTCCAAAATGGGAGAGCTAACTGAGGTTTATCTAGACTTCCAATAAAAACTTGTTCAGAAGTTTGGAGATGAATTCAAGAGCAGTACTGATGTAATTTCAAAGATGCCCAGCGTTGATCAAGGTGGTAGCTCTACTGTTCATCCTGTTGAAAACATAGATGAATCTGAGACGCTGAAACAGTATATGTCTGCACCTCCAATTATCAAAGAGAAGTCAGATAGAGTTCTGAAGAATTTGTTGGTGATGAAAAACTCCAATCAGAATGTTGAGTCATCTAATCACCTAGACAGGTTTGTTGTCACCTTTCCAGAGAGTTTCTCAGATAAATATGGGGATCGGTCTAGAATTATGTCATGGGGTTTTGATGCTGAGAAGAACATGTGGTGGGTCAAAGGGAAGTCCGGGACCACTGAGTACTATAAGAAGATGAAATATTTCGGATCTTGGACTAAGGTGGATCTCAGTGACTTGATAAACTCTCGATTCCACAACCCAATAAATGATAAATGTGGTAGGGATTTCTGGAACTTTCTGAAAGGCCAAGTTGATAGAGGATTTCCGAACATGTCAATTGTAGAATCTTTTTTGAAGAAGGCTAAGGGGGTCAAGGATCCAAAGACAGGAAAGACAATGGTCAGTGTTATGTGGCCTGCTACAAAGACGGAAACTCATATTCCTGTACCTAAAGCTATTCAAGATGGTGCTCTGGATAACATGAGATTCTGGATGTATGACAGTGAGACTGCCACCGTTGATGTACATTTGCAGAAGGGCAAAGGGCAGTTCAGATTTGTTGATTAAAGAGACTTGCTAAAACTTGGAGAGAAAGACATCAAGACCCTCAGTACATTTCAGATAATAGCTGATCCGATTTTTGAAACGGCTGCAAAAGAATTCACAAGTATGGCAGCCTCTATTATCATATGCAGGTTTTGGGCAGGTGCTTTGAAAGATGCTGACATTGATTATATGGAGCATGACTGAGAACCAAGCTACAAACCAAGGGGGAGATTGTTGGGCCTAGATTAGATGGTTTGTACTTATTTTATATTTTTATTGGGTTGCATATGTAAACCGAGATCCTTATGGATCTCGGTGGGCTTTTGGGCTATTGTTGGGCTAGCATATTGAATACCCTATATATAGAACATGATGTATAGGGTTTTGGGCTGTTCGTTTTGTTTGTGGTTTTGGCCGTTCTCCATTACATAGAGAACGAGTATTGTATTGTGGCTTAAGCACCGGCGTTCAATATAACGTGTGTCTTGAATCAATTCTTCGTGTTCTACGTGTTCATATCCTTGTTCTTGAATCGTCTACTGTTGGATTTCCGCACCAAAAGTTAGATACGTTGATATCATAATTGAAAGATCAGTCTTGGACCTTACAAGAAGATTCCCCATTAAATCATAAATCAAACGTAATCGGGGTTTCACTCGATTTTCTCTTCGCAACCCAAAATCCTCTGTATCTCCATCTGCCAAATGGTGTAATTTTTTTGTTCTTTGAATCCATTCCTGTAAGTCTCCATTACTGCAAACTTAAACAAAAACGGATCACGGGCACCAGATAGTAGTAGACGAAAATTAATTAAAATTAAACTAAAACTAGACAATTAATAATAAGATAAAATAAAAACTAAACTAACTATATTAATCTAGATATATGCAAAAACACAAAAGATAAATCCCCAAAATCGGTTCGTTCTCTAATCTCCTCTAACCGTGTCCCGGCAACGGCGCCAAAAACTTGATGTGCGAAAATGTACTTATGAAAATCTATGACTCTCAACTAAGGTTTTAATTAAAACGGATTATCCTAACAAAACTTCACACAACTGGCAAGTGTACCGATCGTAAGTAGTAATGACTAAGGAAGTCCGAGTATCGAACATAAAGACATGTGAAAACGATTTAGTTACTAAACCCTAACTAAGACTTACCTAAGAACAATATTTTAATTGATTTTATTGTTTTTATTTATTTTAAACTAATTTAATTAACTAGATAAGATGACTTCACGGGTATAGGATGGTTCAGGTACTAACAAGAGTTTGAAACCGGCTTCTAAAGATGAACTAAGATAGATGCAATCAAAGAAACTGGGTCCCCGCGGTCAGTTTTACCAAAAAACCCCTAACGACGTCTATTTAGCTTTTAATTCACTGTTGTTTATCTATGTACCCTAATAATTAATTATTTGGTCCGATAAAAAATAACTATCCTCACTAAGGCTCGAGCTAATTACAAACCAAGAAAGAAAAGGGTAATTCACTAATAAGGACAAAATAACTTAACTTACAAACTATTCTAGTCGAAAGCCAGAAAACCGCACGTGGTCTCGCAACAGGTAACTAAATCAACTAAAGAAGACAGTTAATCTAACCCCTAAGGTCTTGGTCCAAATGAAAGAGGATGATCCTACTGACCTAAATAATTCAAGAAACACAAACCCTAATGGCACGCGTCTACCACAATCAATCAACACACTCAGTATTAACCGAACTAGCAATTAACGACTACACGAAACAAATTCATGCAATAATCAACTACCCGAGGCTCATGCAACCTAAAATACATCTAATGGCAGTAAGGTTCATGGAATGATATCATTAATTATGTACTTTAAAATAACTAATCAATAAAACACAAGATTAGCACTCGAAAACTAATAAGTCAACCGTTAAACATCAAACCAAGGTGATTCAAACAAGTTTAGCCAACCATATTGAATGAACAGCATATAATAATAATAATAATAATAATAATAATAATAATAATAATAATAATAATAAAGCTCAAAGTATTAATTATGAACTGATTAGAACTTGTTTCAATGTCTAAAACACAAAACCGAACTTATAAAAGTTAAAACAATTAAAAATAACGAACTGACAAGTGAACGATCGAACCAGCAGTTATTATACTTCGTAAACTCATCCAAAGTTGATGTGATATGGCTGGAGTACTCATCTATTTCGTTGTAGGGTTAAAAACCTATATATAGATGTTTAAACACCCCTTCCTAATATAAAATAGCTTAAAACAAGCCCACAAGGCCCACTAGAAGACAAAATAGACGGGGTAGTTGATTCCTGAACATTCTTGGCAGCCTAGGATACAACTTAGTGTGGCCTTGAAGGTCTAACTTAGATCGCGCAGCGCGGCCAGGTCCATTTACATTTACTGAGTTTTTTTACTTTTACTCGCTTAAACACGTATACGCACAACAGCTTCAGATTTGATCTTGTTAAGCCCTGTTTCCTCTTCCTAGGACTTGTTTTCCATGCTCTTCATCATGGTACCTACATTGATCAAGAGTATGTAACTTTTATGTACTAAACAATTGATAATCGTTAAAGTTCAAACGTAAAATACATGTAAAAATAGAATAAAAACTTTGTGCTATGCAACACATCAACTACCTCCTCCTCAACCTGTGTTTGCACCTCAGCTACATTTTCCTCAACAATTAACTCTTCACCTCTATCATCATGATCATCATCTGAGTCAGTATCCTCCTCATCACTTCCATCATCACTTTCCTCCTCACTGCTCACCAATGGTGAAGCAGGAACCTCCATTACTTTAATGTCCTCATTCACCAACCAAGGTAAAATATCTAATTCCACCTCTTTATTGAATATACATGTTGCCCCAACCTACTTATTCTCCTATAAACATTCGGATCTTGGAGAACATGTGTTGGACTAGTAGTGGGTAAATCGGGATGTATTCTATTGCAAAAAATTTGTAGGAACCTTGGGTACATAAGAAACATGTCAGTTTCCCTCTTCCTTGAGTTCGTCACCATTCCCTCAAATGTCATTCTTGAAAAATTAAATGGTTGATTATATATAATAGCTACAGTGGCTGTTGGGATTTCTATTCTCATGAGAGTCCAAGTACCCCTTCTCAGAGACATGCTTTGTATCATGTAATGATAAGTAACCGGTAGATTAAAGGAAACATTCCTTTCTGGAACTGCCCTACATTGATATTTCCTTGGTAGCCCATGGTCTCTTGAAAGACTCTTAACAACCTTTGCTGGGAATATGACAGTTGTTCAGCGAAGTCGTCATTTAATTGCAAACTTGTTCGAATAAGCGGCTCAATTATCTCCACTTCTCTACCAAGCACGGTTGCCTCAATTCTCCTTCCATACACATCGTCAACATACTTTGCTGACCTCCAGAAATTTGTATGTTGGT
Organism: Bidens hawaiensis; assembly: GCF_021521415.1. Taxonomy (NCBI): domain Eukaryota; kingdom Viridiplantae; phylum Streptophyta; class Magnoliopsida; order Asterales; family Asteraceae; genus Bidens; species Bidens hawaiensis. The sequence continues at coordinate 580,549 of NW_027491410.1, forward strand.
TTCAATAGATGATAATGCTTTTAGTGAGGGCGAACCGCAAGTTTTAGCGGATGAGCCAGTGTATCATGAGTTCCAACGAGCGATTCTCCTCAATGATTTGGAGAAAAACACATATATTGTGCTATGTCTCAAATTTATACGCCATATCTGTATGCAATTAAGAAAAACACACATTCAAAGTATAAGTTAGTCAATTGAACATAACTTAGACATGCATGTAGAAAAATTTGAATAAGCAAGCATGAAAGGATAGTCTTTATAAACTTGTTCTTCGACAAATAATAACCTACACATAAAACAGGGACGTTAATAAAATTGAAAATTAAAGACCTAAATCCACATAATGAATGTCGGAAATCATCTAATCAAAGCTTACCAAGTCGGGATTAAGTGGATGATTAGTTTTTGAGTGATTCGGCATGCTGGTTCAATAACTTAGGTCACGAGTAAGCTGGGTATTATAGTAGAGAGAGAGGGAAAATTAAATGAAAATTTTTCCCCCTTTTATACTATACTCTTTTGTGTTTAAAAGTGGGTTTTAAATGCTTTTTGTAGTTTACTGCCAAAAAACCCATTTTCAAATATTTCAACACAAAGTTTACTCGACCCATCTATTATACCAAAGCTTGCTCGAAAATAAAGTTTGCGTGATTTAATCTATTAAAAATATATCAAGTAATAAAATATCTTAGAAATATTCGTAAAAATTAAACTTTACTCAATTGTTAAGCACTCTATAGTTTACTCGAAAGAGCTTAATCAAGCAAAGAATTAACTTTGTTTAAAGATATATAACTAAGTGTACTCGAAGAACAAAGTTTACTCGAAATTACTTCAAAAACATCAAGTATGTTTGAGGAAAGTTATAATGTCAGAGCTTAACATAGAAGTGTGCTCTAAGCATAAAGTGTACTAGAGAAACAAAGTTTACTAGAAAACACTTATATTTTAAAAACAAAGTAATCAGACATAATCAAAAACATGATCACATCAAGAATCCATCAAATATGCTCGAATGAGACAAATTGTCAAATAAACGTCCAAGTTTACTCGAAAGTATATATTCATGCAATATTATACAGGTATACTCACAGATACTTAGTAATCACACAACATAATCAGAATAGACAAATCATCAATAAATATTTCATTTCAGAGCAAATTTGCTATTAAATTCAAACCTTTTGACTTAAACTTTACTTTTAAACAAGTTTTCCTTATCAAAAGTTTAAGAGCAAATGGTGTATTTTGATATCAAATTTCTTATTTATCTTTTTAAATCCTTCTCTTTTATGAAAAGATCTCAACACGTGATCATATTGATTAAATCACCTTTCTATACCTCATTCTCAGCACTATTATGACAAATCAGGCAAGTTAATAGTAGGTAATTACTTATCATGAATTTCATTACGTTGGTGATATGCTTAAGTTTCAATTATTTGCATAATACATAAATGGATAACACTTATTGCACTATGATGTCTCATATCTCTTCTCAAAGCTTATTTGGCTTTCTCCAAATCACCCTAAATTGACTTCAACCCCTTGATATTTTGGTCAAAATAATTTTTAATGATAGATGACGAATATTTTCTTTAATAAATTTATCATTTCAATACTTTTCAAACTTTGACGTTGAATGTTGGACTTACATGCTATGAAGTTCGGACTTACATGCCTTCTATTCAAGGTGTTTAGGACTTATAACGATGCCCCACCTTTGCAGTTCTAGTTTAAACCCTCAAATTTGTAAATTTTATCAACTTTTGGTTGATGTATAATCCTTTTCCTCAACTTTCGTTCTTTGTCATATAGAAAATGATTCATTTTGAGTGAACAAATACCAACAGGGTTGTGTATGACTGGTTAGTTCACCTTTCTACCTATCATGTGGAGAGATTTATCTTGAAACATTCATATTTCAACAATGTATATCCACATCAGTTTAGCATATTCAATTAGTTTATATCACCTTTGTTTTTACACATCATGGAAAACTACAATACTTATCAATGACTGCACTAATAGCCTTTTTAGCCTATTAATTCCATAAGATCAATGTAAATAACTAATTTTCTATCTTTTCCCAAAAGGTTGGACCAATTTCCATTTATAAACCGTTTTTTAGCTTCTTCAAAACTTAAACTGAATAATCTTATCATGTCTCTACACCAAAAGTTTTCTCTAAACATTTTACTTCTGAAAAAACTTCTTTGATAATTCATTCAATAACATAAGTTTCAGCACAAAGGTAATTTTTACAAAGACAAACTGTTTACATAATCAGTAATCCAGAAGACATGAAATTCTTATCAAGATAAAACATGCATAAACCAACTTGTTCTAAGCACACAGTGCATATTCATTTAAAATAAGAAATTATGATTAATTTTTCAGACAATTATGCAGATAAGACACTTCAAATCAGATTCAGTCATACTCATCAAATTATCATGAGACATAATCACAAATCCATACTTAAGCATCATTGAAACATAAGCTACATGTATTCATTTAAGCATATTATTATCATAGCAAATATCACATAATCACACATAAATCACTTAAGACCTTTTTAACAAATAATCAGTTAGCACATGTAAACATATATCATCAATCAGACTTCATCAGAGTTGATTATGCCTAAAACTTTTAATAAGAAATTGAATCTGGTCTTATTTATTGTCTTGGTGAACAGATCAGCCAAGTTATCACTAGTTTCAACTCTTTTAATTTCTATTAATCATTTCTCATTGCAATCTCTGATAAAATGGTGTATAATTACAATATGTTTGTCCTTTGAGTGTTGAATAAGATTTTTCACAATAAATAAAGCTGCATTATTATCAATAAGAATTGGAGTGTTCAAGAAGTTCATACCATAATCAAGTAGTTGATTCTGAATCCAGATGACTTCAGCACAACAAGCAGATTTAGCAATATATTTAGCTTAAGCAATTGAAATTGATACAGTTGTTTGTTTTTTTGCATTACCATGAAACCAGCTTGTCTCCTAGAAATTGACATCCACCAGATGTTGACTTCCTGCTCATGTTGCATCCATCATATTCACTATCAATATAGGCAAGTAGATCAGAGGACTTTTTCTTTGGATACCAAATTCCCAAATTTGGCTTTCTCTTCAAGTATCATCATATGTGAAACTTTGGGATTAGCTAAAAATCTTGCACATACACACACACATACAACAAACATGATATCTGGTCTTGAAGCAATCAGGTAAATTAGTGATCCAATCTTGGCTTTGTATTCATGTTGATCTACAGTCTCCCCATTTTCATCAGCTACCATCTTTTCATGTGTTTCTATTAGAGTAGAAGCAGTATTCAGATCTTGGCATTTGAACTTGGTTAAGATGTCCTGTACATATTTGGATTGACTAAAGAATACTCCATCCATTTTTTGTTGAACGTGCAATCCAAGTAAAAAAATTCATCTCTTCCATAGAACTCATATTGTATTTTGACTTCATGACTTCTTCAAACTCTATACACATGTGTTCATTTGTAGACCCAAAGATGATATCATCAACATACCCTTGAAGTAGGAGTAAATCTCTTCTTCTTTTCTTGTGGAATAAGGTATTGTCAATGGCTCCCCTTTGAAATCCATTGGCAAGTAGATGATTTGATAACTCATCATACCAAGCTCTTGGAGCTTGATGTAATCCATATAGAGTCTTGTTATTTGTACACTCTATTTAGATACTCAGGATCCTCAAAACTTGGAAGTTGAGTGACATACACCTCCTCTTCTATTTTTCCATTTAAGAAAGCAGATTTAACATCCAATTGATACACTCTAATGTTCTTTGATGTAGCATATGCCAAAAAGATTCTTATGGCCTCCAACCTTGCTACAGGAGCAAACACCTCCTCAAAATCAATTCCATTCTCTGGTAAGCATCCAATGGAAACTAATCTTGCCTTGTTTTTCATTACAATCCCTCTCTCTTCCCTTTTGTTTCTAAAAACCCATTTGGTGCCAATTGCATATTTTCCTCCTGGCTTATCAACTAGCTCCTAGACTTGCATATTTTTGAACTGTGCTAACTCCTCTTGTATAGCTTATACCCAAGTGTTCCTTTAGTGCGTGAACAATGTTCTTTGGTTCTATCTAGGATATAAAATAGGAATATAAGCAAATGTTTGCAGCTTCAGAAGCACTTCTGGTCACACTTTCATGTAAATCACCAATGGTATTGTCAATGGGATGATTTCTTTGGACTGAAGAGGTTTGAATGATTTGAGATGATGTTAGAGTTGTATCCAAATTTGAATTATTTTGTATAGGTTCTACAATGATCAACTGTTGTGCATCATTCTTAATTTCTACTACTTCCACATTTTGATTAGATGTTGATGCAACATCATTTGAAATATTTAAATTCTGAAACAAATTTTCAAACATTGACTGTGTGTCATGTCGAATCAGGTCTTGTTGATTATCAGTTTGATCACCAGATTTTTCAGTGTGTTCTTGTTCTTATGACTCACCATTTAATTCATTATTCTCATCTTCAGAAATCTTAAGAAATCTTCCTTTTGAATGAGAACTCAGTGTCTTCATTAGCAAACTTAGACCATAGCTTGTCCAAGTCAATCTTCTTTTCAATGGTTGCTTCAGGAACACTTTTTTTATAGGAATATTAATGTCTTCAGGATAGATTTTGAAGGATTTGATTAAATTCTTCTAATAAAACAACCAACTAGCTTAATCAATAGTATTAAACGGATTCTCATTGAAAATTATGTCAGATGATTCAATCACACTCAGATGATCTTTCACATAAACTCTATATGCCTTTGAGTGTGAAGAATATCCAACAAATAAACAGTCTAAATACTTTTTTTTGGCATTTGTTTAGATAGTCTTTGGTGTTTAATAGAGAACATTTGCAACCAAAAGGTTTGAGAAACTTGATGTAGGGATTTATTTTATACAAAATCTCAAAAGGGGTTTTGTTTTGTCTCTTGTTGAGAAGGACCTATTCTGAACATAGCATGCAGTGTTGATTGCTTCTGCCTAAAAATATACAGGTAAATAAGCATCTGCTAACATGGTCCTTACAACCTCAATTAGTGTTCTATTCCTTCTTTCTGAAGAACCATTCTGCTCAGGAGTTGTTGGGGCACTGAATTGCTGAAATATTCCTTTTGTAGGACAAAATTCAGTCATAACCCCATTTTTTAACTCAGATCAATTGTCACTTCTCATTACCTTGACCCTTGAATCCAATTGATTCTCAAACACAACTTTTAATCAATTCAGCATCCTCATCTTTTCAGTTTAGGAAGTACACCCAAGTAAATATTGAGTAATCATCTATGATCACCAAACAATACTTCTTTTTGCCAATACTTGGAACACTTACAGGACCAAAGAGATCCATGTGAAGCATATCAAGCATTTGATCAATGGAGTTTATAAGCTTTGTTTTGTGAGAAGTTTTGTGTTTTTTTCCCTTTTGGCATGAGACACGGTTCTTTTCATGTCGGAAATCCCTTGATGGCAAACCAATAACATTCTCACCTTTCACAAGTTTGTTCATATTATTTAGATTAACATGACATAATTTTTTGTGTCGTTACTTGGATTCATTATCAGAGCCTTTAAAAAAAACAAGTTCCACCTCTAGAAATAGCATATTTCATCTTCAATTCATACAAATTGCCATTTCTTAGTGTCATCATCATAATCATATCAGGTGGGATAACAAATTCTGGTTTCAAAATGGAACAATGTGATTCATCAAAGCCAACCTTATAATCTTTGTCACACATTTGAGATATGCTTAAAAGGTTATATTGTAGGGCTTCTACATAAAATACATTATCAAAAATAGTTTTTCCATTTGTGAGAATACCCTTTCCCATAATTTTCCTTCCATTTTCATCAATTCCAAAAGCAACTGGGCCTTCATACTTTTCTTCATAATTAACTAGTGATCTCTTATCACAGGTCATGTGCCTAGAACATCAAGTATCCATATACCATACATCATTGACTTCTGTAGATTATTCGTACACAATGAAAATAAAATGATAAGTTGAGAGATGAATCACAAGCCATGCTAGCTTGCAAATCATCAGAACAACAGTAGTAGTTGCATTTGGTTTTGGATCTTCATAAACCAGTTCACAAGACTCATCAGTCTCATAACCAGATTCAAACAAATTTCCAAATAGGGAATTATGCTTGTGCATTCTTCAATCACTGTCTCCCTTTTGATGATCAGTTTTGGAGTTTCATCCATAGGCTTCCACAAGAACCCTTTTGGTTTAAAAGAACTTTTCAACAAGAATATTTCATCACCATTCAGTTCTTTTCTTTGCTTTCTCTTGAAAACTTTCTTCTTGAATTGTCTTTTCTTATCATTTAAATTTAAATCTGTTGAGTCAAAAGAGTTTTCTTAACTCTGAGACTTAATGGATGATTTCTTCTCCAACCTTTTCATAGACATCTTCCTTTTCTTTTCAAATACATCATTGAACTTTTTCTTTTCTTCAAAAATTCCATCATTAACATGCATATCCCTTTGTAAATACTCTCCATACAACTTTTTATACAAAACAAAGTCATAACCATAGGTTTTCAATACTTCTAGTATGATTCTTTCTTGGCATGAATCTGTGTGATGACCAAAAACATCACATAATCTGTACCATGCCTTACCTTTGTGTTCATTCAAATAATTTCCTCTCTTGAATCTTTCACTGGGTCTCTGAGGATCTACACCAATGGTCTTCTGGTGGGTGATTAGTTTACCAAAGTCTATGAAGATAGGTTGAAATAAATTTATCTTTTCAGTATTCCTATCATCTAATCCTTTGACAACCTTGACCTTTTCAAACTTCACTTTTATGTCATTCAGTTCTCTTTCTTTCATTGGGCTCACATACTTTCTTGCAAAGTATTCAACATCTCCAATGTCAAAGAGTTCATGGTTTGAGAATACTGGGTAAATGGGTGGATACTGGTTTCCATTTTTGTTTCTGCTTCACCTCTCTTCATTGATGCATTTTCTTTCTTGTAAGGACTTCTGAATGTTTGTGATACAACAATATTATTCTTTCTTAGAGATCCTTTACATAAGTTAAATGGCTTATGGTTTCTTCTCATTTGTTCATGAACCTTTTTCATTTTTGATGTAATTTTGGGTAATTTAAGAAGCTTGTCCTTTGTAATCTTTCTTTTTGTTCTTTACCCTTGTTACTCCCACAACTTGAACATTTACCACTTGATGCACTTGAGTTGTCTTCAAATGAAACATTTGACTCTTAATCTTTCACAAAAACTTTAACTTCAATAGATTTATCATTTGTATTTTATTTTATATCATGATCCTTCAACACAAACTCTCCTTCAACATTCACAACAACCTTCTCATAATTTTCAATGAATTCCTCTTTCTCACTGAATATCTTTTTAAATTAATTTAAATAAGCTTTATTTTTCTCTTTGTCAACCTTTAATGAATAATTATCATTAAAAGGTGGTGGAACAACTTTATACTTATCTTCAGTTTTAATCTTCACTAATTTCCCACATATGTTGCCAATTGCAACCAGGTTCTTCAGAAAATCAACCTCAACTTGAAGTTGGGTATTTTTGATCTTTTCTTCTAAATCTTCTTCAATCCTTCTATTTCAGTGATGTACCTTGACTGAGTTTCATAACTATCCACATAGTCTTGTTCTAGACTTTTGATCTGGTTTTCATAAGTTACTTCACTCATTTCATAAACATTTATTATGCTTTATTTCTTGAAAACCTCAGCTTGCAATTGACCAACCTCATTTCTCAATGAGTCATTCAAATTAAGTAAATATGAGATTGTGTAATTGGAATGTACCTGAGATGTTGAAGTTTCAGCTTGATCATTGATTTTAGACATGAATGCAACACTAGCCTTTTCAATTTCCTAAGCATGATTGCTCCAATAAAACAACCCATCTTGAGGTTGTTAAGCTACAACAACATTTCCTTGGTTTCTTGGCTGTGGTGCATTGGCTCTATTCTGATTTCTAGTGGCTTGAGAATGATTCTGATTATTTCTTTGGTTGAGTTATTGTTGTTGAGGAATGATTTGCTGATTGTTCTGTTGTGGTTGAAAGTTGTTGTAGAACTGCCTCTGCTGTTGACCTTGACCTTGATTCTGATACTGATTCTTTTGGAGATGGTTGTTGTTGTTGTTCTGAAATTGTCTTGGTTGATTGCATTCTCTTGCAAAATGATCAGGTTTTTGACAATTGTAGCAAATTGCCTTGGATTTATCAAAGCCAATCCTGTCATTTGGACCAGAGAAAGTTGATCTTCCAATCCTGTTATATAACATTTTGCTTATCAAAGCCAATATTGTTGCTTGACATTTAAGATACATATCTTCAAGATTATCTGCATCAATTTGTTCCAAATCTTCTTGCATATGGTGCATGCCCATTGTCCATAAAAATAGAATCACATTCATCAAACATTTGAACATTTAATCTTAGATGACCAAATTGGTCTCAGATGCTTAACTTGCTACATAAATACTTGAAGTTTTAGCATTAAAGTCACTAGGCTCTTCAATGATTGGAAACTATTGTTGATTCTTACTAGAAAAATTTCCCATTGGAGCTATCTCGGCATTTGCAACTTGAAAATTGGGCTTCTCTTCTTTGATTATGTGGTTCTCAATCATTTCATGACCAGCAGCCTGAAGTAAACACATCACATCATCTAGCTTGAAGTTAGGAAAGTTAGCCTTATCTTTGATAAAATTGCTTGATGTATACCATTCTCCAGACAATGAAGATAACAGCTTCATGTTATGATCAAAATCAACTGCTTCAAATCTTTGTAAAACTAATTTCAGCATTTCTCCCTTCTTAAACTTGAATCTGTCAAGTTATTGCTTTAGTTTGTTTTTCTTGATGTTTTTCAATTTTGTGTTTCCTTCAAACATTTCCACCACTGCATCATACATGGCCTTTGCAGTTGTGTAATGATTCACATTTGTCAAAATTTCCCATGACATACCCATTTTCAACATTGAAAGGGTCTTTTCCTCCCTTTTCTTCATTTGTCTTTTAGTGGCTAGATTGTTGTGTTCTCCTTCAGTAGGAACATAACGACCATTTCTGATTGTGTTCCATAGTTCTATGTCATTGTAGCAAACAGTAGCCTCAAACAGTACCTTCCACTTGATATAGTTTTCTTAGACTAACAATCTTGGAATCTTGTTAGTAGACACTTCTTTGTCATCCATTTATTTGAAAATATTTTTGGTTTTATAAATTGCTTTTAAAATAAAAATTACTTAAACTTTAAACAAACTTTGAAATATTCGTATATGAGGGTAAAATCCTTAAATCTGGTGAAAACAGATGGATTAAACCAAAATCTAGACTCAAAACGAACAATAATCAATGTAAAACTGAGATTTGAATACCTTTAAACCTAAAATGATTGTAGATTTGAAGAATGAAGAACATAACAGCTGACGTCACTTTTCAATGTAACAGTGTTTTGCTTACGTCATTGTCTTCAACCTTAAATCAAAGTAGTTTAAGTAAAAGCTTCATAATCAATCTTCACAGCAACACGTCGGTCTTTACTAGAGCTAACACAAGCTCTGATACCACTTTTCATGATAAATATTTTCACTATGAAACTCGTGACCCACAAATTAATGTTGACAAGACGGATTATGAAATAGCTAATGTGAAGACCACTTGACTATTAAAGGCTGAATCAATAATAATCAATATGCTGTTGTCAATAACACAAAGCTAACAAACACACAAGAGACACAAAAAATTTTCATTGATATTAATCAATAATTCAAAGGAATATCTTTAGGGTTTTTATGTAGAGTTTCAGGTGCGGCTGCTTTCCGTACGAAATATTATGTTTGCTTGGAAAGTGTGTAATCAGCCGTTGTCATAAATATGACCTAGTATTTCCTTATATAGCCACACATGAGATCTTCTAGAAATCCTAATGATTGTAAAAACATATTCAAACGTATTCAAAATTATTACAAGTGCCAGATAGGTCTTCGAGTAAGCTTTGTCTTTATCGAGCAGACCTTGTAATCCATAATTGTGCTGGAACAGTTCTCCGAGCAAGATTTTACTTTGAATATTTTCCTTAGAAAATCTTCAAGCATAGTTCAATCTTCATGATATAATCAAACTTTTATCGAGAATATCCTACGACCAAGCTTGTTCTTCTTGATCTCTTCAACATTTTGTTAAAGACTTATTCCTAGCAAACTAAACTAAGTGTACTTTGGTACTATAGCTTGCTCGAGGTTGAACCTTGTTTGTAGAAGTCCTTATAATAAGTCCTTTGTCTTCCTATAAGTTTTCTTGGGATCATATTATTGAAACCTTGCTCGACCCACCAAATTACTTGGTTTATGCTTGGCTAAGTCAAGAGTTTGCTCTGAAACAAACCTTGCTCGACTGAAAAACAACCATGCTTGATGAAGTGTAGTTTGCTCGAACTAAACACTTAGAAGAATTCCAAAATATAACCTTGCTCGAAGTAAGATACCTTGCTTGAATAAGTATTAGGCTTTCTTGAAGTTCTTGGTTTGCTCGAAGTCCATACTTAGCATATTTCATATGAGGTTGAGAAGATTACAATCTTCCTTGATAATTTTTAGTCCCAATAGCTTGGTGATTTAGTTTAACGTGCGTGTCCCATATTGATATTCCTTAAGTTAATATTGAGTCTTGAAGATGGAATATAAATGGTATAATAATTCATAAAAACAAGGCTTGAGTTTTCGGGATTTTAAGTTATATTTTACAAAAATTCGGTTAAATAAAATAACGATAAAATGAAATGAGATTTAAATGAAACTGAGTCTTTGATTTTTAGTTTTACTCAACATTTGTTAAGTTTTACATAGGGAAGTTGGTTTAGAGCAAGTGTGCAGGATCCAGCTAATGTAAGCGGCAAGATTTGACTTTTAACGGTTTGTTCAATTTAGTCGGTTAGGGACTTGATAAAGTACCAAATCCAAATCCAACTTGCCATAATATTCAAATATATGAATTACTTCAATAAAATTAGTAATTATAACAAGCATGAGAATTTTTATTAATTAAAGTCCCAAACTCGTGTTTAGGCGAGTGTTTGGTGTAAATTGGCTCGATCTTGGTAAAAGACCAAGTTTGGATCCAACACACCATAATCATAAGAAATAAAAAAAATACAAAATGAAACATAAGCTAAGAAGTTAGGGTGGTTTTTGTTTGTTTAAACGCTGACTAGCTCGTTAAAACGAAAAGTTTGATTTTATTCGGTTTTTACCTTAAACTTGGTTCAAGCCAAGATTTATTCAAACACTTCCATTTCAATCATATCAGACCTACAATACAAAGAAAAACTCATATCTAAAGTGTTTCATGCAATTCGGTTGCTCAAACGTAAATTAAAGTGCTTAAACAAGTATTCGGTTTTGGTTCAGTCGTTGACTCAGTATGAGACCGAGGATGGTTACCACATGTTCAAAACCATAGAACTGAAATAAAGTTAAATTTTCTAGATCCAAACTCAAATAGAAGGTTAAAAAAGTAAACATTCCTGAAAAACGACCAAACATGCCTAAAATGCATAAATATGTATTTGAATGTCCCAAAAACCTTTAACAAAGATGAAAATGAATTTCTTGAGATAAAATAACTTAGAATAACTGAAAATATTAAAATATTTACCCGAAATGGACTGAATTGCAAGATTCGGTTCCGTTTACTTTTAAAGTCAAACATAAGTAAAACTAGCTAGAACAACTTGCAAGTTCAAACAATGTTGGTGAAGATGAGCAGGTGAAATGACTGAGATTGAGGGGTATTTATGGGGAATGATTATGGTTTGAGACAAGGGTGCATGAACATGTCCACTGGATAAACTGGTGCCCTTTGATTCTTTTGTTTAAGTGATTTTTAAATTAAATAAATTATAATCAGAGATAAAACACGTTTGAAGGGTTCTAGAATTAATATGGGTTGAGTCTTGATTGGTTTGAACGATTAAAGCACGAGTTCGAGCTTTAAACGAATAAAACGAACAACAAAACAAAATTATTCATGCATGTTGGCCGTGCTACGTGATCATACTTGGAGGCCACCGTCGCGCTATGAGACTAGTGGTTTCGTCAGGATTTTCATTTTTGATCACTTTGGTCCCTGGACTTGTTAAAAATTAATTTTTAGTGTGAATTAGGCGAGTTAGGGACCCTTAAGGATAATATAACATGACAAGTGTGAAGCATGATTATAACATAAAATTCATTATTTATAAATTTCCAAAGATCCAAAAATCAAAACGAGTTGGGTTTACGATACAAATACGAAACGAAATAACGAATTCCACATATTGTATGTGACGACTAAGCCTATTTCTTTCAAATTTAAACTTTCATGTTTGGATGAATGTTTTTATCAGGTTCAAAATCGGTGAGTCAAAAGCCCAAGTTGGTGTTTTGAAAATCAAAATTTATCAAATTCATTTTTTTACATTGAAAAGGGAAAACGGGTAACAAGCCGTGTCCTGGCCATTTTTGGATTGCAAAACCAAGTATTTTATAAAATACATTGATGATCTTGAAGATATTACATTACTATGCATAAACTGTTGAACTTCACTTAGTAACAAACACAAAAGGAATTAACACTTGTTGGTCATCATGGCATGCTCTCTTGTGCTTGAGCGCGTTACAAGAAACGACTCTTAAGACAACTTGCCCCACCACGGACATCCTATTCTTTAAGCCTATTAGAGAAAAAAATATCTTGTTAGGTCCACACATGCGAGTTTTCCTCATATCCATCCTATCCATTCGAAATTTATCCTTCTAAATTATTCAAAACCAATGCTGAATCTGAAAATTTATATGTCTCGGTCGAACCAAAATAAAATGGCCCAAAGGCCTTAACGAGAAACGGAATATATAAGCTAATTTTTTAAATGACATTAAGGAGAAACAAAAATTTATATGCCTCGCTCGACTCATGGATATTAGTATTATTATTATATTTAAAAATTAGTTTGGACTCAATTCTTTAAACGGATTATGGGTAAAAAAAAATATTGGACCCGATATGTAATAAAGAGATTAAGTTTTATATCTATTTTATATATAAAAAAATTAGAATATATATTTTATATTTTATTTGTTTTTACAATTATGTTGTTTATTATGGAGCCGAGGGTCCCGCTGAAAGCAGCCTCTACATCCTCCAGGATGGGGGTAAGATTTACCTATATCTCACCCTTCTAAGACCATACCGATAGTTTTTTATGTGAAGGATTTACTGTGTATGATTGTTGTTTTATATATAAATTTATGTGCCCCCAAAAATTAAGCTTCCTCGGTCGGTTTTTCTGGTTGCCCAAGCCGGCCATGTTCAAAGTCGATTGTTGATTACCAATCAATTGTCAATTTTAAAAACGTTTCAGTTTGTATTTTAAAAACAATCGACTTCATATTCCCGTTTCATTGCAATTAAGTTTAGATCTGACATACCTATTTTCAAAACAAGTTGTCGTTTTTTAAGTGCTTGTTGTTCATTTTTCTTCTGTCTTGATGTCAACACTATATTTTTTTAAATAATAATCATTTGGTGTTTATTTTTAAATCAAAATCAATTATGTTGTTTTCAACTTGCAAGGTTCAATATCAGATTTCTTTGAAAATTTTGTGTGTTTCGTCAAAAATGAAAATTGATTGAATTACACAATTGCAACCACGTAAACACTATTTTGGTTAAACTAATAATGATTTGGCGTTTATTTTTTAATTCAAAATCGATTATGTTGTTTTCAACTCGCAAGGTTCAATATCAGATTTTTTTGAAAATTTGTTGAGTTTTGTCGAAAATGAAAATTGATTTAATTTCACAATTTCCACCACGTAGATCTCACAATTTTTCTCACTTTGCACGTATGTATCAGTAATTTAAATCTAAAAGTCTAAAACCAAAACAATAAAGTTTAAAAAGTAGAATCTCGATGCTATTCATTGATATACTTTTCAGATGGAACACGTAATATATTAATAATTACAAGCGTGCATTTAATATTATTACCACTTTAACCAGGTTTAATTAAAGTGCAATAATTTGTTGGTTAAGTTTACATTATAATTAAACCGAAAGTAGCAAGTTTAGAATATTGTAATAGTTAATTAAATATTAATTAACCCTTAAACGCTTTATTGTATTTAACTAGTTTTTTTATTCTTTTTTACCTCTTGTGAGGCTCGAACCCCGGGGTATTACCAACACCTTAAAAATTTAAAAATCAAAGCATAACATTTATCTGATTAGTGCCAAAGTTAAGATTGCTAAATCTGCAAAATAAAATAAAGCAACAAATTTCTTGGGTATAGTTCCGGAACCGTTATGAGCCTAACCAATATCGACGTAATTTGTGTCAACTACTAATCGAATACACATTATTTTAAATATTGTTTTTGTCCATATACCATACCAGTGCAATACTATTCTGATTTTTTACTAATTTAGTTTTTGAGATTAGTGTCGTTCCTGTAATGAAACTAACCGATCCGCACCGCCCCAGTGCGACTGGTTTGTTATCTAGTTATAATTAAAACTAGGTAACGGATATAATTATACATTAAATTACCCTTAAATGATTTTAAAATCTAGAAATCAAAACTTATAATTTATTTGATTAATGCCAAAGTTATGATTGCTAAATCTACAAAATAAAGTGAAGCAGCTTATTTTGTAAGCTGTTAAAAAATAAATATAATAAAAATAAAAAGGTTAAGCACTATGACTTGAATTATTTATCAAAATAATTAAATATTGGGTATTAACTTCGCTTTGAAGCCAGAAATAGAAAACTCAAAACAAGTACGGAGGTTCAATATTTAAATGAGTTTATTTTCCACCATTCTATTTTTTGGTTGTTAAATTTTAGTGATTCCTGATAATTGGTATTGGTCGATAATAATTTATATTTATTTTATCGTCATATACGGTTCCAAACTTAAAAAACTTGGCCCCTAATAGTCCAGCGTTAAAAAAAATTAATGATGTTATACTTTTTTCCGAATTTCATACTAATGTTTTAGGGTCTTTGATCGAAGGATAATACGAGCCGACTGATTTAAACTTAGCACGAAATAGTGATCCAAACGTCTTAATTTTTGTTAATTAGAAATTCAAACACCTGAATTGAAGCATTCTTTCGTCATTTTGGAGCACCATTTCGAACTAACGTTTGGATCGCTGTTTCAAATTAAGTTTTATATCAATCGAATTGTATCATCAATCAGATCAAAAGCCCCAAAACTTTAGATTGAAATTCGGAAACAAGTATAACGGCATTAAGTCCTTTTTAACTGAGAACCATTGCGGCCAATTTTTTTAAATCTGGGACCATCAGTGACGATAAATTGAATAAAGATTATTATCGGCCACTACCGGTCAATAGGGATTATTAAAATCAAATAAGCCTTCATTTTTTAAAAGAAATTGTGATAATTTTTTTTAAATAAAACTGTATATTTATTGCTAAATCAATTTATTTCTCAACCCCTCGTTTGTCTGAGTCTCTTTGATTTTTATTTTTAATGGTTTGAATGAGTTAAAGAATAAAGACCACAACTGAAGTAAACGAATAGGTTTGTTTAGTGGTTTTATGCCCCCACTCCAACGCATGGGTCTTAAATTCTTAATACTAGTTAATAATAAAAGTAAAACAAGCCAAAATCCGCTTCATCTTTAACACAATCAAGCATTTTGTACTCAGCCCTTGGATGTTTCTGACACCTTGGGAACCTCCTTCATCCCTAAGATTTTTCTCTATGGACTGTATGGAAGCGGCTTAGGAGGCGGCGTAGGTGGGAACACCGTCGAGGGGCGGGTGATAAAGGGGGGGGGGGGGTTGTTGTGAAGATCGGGCGACTTTGAGGGGTTGTGGGGCCATCCAACTTCTCTCTCTCTCTCTCTCTCACACACACACATATATATATATAATAGGGCAACAAATGGGCAACAAACCACAGCGGGACGTTATGGAAAGGAGCAACAAACCTACGTGGCTATGATGTAGCGGTGATGTAGAACTATGTAGGGGCTTTATAGCCTAAAAGCCTCGCTACTAGAATATGCTTGTATGTCAAGTACCATTTTCAAAACTATGAATACAACATCTCTGGTTACGACGATTACACAATTCTTTGGAGTATCATCTATATAAAAACTATAAACAACAAATGACAATTGTGGTGTTCTTCCGCGTATCTCTAGCCTTTTTATAACTCGTAGTGAAAATCGAATTAAGGTCCATCTCCATAACGTATCCGGGTACTCAAATTTTCTAATTAGTGTCCTCGGCCTTAAACTCGGCCATTGATGTGTGCTAATTTAACGTTTTTAATTACACATGTACTTACATTTTAGCATGCTTTTGTATACATGTTCGTGATAGATCGGTACTAATTGCATTAATAGTGAATTTGAAAGGTAATATATAAAAGAAAGAGGATTTGAAAGAAAATCAAGTAGAAAAGATCAAGACGGAAGAAAGTGAAACTTCAAGAAAAATGCATAGCATACGAGACGCATGATGCCATACAGACCACATGGACCACCTTTGTTAACCACAAAAACACATCAATGATCTTTGGAAAATCAATTGTGATACAGCCATATGACATCATATGGATACAAGTCGTATCCCAAAGCACGTACATCCTAGAACTTCATCCATTACTGATTTCACAACTAAAAATACAGTGGATCATTTGCATTCAACTTCTAAGTCACTTTAAAAGTAAAAAACAGTGAAGAAAGTCGTTACCTTGGTAGAAGAACGTGTTTGTGATTGAATAATTGAAGGCTAGACATTAATCAAACAGTTTAATCAATCGGTTTAGGCAATAAACATGGTTTAATCTTTCAGTTTTAGGTGCTGTTTGTTTTTGCAGACATAAACTGTCTGCAAGCTGATTTCATCTGTTTTCATGTCTGCAACTGAAGATGTGGTCTGAAGATCTGCAAGCTGAAAATATAAGACTGTTTGTTTTTATAAGCTGATACTGTCTGCATAACTGTCAAACTTATCTCACAAGATAGAAGTCATTTATTCAAGTTACATCTAGTTTTTAGTCTTTGCTTTCCATGCCGATTTGGTTTTGGTGGGTGGTGGAAGGTGGTGGTGGTGGATGGTGGTAGTGGCGGCGGACGGTGGGTAGTGGCGGTGGATGGTGGTGGTGGACAATGGGTGGTGGTGATGGATGGTTTTGGTTGGTGGTGGACGGTGGTGGTGATGGATGGTGGTGGTGGTGGGTGATGGATGGTGGTGGTGGCGGTGATGGATGGTGGTGGTGGTGGCGGACGGTGGTGGTGATGGATGGTGGGTGGTGGACGGTGGTGGTGATGGATGGTGGGTGGTGGACGGTGGTGGTGGCGGTGGATGGTGGTGGACGGTGGCGGCGGGGTACGGGGGTGGTGGTGGCGGCGTACGGTGGGTGGTGGTGTTGGCGGACGGTGGTAGGAGCAGTGGATGAGAGGGTGGCTGCAAAGGGAGAAGAGTAGGGTTTTTTTGTGAAGATGTTTTAAGCAAGATTTCCTTGCTTTTCTTTTAAGATGAAAGAAGATAACTTCAGATCTGTTTTAAGAAAAAAAACAAACAGTCTTCAAGGGTAATGTCTGCGCGCCTGCAGACATTAGCTCCCTTGAAGATGTTTGAAGAAAAAACAAACACCCCCTTAGTCATAAACATGGTTTATTCACTGTTTGATTTCATTTCTGATACTTTGGTAGGCTAAACGATGTATATCATTTAGGTTGGATGAATTTTGACACTATTTTAAATTGGCGTCTTCTATGAAACTTCTTTAGTTTTAGTAATCCGTATTTTGAATGATTTTTCATCTGTATGTTTGCTTAATAATGTTGTTCTTATTTGTAACAACCGGCCCCTCGCATCACCAATATTGTCCGCTTTGCCTACAAAGAGCTCACAGATTTGTTTTTGGCTGCCCAGTTGGAAACTTCCCAGGAGCTCACCCATCCTGCTACTACTTTCAGCTGAGCACGCTTGTAATCCACTACCATTAAGCCCAAAACGCTTTGGTGATTTAAGAGGCGGGACATATACTTATGAACCAAGTATCTCTCTTGTTCACGGCCGATGTGGGATTTTCCTAGAATGTTACAAATACCCCCTTTGGACTCATCGTCCTCGATGAGGTTTGCCCCTCCATCCTATATTGGATGTGGGATTTGCCTAAGGTGTACTAAGAAACACCCCCTGGGGACTCATCGTCGCTGATGAGGTTTTCCCCACCATCCCGAACGGCACAAGATTGGCTCTGATACCACTTGTAATATCTGGCCCCTCGCACCACCAATATTGTCCGCTTTTCCCACGAAGAGCTTACGGATTTGTTTTTGGCTGCCCAGTTGGAGGCTTCCCAGGAGGTCACCCAACCTGCTACTACTTCCAGTTGAGCACGCTTAACTATGGAGCTCTCATCTCGTCCATTATCATTAAGCCCAAAACGCGTTGGTGATTTAAGAGGCGGGGTATTTACTTATGACTAAAGATCTCTCTTATCCACGGTCGATGTGGGATTTGCCTAGGATGTTACAAATATTGTGACATCCCACATCTGAGAACTAAGCATTCTTTTATATGAAGGTGGATACCATCCAAATCATAACGCGTTTTAGGCTCTTAATGGTAGTGGATGAGAGGAGAATTCCACAGTTAAGCGTGCTCAGGTAGGAGTAGTACGAGTATGGGTGACCACCTGGTCAACCAAAATCAAATCCGTGAGGCGATGGTGGTACGTCCCGGACAAAGCGGATAATATTATAGTGCGGTGGTAGCTGGGATGTTACAGATGGTATCATAGTCAGGGTCGGACCGGTGGTGCCATATCCCGTGAGGACGCTGACCCCTAAGGGGGGTGGATTGTGACATCCCACATAGGTTGGGAAGGAGCATTAAGCCTTCTTTAAAAGGATGTGGATACCTTCCCCATCATATCGCTTTTTGGGCGCTTAATGGTAGTGGATGAGAGAAGAATTCCAAAGTTAAGTGTGCTCAGGTGGGAGTAGTATGAGGATCGGTGACCACCTGGGCAACCAAAAGCAAATCCGTGAGGCGATGGTGGTACGTCTCGGCCAAAGCAGACAATATTATGGTGTTGTGGTAGCTGGGTTGTTACATTATAGCTTATTCGTGTGGTTATGTCAATTATAGAGCAAACACATGTGGTTTTGGATTGATGTATACCCTCTTTTGGTTATAAACTTTAGTTTATAACATTATGCTAGAGACTATAAATAGTCTTTGATGGATAAGTGGTTTGATTAGTAAATCAAGTGAGCTACCTTAGAACTAGGCTTAAATAAAAGAGTCTAGAACTTCGTTGGTATATTTCTC